>NW_012119088.1:782738-799048 GCF_000951035.1 Colobus angolensis palliatus
TCATTTTCAGGCACCCCAATCTGACGTAGATTTGGTCTTTTCACATAATCCCATATTTCCTGAAGGCTTTGCTCATTTCTTTTTACTCTTCCTTGTGGCATTTTGCTCAGAATGATGGTTTCTAGCTTCATCCATGTCCCCACAAAAAACATGAACTCATCCTTTTTTATGGCTGCATAGTATTCCACGATGTATATGTGCCACATTTGCTTAATCCAGTCTATCATTCATGGACATTTGGGTTGGTTCCAAGTCTTTGCTATTGTGAATAGTGCCACAATAAACATACATATGCATGTGTCTTATAGTAAAATAATGTATAATCCTTTGGGTATATATCCAGTAGTGGGATCACTGGGTCAAATGGTATTTCTGGTTCTTGATCCTCGAGGAATCACCACACTGTCTTCCACAATGGTTGAACTAGTGTACAGTCCCACCAACAGTGTAAAAGTGTAAAAGTGTTTCTATTTCTTCACATCCTCTCCAGCATCTGTTGTTTCCTGACTTTTTAATGATCGCCATTCTAACTGATGTGAGATGGTATCTCATTGTGGTTTTGATTTGCATTTCTCTGATGACCAGTGATGATGAGCCTTTGTTCATGCATCTGTTGACTGCATAAATGTCTTCTTTTGAGAAGTGTCTGTTCATATCCTTTGCCCACTTTTTGATGGAGTTGTTTTTTCCTTTTAAATTTGTTTAAATTCTTTGTAGATTCTGGATATTAGCCCTTTGTCAGATGGGTAGATTGCAAAAATTTTCTCCCATTCTATAGGGTGCCCATTCACTCTGATGGTAGTTTCTTTTGCTGTGCAGAAGCTATTTCATTTAATTAGATCCCATTTGTCAATTTTGGCTTTTGTTGCCATTGCTTTTGGTGTTTTAGTCATGAAGTCCTTGCCCACGCCTCTGTCCTGAATGGTATTGCCTAGGTTTTCTCCTAGGTTTTTTATTTTTTTAGGTCTAACATTTAAGTCTTTAATCCATCTTGAATTAATTTTTGTATAAGGTGTAAGGAAGGGATCCAGCTTCAGCTTTCTACATATGGCTAGCCAGTTTTCCTAGCACCATTTATTAAATAGGGAATCATTTCTCCATCTCTTGTTTTAGTCAGGTTTGTCAAAGATCAGTTGGTTGTAGATGTGTAGTGTTATTTCTGAGGGCTCTGTTCTGTTCCATTGGTCTATATCTCTGTTTTGGCACCAGTACCATGCTGTTTTGGTTACTGTAGCCTTGTAGTATAGTTTGAAGTCATGTAGCATGTAGCATGATGCCTCCAGCTTTGTCCTTTTTGCTTAAGATTGTCTTGGCAATGCGGGCCCTTTTTTCTTTCCATATGAACTTTAAAGCAGTTTTTTCCAATTCTGTGAAGAAAGTCATTGGTAGCTTGATGGAGATGGTATTGAATCTATTCATTATCTTGGGCAATATAGCCATTTTCACGTTATCCATGAGCATGGAATGTTCTTCCATCTGTTTGTGTCCTCCTTTATTTCACTGAGCAGTGGTTTGTAGTTCTCCTTGAAGAGGTCCATCACATCCCTTGTAACTTGGATTCCTAGGTGTTTTACTCTCTTTGTAGCAGTTGTGAACAGGAGTTCACTCATGATTTGGCTGTTTGTCTGTTACTGATGTATAGGAATGCTTGTGATGTTTGCATATTGATTTTGTATCCTGAGACTGCTGAAGTCTCTTGTCAGCTTAAGGAGATTTTGGACTGAGACGATGGGGTTTTCTAAATATACAATAATGTCATCTGCAAACAGGGACAACTTGACTTCCTCTTTTCCTAATTGAATACACTTTCTTTCTTTCTCTTGCCTGATTGCCATGGCCAGAACTTCCAACACTATGTTGAGTAGGAGTGGTGAGAGAGGGCACCCTTGTCTTGTGCCAGTTTTCAAAGGGAATGCTTCCAGTTTTTGCCCATTCGGTATGATATTGGCTGTGGGTTTGTCATAAATAGCTCTTATTATTTTGAGATACATTCCATCAATATCTAGTTTATTGAGTTTTTAGCATGAAGGGCTGTTGAATTTTGTCAAAGACCTCTTCTGCATCTATTGAGATAATCATGTGGTTTTTGTCATTGATTCTGTTTATATGGTGGATTACGTTTATTGATTTGCATATGTTGAACCAGTCTTGCATCCCAAGGATGAAGCCGACTTGATTGAGGTCAATAAGCTTTTTGATATGCTGCTGAATTCGGTTTGCCAGTATTTTATTGAGGATTTTTGCATTGATGTTCATCAGGGATATTGGTCTAAAATTCTCTTTTTTTTATTGTGTCTCTGCCAGGCTTTGGTATCAGAATGATGCTGGCCTTATAAAATGAGTTAGGGGAGATTTCCTCTTTTTCTATTGATTAGAATAGTTTCAGAAGGAATGGTACCAGCTCCTCTTTGTACCTCTGGTAGAATTCACCTGTGAATCCCTCTGGTGCTGGATCTTTTTTGGTTGGTAGGCTATTAATTATTGCCTCAATTTCAGAGCCTATTATTGGTCTATTCAGAGATTCAACTTCTTCCTGGTTTAGTCTTGGGAGGGCCAAAGTGTCCAGGAAATTATCCATTTCTTCTAGATTTTCTAGTTTATTTGCATAGAGGTGTGTATAGTATTCTCTGATGGTAGTTTGTATTTCTGCAGGATCGATGGTGATAATCCCCTTTATCATTTTTTATTGTGTCTCTTTGATTCTTCTCTCTTTTCTTCTTTATTAGTCTTGCTATTGCTCTATCTAATTTGCTGATCTTTTCTAAAAAAGCAGCTCCTGGATTCATTGATTTTTTGAAGGGTTTTTTGTGTCTCTATCCCCTTCAGTTCTGCTCTGATCTTAGTTATTTTTTGCCTTCTGCTAGCTTTTAAATTTGTTTGCTCTTGCTTCTCTAATTCTTTTAATTGTGATGTTAGGATGTCGATTTTAGAACTTTCCTGCTTTCACTTGTGGGCATTTAGTGTATAAATTTCCCTTTACACACTGCTTTAAATGTGTCCCAGACATTCTGGTATGTTCTGTTTTTTTTCTTATTGGTTTCAAAGAGCATATTTATTTCCGCCTTCATTTTGTTACTTACCCAGTAGTCATGCAGGAGCAGGTTGTTCAGTTTCCACGTATTTGTGTGGTTTTGAGTGAGTTTCTTAATCCTGAGTTCTAGTTTGATTGCACTGTGGTCTGAGAGATAGTTTGTTTTGATTTCTTTTCTTGTATATTTGCTGAAGAGTGCTTTACTTCCAACTATGTGGTCAGTTTCGGAATAAGTGTGACGTGGTGCTGAGAAAAATGTATATTCTGTTGATTTGAGGTAGAGAGTTCTGTAAATGTCTATTAGGTCTGCTTGGTACACAGCTGAGTTCAATTCCTGGATATCCTTGTTAACCTTCTGTCTCGTTAATCTGTCTACTATTGACAGTGGGGTGTTAAAGTCTCCCATTATTATTGTGTGGGGGTCTAAGTCTCTTCGTGGGTCTCTAAGGACTTGCTTTATGAATCTGGGTGCTCCTGTATTGGGTGCATATATATTTAGAATAGTTAGCTCTTCTTGTTGAATCGATCCCTTTACCATTATGTAATGACCTTCATTATGTCTCTTTCGACCTTTGTTAGTTTAAAGTCTGTGTTATCAGAGAGTAGGATTGCAACCCCTGATTTTTTTTTTTTTCTTCCCATCTTCCCATTTGCTTGGTAGATAGATCTTCCTCCATCCCTTTATTTTGAGCCTTTGGGTGTCTCTGCATGTGAGATGGGTCTCCTGAATACAGCACACTGATGGGTCTTGACTTTTCATCCAATTTGCCAGTCTGTGTCTTTTAATTGGGGCATTTAGCCTATTTACATTTAAGGTTATTATTGTTATGTGTGAATTTGATCCTGACATTATGATGTTGGCTGGTTATTTTGCCCATTGGTTGAGGGAGTTTAATCCTAGCATCGATGGTCTTTACAATTTGGTATGTTTTTGCAGTGGCTGGTATCAGTTGTTCCTTTCCTTGTTTAGTGCTTCCTTCACGAGCTCTTGTAAGTCAGGCCTGCTGGTGACAAAATCTCTCAGTATTAGCTTGTCTGTAAAGGATTTTATTCCTCCTTCACTTATGAAACTTAGTTTGGCTGGATATGAAATTCTGGGTTGAAAATACTTTTCTTTAAGATTGTTGACTATTGGCCCCCACTCTTTTCTGGCTCGTAGGGTTTCTGCAGAGAGATCTGCTGTTAGTCTGATGGACTTCCCTTTGTAGGTAACCCAACGTTTCTGTCTGGCTGCCCTTAACATTTTTTCCTTCATTTCAACCTTGCTGAATCTGAAAATTATGTGTCTTGGAGTTGCTCTTCTCAAGGAGTATCTTTGTAGTGTTCTCTGTATTTCCTGAATTTGAATGTTGGCCTGCCTTGCTAGGTTGGGGAAGTTCTCCTGGGTAATATCCTGGAGAGTGTTTTCCAACTTGGTTCTATTCTCCCCGTCACCTTCAAGTACAACAATCAGACGTAAATTTGGTCTTTTCACATAGTTACATATTTCTTGAAAGCTTTGTTAGTTCGTTTTTACTTTTTTTTCTCTAAACCTCCTCTCAATTTCATTAACTTGATCTTTAATACCTTTTCTTCCACTTGATTGAATCAGCTACTGAAGCTTGTGCATGTATCACATAGTTCTTGTGCCATGGTTTTCAGTTCCATCAGGTCATTTGCAGCCTTCTCTACACTGTTTATTCTAGCTAGCCATCCATCTAATCTTTTTTCAAGGTTTTTCGCTTCCTTGATATGGGTTCGAACATCCTCCTTTAGCTTGGAGAATTTTGTTATTACTGACCTTCTGAAGCCTACTTCTGTCAACTTGTCAAAGTCATTCTCTGTCCAGCTTTGTTCCATTGCTGGTGAGGAACTGTGATCCTTTGGAGGAGAAGCACTCTGGCTTTTAGAATTTTCAGGTTTTTTGCTCTGGTTTCTCTCCATCTTTGTGGTTTTACCTACCTTTGGTCTTCGATGTTGGTGACCTACAGATGGGGTTTTGGTGTGGATGTCCTTTTTGTTGATGTTGATGCTATTCCTTTCTGTTTGTTAGTTTTCCGTCCAACAGTCAGGTCCCTCAGCTGCAGGTCTGTTGGAGTTTGCTGGAGGTCCACTCCAGACCCTGTTTGCCTGGGTACCACCAGTGGAGGCTGCAGAACAGCCAATATTGCTGCCTGATACTTCTGCTGGAAGCTGTGTCTCAGATGGGCACCTGCCTGTATGAGGCATCAGTTGACCCCTACTGTGAGGTGTCTCCCAGTTAGGCTACACCGGGGCCAGAGACCCATTTTAGGAGGGAGTCTGAGAGCTCAAACACCAAGCTGGGAGAACCTCAAACACTGTGCTGCAAGAACCACTGCTCTCTTCAGAGCTGTCAGACAGGGATGTTTAAGTCTGAAGAAGTTTCTGCTGCCTTTTGTTCAGCTATGCCCTGCCTCCAGAAGTGGAGTCAACAGAGGCAGTAGGCCTTGCTGAACTCTGGTGGCCTCCACCAAGTTAGAGCTTCCCCAGCTGCTTTGTTTACCTACTCAAGCCTCAGCAATGGCAGACACCCCTCCCCGTGCCAGGCTGCTTCCTCGCAGGTTGATCTCAGACTGCTGTGCTAGCAGTGAGCAAGGCTCCATGGGCGTGGGACCCACTGAGCCAGTCATAGGATATAATCTCCTGATGTGCCGTTTGCTAAGACCATTGAAAAAGCACAGTATTTATGCGGGAATGTCCCATTTTTCCAGGTACAGTCTGTCACAACTTCCCTTGGCTAGGAAAGGGAAATCCCCTGACCCCTTGTGCTTCCCAGGTGAGGCGATGCCCCATCCTGCTTCGGCTCGCCCTCCGTGGGCTGCACTCACTGTCCAACCAGTCCCAGTGAGATGAACCAGGTACCTCAGTTGGAAATGCAGAAATCACTCGCCTTCTGCATCAGTCACGCTGGGAGCTGCAGACCAGAGTTGTTCATATTCGGACATCTTGGATGACTTCATCTGTTTCAAATTTTTATATCAGAAATATTGCTTATATTCAACTAAAAATTTGGTAATTAAAAAACTTTTATTTCTAAATAATCTTATATTTACATGCAACTATAAAATTTATGTAGGCAGATCCTGTGTAATTTTATCCAGTTTCCTCCAGTGGTAATGTCTTACAAAACAAAGCTCTATATCAAAACCAAACTATGATAAATTTCAGATACAGAATGTTCCCATCACAAGCATCCATCGTGTGGCCTTTTAATAGCCATACAACTTCCCTCCCATCCTCACCTTTTCTTTAACCCATGACAACCACTAATCTGTTCTCTATTTCTATAATTCTATCATTCTAGTCTAATTCTCTTGAGATTCACGCAGGTTGTTTGTGTGTATTGATAGTTTCCTCCTTCTCCTCCTCCTCCTCATGCTCTTCCTCCTCCTTCTCCTGTTCTTCCTCTTCCTCTTCTTCCTCTTCTTTTCTCTTTCTCTTCTTTTTCTTCCTCCTCCTCCTCTTTTCTCCTCCTCCTCTTCTTTTTCTTTTCCTTCTTGCTGTGTAGTATTCCATAGTTTGAATGGACCAGTTTGTTTTACTGACTAATCTAGTGAAGAACCAGTTTTGGATATTGTGACTAAAGTTACTATAAACATATATATGTATACATATATTTAAACATCAGTTTGTATTTCGCTGGGATAAACACCTGGAAGGAAAGTTGCTGGGTTGTATGGTCATTGAATGTCTAGTATTTCAGAAAATTGTAGAAAAATTCACATAACATAAAATTCACCATTCTAACCACTTAAAATGTACACTTCAGTATCATTTAGTATGTTTACAATGTTCTGCAGTCATCACCACCATCTACTCCAATGACAATGATGCCACTTCATCAACATTGGAGTGGTGAGGGACTGCTCCATCGATGGTACCTTCTCATGGTGGCATCTTCACATGGCAGAAGGTAGAAGGCAAAAAGGGATGAACCCTCTCTAAAGCCTCTTTTGGGGCATTAATCCATTCATGAGGGTAAAGATCTCATGACTTAATCATTTCCCAAAAGGCCCCACCTCTTAGTCACCATCATTTTGGAGGATGCTGTGGTTTGAATGTGGTGTCTTGGAGAGGGCACCATATGTACCATATTCAAACCATACCATCCTCCAAAAATGAACCCCCGCTAGGGGCCCTCAGCAGAAAAGAGCACAATTTACTTGATGCAACAGGAGTTAGCAGGGCAGAATCATTCCAAATTGTGAACTGCTGTGTCAAGAAAGGCATCCAATCTTTGAAGAAACTTTTGGAGTGACCACAACCACAGAGCTCTCCTGGCTCCTTGGACCAACTTTGGAGTCTGGAGACCTCTTCTCTGCTATTGGACATCATGGCATCTGTTCTTGAAATGGCCTGAGGACAGACCTGAGGACAGGCCATTGGAAAACTGAGGATGCTAGTGGTTTAGAGGCAGAACTTTGGAGTCAAACAGACATGACACTGCCAGTTACTTACCCATTGGCAAGCTTGCTCCTGTTCTTAGCATCATTAATAATCAGTTTCCTCATTAGAAAAAATGAGAATAATAGTACTGATCTCACAGGATGGCTGCAAGGATGAACTTAAATGAGGCATGGAGCATACATAGCGGAGTGCTCGGCACATGGTGTGAGATAAATGAAGACCATTATGGTTATTATTGTTGGGACTAAACCAATCTTGTCGAGTTGAATTTTCTGTGATGATGGAAATGTCCTGTATCTGTGCTACACTGTATGGTAGCCACTAGCCACATATAGCTGTTGATTACTTGAAATGTGACTACTGTGACAGAGGAACAGAATATTTAAATTTTGTCTAATTTAAATACATATATGTAGGTAGCAGCTGCCATTTGGACAGCATAGGTATAACCCTTAGCCATTAACCAGGCTTATTGGCCCAGATTAGATAGAACAAATATTGCCATTATCAACCAAAGCAATTAGAATAGAATCACCAAACAAGTGAGCAAAATATCTCCCTAATATTTGTTTAATTTTACAACAATAAAAAGAAACTACTTTATGGAAAGCCTACTACATTTGTGGTAGGTTTAGAACTAGATTTTAAAAGGGCTGGAAATAGATTTATTTAAAGTTGTGAAAGGACAAAGGGAAGTGTGGTAGATTATTATTTAACAAATTCACTCCTTTCCCCCTCCCACTTGCATGAAGGAAGTATTCTTCCCCACCCTAATGATTTGGGATTTGGCCATATGGCCTTAAGAGGCATTTCATGTATCTGCCCATCCCTCTGAAGTTTCTGACCTCCACCAAGTGAAAATATATCCCAGTGGGCTTCTGCCGCTTGTTGTGGTCCTGGAATAAACTACATCAAGCAGACACAAGCTTGCCCCATAGCCTGAAGTAGAGTGAGCTACAGACCTACAAGTGAGAAATAAATGGTGCTCTGGTATGCCATTGAGATTTGCTAGGTATTTGGTATACAGCATTTTTTCAGTAAAAATATGGCTAACACAGGAACTCATATTTACTGAATACTTCCATGCCAATGTACTATGAAGAGACACTTGTGCTCTGATATGGTTTGGCTGTGTTCACACCCAAAACTCATCTTGAATTGTACTCTCATAATTCCCATGTGTTTTGGGAGGGACTTGGTGGAACATAATTTGAATTATGGGAGCGGTTTCCCCTATACTGTTCTCATGGTAGTGAACAAGTCTCACAAGACCTGACAGTTCTATCAGGGATTTCCACTTTTGCATCTTCCTCATTTTCTCTTGCCACTGCCATGTAAGAAGTGCCTTTCACCTCCTGCCATGATTCTGAGACCTCCCCAGCCATATGGAACTGTAAGTACAATTACATCTCCTTTTCTTCCCAGTCTCAGGTTCTTTATCAGCATCAAGAAAATGGACTAATACAGTAAATTCATACCAGTAGAGTGGGGCATTGCTGAAAAGATACCAAAAAATGTGGAAGCAACTTTGGAACTGGGTAACAGGCAAGGGTTGGAACAGATTGGAGGGCTCAGAAGGCAGGAAAATGTGGGAAAGTTTGGAACTACCTAGGGACTAGTTGAAAGCCTTTGACCAAAAACCTGATAGCAACATGGACAATAAGGTCCAGGCTGAGGTTGTCTCAGATGGAGACGAGGCACTTGTTCGGAACTGGAACAGAGGTGACTCTTGTTATGTTTTAGCAAAGAGACTGGCAGCATTTTGCCCCTGCCCTAGAGATTTGTGGAACTTTGAACTTCAGAGAAATGATTTAGAGTATCTGGCAGAAGAAATTTCTAAGAGCAAAGCATTCAAGAGGTGACTTGAGTGCTGTTAAAGACATTCAGTTTTATAACAGAAGCAGAGTATAAAATTTTGGAAAATTTGCAGCCTGACAATGTGATAGAAATGAAAATCCCATTTTCTGAGGAGAAATTCAAGCTGGCTGCAGAAATTTGCATAAGTAACAAGGAGCCAAATGTTAATCCCCAAGACAATGGGAAAAATGTCTCCAGGGCATGTGAGAGATCTTCATAGCAGCCCTTCCCATCACAGGCATGGAGGCCTAGAAGGAAAAAATGGTTTTGTGGGCTGAGCCCAGGGTACCCATGCTGTGTGCAGCCTAGGGACTTGGTGCCCTGAGTCCCCGTTGCTCTAGCCATGGCTGAAAGGGGCCAACATAGAGCTTGGGCCATGGATTCAAAGAGTACAAGCCCCAGACCTTGGCAGCTTCCATGTGGTGTTGAGCCTGCAAGTGCACAGAAGTCAAGAATTGTGGTTTGGGAACCTCCGCCTAGATTTCAGAAGATGTATGGAAATGCCTGGATGCCCAGGCGGATGTTTGCTGCAGGAGCAGGGAGCTCATGGAGAACCTCTGCTAGGGCAGTGCAGAAGGAAAATATGGGGTTGGAGCCCCCATACAGAGTCTCTACTGGGGTACCACCTAGTGGAGTTGTGAGAAGAGGGCCACCGTTGTCCAGACCCAGAATGGTAGATCCACCGACAGCTTACATCATTCACCTGGAAAAGCCACGGACACTCAATACCAGCCCCGTGAAAGCAGCCTGGAGGGAGGCTGTACCCTGCAAAGTCACAGGGGTAGAGCTGCCCAAGACCATGGGAACCCACCTCTTGCATCAGCATGACCTGGATGTGAAACCTGGAATCAAAGGAGATCATTTTGGAGCTTTAAAATTTGACTGCCCCACTGGATTTCAGACTTGCATTGGCCCTGTAACCCCTTCATTTTGCCCAATTTCTTTCACTTGGAATGGCTATATTTACCCAACGTACTCCCATTGTATCTAGGAAGTAACTAGCTTGCTTTTGATTTTTACAACCTCATAGACAGAAGGGACTTGCCTTATCTCAGGTGAGACTTCGGACTGTGGACTTTTGGGTTAATGCTGAAATGATTTAAGACTTTGGGGGACTGTTGGGAAGGCATAATTGGTTTTGAAATGTGAGGACCTGAGATTTGGAGGGGCCGGGGTGGAATTATATGGTTTGGATGTGTCCCCACTCAAATCTCATCTTGAATTGTACTCCCATAATTGCCACGCATTGTGGGAGGGATCCAGTGGGAGATAATTTGAATCATGGGAGCACTTTCCTCCATACTGTTCTCATGGTAGTGAAGAAGTCTCATGAGGTCTGATGATTTTATCTGGGGTTTCCGCTTTTGCATCTTCCTCATCTTCTCTTGCCACCACCATGTAAGAAGTACCTTTCACCTCCCACCATGATTCTGAGGCCTCCCAGCCATGTGGAACTGTAAGTCCAATTAAACCTCCTTTTCTTCCAAGTCTCAGGTATGTTTTTATCAGTAGCATGAAAATGGACTAATACACGGATGAAATAATTGATTCAAAATCATAGTGAAACTGGGGTTCCATATGAGATCTGTTTACATCCAGATGTTTAGATAAATTCATAAATAAAGCATCCATGGTAAGACATTAGAAGAAAAGATACTACATTAGTCAGGGCTCTCCAGAGGAACAGAATCAGTAGATGAATAGATAAGAAGAGAAACGATAAGGTAAGATAAGGTAAGGTAAGATAGAAGGAGAGAGAGAGAGCATAAGGGGTGGGAGAAAGATTAATTATGAGGAATTGGCTTATGTGATTATAGAGTCAGAAAATAGCACAATCTGCTGTCTGCAAGCTGGAAACCTAGGAAAGCCAGTCCAAGTCTGAAGGCCAAGAACCAGGGAAGCCAATTGTATAAATTCCAGTCTGAGGGCCAGAGAAGATAAAATTAGATGTCCCAGCTCAAACAGGCAAGCAGGAAACAAAAGGGGCAAAATCCTCTTTTCTCCACCTTTTTGTTCTACTCATGCCCTCAATGGATTGGATGACATCAGCCAACCCATACTGGGGAGGTCAATCTGTGCTATGGAGTCTATCAACTCAAATGCTAATCTCATCTGAAAACAATCTCACAGACACAAGCAGAAATAATGTTTAATCTGGACATTCTGTGGCCAATTAGTTTGACACATAAAATTAGCCATCACAGTGACCAAGCCCCAAAAATTTTCAATATGAAGATAGTCATGTCTTTTCTGGCCTGACTCTCACGGTCATTGTCAGAGATAAATGTTCACCCCAGCCAGATCGTGATCATCCTCACTATTCTACCTCCATCACATGTTCTCATCCCAAGGAAATATTTTCTCTAGAACATTTACAAATAGACAGGATATTCATTACATCGATTTTAAATACATCCTGCCACATTTTTAAAATATTCATTGGAAAACTTCATACATAAAGTGTGATTTCATTAGAAACATACTCTGTATTAAACATCCATCTCTTCCACTATAAAACACATTTTCACATTTCCTAAGCACTGAATTTGCTTTAATAAAACTTGTATTCACTTCATAAATGTTTCTGCCTACATCATAGTACCTACCTATATATCGTGAGCCGTGTAACTCTATGGTGATACGCTAACTTGTGAAGAGTGTTTATTGGAAAGCCTGGCAGATCAAGGTAACAGGAAAACCTTATTTTTAGGTGGGAAAGAATGATAATAATGCATAGAACAAAACATTTAGAAAGTAAGTTTAAGAGGGAAAATAAAAAATACTCTATGAAGCTCATTGAGAGCAGACTGAAGAAGCAGATTGAAGAGTTTAGTTCCTTTGTGTGGACAAATTCTAACAAGGTCTGGAGCATTCAGGATCCTTCTCTCTCCTGCTGCCTCTCTTTTCATCATCTTAATTTGAGACCCCAATACCAGCCACATTTCTTTTCTCACCCTCTGATGCCTCAGCAAGAAGCCCATGCCCATGCTATCCCCTGGTGAGGCTACTGAGGAGGCTGGCAGGAAGACCCAGAGGCTGCTGCACTGAAGCCTTCAATATGACTCACCTCGCTGAGCTCTTTATGAAGCAGAAAGCAGCTATCCTCTTCGCGTATGTGGTACATTCTGTCACATGTGCCCCAACACTGTATTTCCTTGTGGACCTAACTTCTTACAGCAATTTCTCCTAAGCAGCTCTTTCCAATTTCTCTCCCTCTCTGGTTTTGCTCTGCCCAGGGAAGACACTATGAATGATGCCCTACTCAGTGTTGCCCAGTCCCTGTGATGCTGGCCTGTTGTCCTTGACCCAAACTTGAACTCCTCTGCCCTCTTGTCATAAGATGAGCATTTATGCAAAAAGATCAGTAACAACTTCATCCTCTCTGCATCAAATTTGGCATGCCCAAAAATTATCTGAATGGCAGCATGAGCACAATTTAGACTCACATGCTTACAGAGCACCCCTGCTACCTTGGCACTTTAAGAAAATTAGAGAAAATAAAATCACATTTGTGGGTTTTGGTTATTTATTGGAAACTCTGTACAGATTATGAGAACAAACGGCAACTTATCAGAGCACAGTTTCCTTCAGTGAGTGCCTCAGTGCCAAAAGCAGCAAACTAGGACCCCTGGATGAGACAGAAGACTGAGTGCTCCTAGAGTAAGCATCTAAAACTGGACTCAACAGCAAAAAAACAAAAACAAAAACAAAAAAACATAATCTCCAAGTGTGCCAGAAACAAAAAGATAATTTAGGACTAAAAAATGTGAGTTAATTAAGGTTACATCAATGGAAAAAGGGTCCCAGGTCAAGGACTTGACCCCTTATATAACTCTGGGAGCCAATAAAGACTTGTCCTGCCAGGGAATGAGGGACTTTAGAAAAACAAAATGAGGCCCAGGCAAACAACATGAAAGCACCTCACTTGCCTGGCTTGCAGCTGGACAGGGGTCACCGTCAGAAAATCAGCACTGAAAGCTTGTCCTCCACTGTGGGTGGGGCTGAATTCACACTACTTTGTGTGAAGAAGCCATGAGTCAATAACGACTTTAAAAACTGCTCCAAAGAACAACGAAAGTGTGCCCTGAATGCTACATTGCCTATGAAATTCTACAACATGGTAATAGAAATCGTATCTATGGTAGCATCTGGGAATGAGGATTGACCAAGAATGGGCATGAGAGAACTGGTTGGCATGACATAAATGCTTCATGACTTGGTACGGGAGTGGTTAAAATGTGCATTTGCATTTATCAAAACTGTTCAACACACTAAAGATCTGAGCAATTCACTGCTTGGAAATTATAACTCAATGCTGAAATTAAAAAAAAAAAAAATCCTGATCCAGACCTAAACCTACTTAAGATTCCAGACAAAGCAATGCTAAACCACCCCCATGTGCTAAACCACATGCTCTATACCCCAGAGCATGTGTGGCAAACGTATTTTCCTCTCTCTTGCTTCTGGAAGTTGGATCACAGGCAAGGGACCTAAGTGCAGCCAAACAGAGGCTCTCAACTTGGGCCTTTGAATCTTGGGAGAGTCCAGAGGTCTAACAGTCACTAGCACATAGTAATTGGCAGCATAGCAAGGTGACCCAGCTAACCTGGACTCCTGAGGTTTCTATCTGGACCTGGTACTGCAGCTATCTTTTTTTGTAATCCTTTTTGATTAATTTAACCAATGTCAGTTTC
The DNA here is from genome assembly GCF_000951035.1 of Colobus angolensis palliatus. NCBI lineage: Eukaryota > Metazoa > Chordata > Mammalia > Primates > Cercopithecidae > Colobus > Colobus angolensis. Next base: position 796,728 of record NW_012119088.1, read on the forward strand.
TCTTATTTGCAATAAAGGACCTAACAAGCGTGACATCTAGAACCAGAATTAAGGGGCTATAGACACAACCTCAGGAAATATCAGTCTCAGGGTATCAGATTGTGTATCTGTCCTATATGAAACTTAGGGTAGGGAAAATCAAGGCTGTGTAAGAGATGGAAACTGCACCCTGTGACACACACAGTAGTTAAGGAGCTTATTAAATAGTGCCCGGGGATCTCCTAGAATTAAGTGTCCATTAAAGACCAGGTTTTGTGGGACACAGAGGCCACATCAGAGCCATGGTGTCTTTTAATGCTCACTATAGCCTTATGTAACTATTATCATCCCCTTTATTTAAATGAAGAATGTAAACTCAGAGAGGAAAAACCCTGCTAGGATTCAATTCTAAAACCGTATCATGAACCATCAGGCATGTGATATACGTTTTTTTCAAGGGCATTTTTTTTGTACATATATGTGTTTATCTACAACAATATAAAATGCAATTCATGGCAATGGTGGCCTTTGGGAAGGGGTTGAAAGCTGTTGGTTAGGAATTCCAGTAAATGTCAACTCTTACCATTTCCATCAAGTGATTCCATATAGAACCATACCTCAGCAATATTGCAAGATCATCTCTGGATCACTGCAATAATGATTTTTTTTTGGTTTTCTAGTGCATATAAAAGTTATGTTTAAACTATACTGTAGTCTGTTAAGTATACAATAGCATTATGTCTAAAAAGCAATGCACATGTCTTAATTTAAAAACATTGTATTGCTAAAAAAAAAAAAATCCTAACAATTATCTGAGCCTTCAGTGAGTCAATCTTTTTGCTGCTGGAGGGTCTTGCCTCAATGTGGATAGCTACTAACTGAATGGGGTGGTAGTTGCTGAAGGCTGGGTGGCTGTGGCATTTTCTTAAAATAAGACAACAATGGAGTTTGCCACATCAGTTGATTCTTCCTTTCATGAAAGATTATTTATCTGTAGCATGTGATGTTGTTTAATAGAATTTGACCCACAGTAGAACTCCTTTCAAACTTGGAGCCAATCTTCTCAAACCTTGTGTGTTTTACCAACTAAGTTTAGATAATATTCTAAATTCTTTGTTCAACAATGTTCACAGCATCTTCATCAGGAATAGATTCCATGTCAATAAACCACTTTCTTTGCTCATCCATAAGAAGCAGCTCCTCATCCATTCAGATTTTATCATGAGACTGTAGCAATTCAGTTACATCTTAAGGCTCTACTTCTAATTCTAGTTATCTTGCTGTTTCTACCAGATCTGCAATTACTTCCTCTCAGTTTTAAACCCTTCAAATCATCCATAAGGGTTGAATTCAGCTTTTTCCAAATTCCTGTTAATGTTCATATTTTTACCTCTTCCCATGAATCACAAATGTTCTTAATGGTATTTAGAATGGTGAATTCTTTCTAGAAGGTTTTCCATTTACTTTGCTTGTATCTATCAGAGGAATTATTATCTATGGCAGCTAAAAATTTCTGAAATGTATTTCTTACGCAGTAATATTTGACAGTTGAAATTACTACTTGATCTATGGACTACAGAACAGATGTGGTATTCATAGGCATGAAAAAACATGAATCTCCTTGTATATCTCTACCAGAGCTCTTGAGTGACCAGGTGCATTGTCAATAAGCAGTAATATTTGGGAAGGAATTATTTTCTGAGCAGTAGATCACAACAGCGAGCTTAAACTATTCAGTAAACTGTGCTGTAAACAGATGTGCTATTATCCAGGCTTTGTTGTTCCATTTAAAGATCACAGGAAGAGTAGATTTAGCACAATTCCTATTGTTCCTGGGATTTGCAAAAGAATAAATGAGCAGTGGCTTCAACTTAAAGTCACCAGCTATGCTAGCCAAAAACAAGCAGTCAGTCTGTTCTTTGAGGCTTTGAAGTCAGTTATTGACTTCTCCTCTCTAGCTATGAAAGTGCTAAATGACATCTTTCAATATAAGGCTGTTTTGTCTCCACTGAAAATCCATTTAGTGTAGCCACCTATATCAAAGATCTTCACTCGATCTTCTGGATAATTGCTGCAGTTTCTACATTAGCACTAACTGTTTCACATTGTATTTTTACATTATAGAGGTGGCTTCTCACCTTAAACCTCAAGAACTGGCTGGGCACAATGGCTCACACCTATAATCCCAGCACTTTGGGAGGCTGAGGCCGGTGGATCACAAGGTCAAGAGATCAAGACCATCCTGGCCAACATGGCGAAACCCTGTCTCTACTAAAAATACAAAAATTAGCTGGGTGTGGTGGCATGTGCCTGTAGTCCCAGCTACTTAAGAGGCTGAGGCA
>NW_012119088.1:799098-810965 GCF_000951035.1 Colobus angolensis palliatus
TCCCAGCTACTTAAGAGGCTGAGGCAGGAGAATTGCTTGAACCTGGGAGGTGGAGATTGCAGTGAGCCAAGATCACACCACTGCCCTGCATCCTGGTGACAGTGCGAGACTCCATCAAAAAAAAAAAAAAACAAACCCTCAGGAACCAACCTCTGCTAGCTTCAGACTTTTCTTCTGAAGCTTCCTCACCTCTCTCAGCCTTCATAGAATTGAAGAGCGTCAGGGCCTTGCTTGGGATTAGGCTTTGGCTTAAGTGGATGTTGTTGTTGGTTTGATCCTCTATCCAGACCACTAAAACTTCCTCCATATAAGCAGTTAAGCTCTGTTGCTTTCTTATCATTCACGTGCTCACTGGAGCAGCACTTTTAATTTTCTTCAAGAACTTTAGAATTCAACAAGTTAGCTAAGTATTTGAGGCAAGAGGCCTAGCTTTCAGCCTATCTCATATTTCTCAGCTTTCTTCACTAAGCTTAATCATTTCTAGCTTTTGATTTAAAATAAGATATGTGCAATTCTTCCTTCCACTTGAACACTTAAGAAGTCATGGTAGGGTTATTACCTGACCTAATGTCAATATTATTGTGTCCCAGGAAATAGGAGGAAATAGGGAGGCCAAAGGAGAGGGAGAGAGATAAGGGAATGACCAGTGGGTGAAACCATCAGAACACAAATAACAGTTTGCTGTCTTATCTGGGCTCGGGCTCAGTTTGTGGTGTCCCAAAATAATTACAATAGTAACATCAAAGATTACCAGCTAGGTTTGGTGGCTCAAGCCTGTAATTCCAGCACTTTGAGGGGCTCAGGTGGGAAAATTGCTTGAGCCCAGGAGTTTGAAACCAGCCTGGGGAGCATGGTGAAACTCCATCTCTATCAAATAAAGAAAAAAATTAGGTGTCCATGGTGGCACACACCTATAGTCCAGCTACTCGGGAGGCTGAGAAGGGAGGATCATTTGAGCCTAGGAGGCTGAGGTTGCAGTGAGCCAAGGTCACACCACTGCACTCCAGCCTAAGTGACAGAACAAGATCCTGTCTCTAAAAAAAAAAAAAAAAAAAGTCATTACATAAGATACAGTAATAATAATGAAAAGTTTGAACTGTTGTGAGAATTACCAAAAATGTGACACAGAGACACAAAGTGAGTGCATGCTATTAGAAAAATGGCACTGACAAACTTGCTACACTCAAGGTTGCCACAAACCTTCAATATGTAAAAAATGCAGTGTCTGCAATGCACAATAAAAAGAAGTATGTCGGTACCTTGCCAGCAACCCAACAACATATTACTATAGCTTTAAATGCCTCCATTAGGGAGTCCCTTAGGCTGAAAAACAAATTCTCCCAGAAGCCATCAAGGAAAAGATAGATATAGTGACCACAAAATTGTATAACTTCCAGGCAGTAAACAAAAGTAACTTGATAAAAGGGACTGGGAGTTAGGGTAGGAGGCCGGGAGAGAAAAAGACTCAATTTTCATTTTTATACTTTACTTTTAAATGTTTGAAAATGTGCATTTATTGCTTTTATTTTAATGACTTTTTAAAGTATTGATTCTTGATGAAACTCAGATCATCCTGACCACTATAAACTTCTTAGCACCATTTCTTTATTAGATAAGAAACAATAGACTATAATAAATAAATACACATGCTTTAAGACGAGATGGTCCCAGATTAAAATCCTGTGTGAGAAATCTACTTGCTATGTGGAACCAAGCTTGGTCAATTCATAACTTTGAGCACTTTGAGCCTCAGCTTCCCTGTGGTATTAAGAAAACAGAGAGAATTGTCATTTCTAATCAGAAAAACTTTCTAAGGAGGGCAGTTTCTCTGACATGAAAGGCCCTTTTGTTTGGCCAGTCATGGAGGAAAGATGAGAACAGAAAGAAGAGATTGGAGCCTATGGCAGGGCAGAGGGCTTGCATGGCATAGAATGAAGTGGCCAGGGAAGTTTAAAGGACTTTTAGAAACAGTAATATCTAACATTCAATTTCAATTTGTTTATAGTACACAATGTGACCTGTCCCCACAACCCACAACCCTCACTAAAAGTTAGTTCTTTATGCACAGTTCTTTTTGGATGCTTCTGAGGGTGTCAGGGCTGGGGAAAGTGAAAGGTGAATGTGCTAGATACCAAGGTTGGGTGGTCACCAGGGAGGAAATAAAAGAATGGGCACCAGAACAGAGAACAATAATGAAGTGGAAGCAGCAAATCAGAGCCAGGAGTGACCCTAAGAACATAAGGGCTCTGGAAATTCACAGATCTGGGGGAAGTTTTCCACATCCTCAAGCCATAGATGGAAGTTTGCTTTGGTTTTAGCTAAATCTCTAGGGACTAGGAGACCCCAGGTATTACCTGGGTTGCATGTAAAATGGGATAAAAATGCCTACTTCCCAGTGCTTTGTGAATGAGAGTACACATAAGTAAACTGCGCCTGGAACATGTCAATACTCAAGACCTGGTAGCAATGGGAAAAAAGGAAACACAGAGAGCACTTCAGGAGGATTTGAGGCTACATTAGGAAAGTTTTCTCAGGGACAGTGGTCAGGGCCTAGGGAGCTGGGGAACGACCCAGCCTGGTTAAGAGGCTCAGTCAGGCCTTTTAGACAACCCAGAAGGAAGCACGAGACCAGGCATAGTGATGGCAAAGGGGAAACTAGAGCAATGTGAGACTCTATTAGTGACAAGGCTTAGTAGGAAGTAACCAAAGCTAACTCCAGCTAGCTTAATAAGAAAGTTGATTATAAGGGGTCATAAGTCTCTCACATATAAAGGGAGGAAAGTATCCCCACTTCCATCTTTCTCTCTTGCTGTATTCCTCTGTTTCTCTCTCCCCTGTTATCAGCTGCCATGTTCCTGGCCCAGCAGGCTTCAGGTGTTCTGACAGCTCTCAGGTCTCCTTTCTAAGGAAGAGACTGATTGTCTCAGCCTGAGTCTGGTGCCCACTCCTGGTCCAATCATGTCATGAATGAAGTGGCTGCTGACGTGCCTTACACTATAGGAGAGGGGGAGTTATGGGATTAACTGTGAGTTGGGTATACATCCCTACTTTAGGGACTCTCAATTTGTGTCAGAATTTTACCTACCACTGTTGTAAACATGATCCGAATTCCTTTGTGTTTAAAGCTGCAAAAACAACAAAATTAGCCTAATCTTTAATACTTTTCAAGTTTTTTCATTTCCCTTTATTCTCACTGAATTTTGTAGTTTGAATATAGCTTATAGATAGATACTTGCTTTCATATCTGCCTTTTCTCAATAGATAACACACTTCTTTCAAAAAGAAAAAGGATTTTGTCGTATTTGCCTTTGTAATATCTAGCACTTAGCATAGGACAGATATTTCTTAAATGAATGACAACGAGGGAGAAAGAGGATGAACACAACCTTCCTTTCAGTTTTTCCTGGAATCAAACTTGGAGAGGCACAACCATTTGAAGCAGAAAGCTCCTGATATTTAGAATTTATTCAGGCACTAGTTTAATAAAGTCCATTTATCAAGAATGTTTGGGAGGATTTTCATTCATATACTCACCTCATATTCAACCATGACTAATTGCCAATAAATCAGAAGATTACATTATCCTGGCAAATTGTTTTAACGTGTTTTAATCTTCCTTTGATTCTGAAAGCCCTGTAGGATCTTGCTAGGCCTCAAGGTCACATATTATGAACATGACTTGCATGATTAAATGATGGGAAGGTGGAGAAAGTATTTGAGGTTCTTGTTTGTTTTTGTTTTTTGTTTTTGTTTTTTTTATCTGAATCCTGGGTAAAAGGGCATTTACTATGGCTTTTGAGTCTAGATTCTACTTCATACCATAAAGGGAAGGTGCTTTCTAACAAAAGATGACCTATCACAAGAGGCCACTCCTCATGTTTCCAGTCCACAAGCCCAAGTCATTCCCCAGTTCTTCCATGAAGCCTACCCTAGTCCACAGCCACATCCTTTCCTCATCCTCCCAGAGCATTGCATTTGCAACCTCTTTTGCTGCCACTCACCATTTCCTAGAGCTCTTTGTGTATCTATCCCCCCTGGGAGCACCTGAGGCCACAAAACAGGATTCATTTCACTTCTGCAATTCTGGCAGGCCTCAGCACACCTGTTTCAATAAACATTTCTCCCATGATTGATGAAATTATGAAACACCTCGCTAATTCAGCTGTGATTTACCTTCAAGCATTGAAGACCTGTGTTGCCATACACAGGCTTAAAACGTTGTAATGCTGTTAAGGCTTTCATAGATAAGGTAGAAAATAGGGATTTTAATATTAAAGAGAATGAAGAAAATTTGAAGGAAATGTAAGGGGACAGATGGATAGAAGCTATGAAGAGAGTCAAACAGACAATAACTTTCTACAATCTCAAACCCCCCAGGAAAGCATCACACAGCTGGCTTTGCCTTTTCAACAGCCCGATGTTGTTTCTTACATGCCTCCACCATCACTTACTTCCCACAAAATATGATTCACATAGGGAAGAGGAAGTGCTGAGCAATTCCACGCAAATTTGGTGAGGGTCTCTAAACATTTATCCATCTCTCCATCTTGAGATTCACACACCACGGTAATAAATTATTTATTAAGCCCAAAGTCCTTAGATGGATTCCTCCCCCATCACTACTTCCTCTCTCTTTTCCTTGTCTTGCATCAGCACCACCAACCAGAACCCGAGGCCCCAGCACACATCAGCATTGTTCTGAGTCCTTCGGAAGGATTTGGGAGTTAACACTCCCTGTTCTGCACTCTCGGAGCTACTTTTCCTATTGACTGCAAGCATTAACTATTAAACAGACATTTCCTAGGGACTCTTTTCTAGCTGGCTGTTTCCGTAGGACACTCCAGATGACACATGTCAGCCCTGAGGGAAATCTGACAAAGCAGATCCTCAGAGGTGCAGAAGTCCAAGCTCAGCAGCCTCATCCAGAATCATCCAGCCTCATCCAGACCCCTGGGGCTCCTCTTTCTGAATGTCTTCAATTTTCTGGTCACTTTGCCTGACTTCCACCTTCGTGTGGATCCCTTCCAAGAACAAACTGCTGTTATAATGAGGAACCTGCCACAGTGAAGAAAATTAGCTTCTATTTCGAATGTTTGGAAATCTTGGGAGCATATTTTTTAAATGGTATGCTGATGTAGTGTGCGTCAATATGAAACACGGAATTGGAACCAGAGAGACGCAACAGAGCAGGTTACTGCAACACTTGCCCATGTTTTGGTTATTGTGTGATACTGCTTATCAGTGAATCAGCCTCCGTGAGGAACTTATCAGTTAATCACCCAGGAATCATTTTAGACTTCCAGATGGCACACCAGTCTCTTTACTGAGTCATGGAAAGCCCCTAATCACCAATCAATCACGTAATCACCCCTTAAGGTCTGGAGGTGCATGATAGATAGGCATATTTCTTGTCTAGGTAACTGGTGGAGTCAGAGAGATTTAAACAAAGTCAGAACAAGTCTGTCTGACAGCCACTCTGAAATCCCAATGCAGTTTATGGCCATACCACCATGAATACACCAGATCTTGTCTGAAATCCCAACACAACCCTCACTTATACTTTTTATTTCATTATGATGACAACAGGTGATAACAGTATCTAGAGTATTTGAAGCTGTAGAAGGGAGTGTTGGCACACAAAATAGTAAAAATGAAATGTTTTGCCTGAAAAAATTAGAATCAATGGCATGACTGTTTTTTACGCAAATCAAATTATTGTTAAACATTCAATTGTTTACAAAATGAATAGAAATAAACTTAAGAGAAAATTAGGCTGGGCCTAGTGACTCACGTCTGTAATCCCAACACTTTAGGAGGTCGAGGCAGGTGGATCACCTGAGGTCAGGAGTTCGAGACCCGCCTATCCAACATCGTGAAACCCTGTCTCTAATAAAAATATAAAAATTAGCCAGGTGTGGTGGTGCACATCTGTAATCTCAGCTACTTGGGAGGCTGAGACTGGAGAATCGCTTGAACCCGGGAGGTGGAGGTTGCAGTGAGCTGACATTGTACCACTACACTCCAGCCTGGGCAACAGAGTATGAGTAGGACTCCATTTCAAAAACAAAAAAAGAAAAGAGAGACAGAGAGAAAATTAAATACAAATATCTCATCGTAACATAATCAGATTTAATAAGTATCCTACCACAACATAAATTTGCTAAACTTATTTTAAAAATAATTTATGACTATTGAACAAAAATAACCTTTTTATTTTTAAAAACACTCCTGTCTCTTGTTTTTATGACATTAAAGTTTTTTGGAATCTCTCTTACTAATTTGCCAAGTTTTTTAATGTCAGAAAATTAACTCTTTGTTATATATGCTACAAATACTTCCCCCAATTTGTATTTTGATTTGCCTTATCATGCATTTGATTTACACAGTTTATATTTTTATCATTCAAATTGCTAGCCTTTTCCTTTTGTAATCTTCTTTCAGTTAGGCTTAGAAAGTTCTTATCTATCCTGAGGTTAAATTGTTATCTAAGAGTTTTATAAATTTGAAGAATTTATTTTAATACATGATGGGAGGCAAGGCTCCAGCTTCATTTTTTCTGAAGAGTTCTTCATTTTTACCAAAATTAGAATTACCTGTGAATAGGTTGCTCTTCAGCTCTGTGTCAGTCAACTCTCCTTTCCCTTTTTTCCCATATATCACAAGTTTACTGCACTAGGACTTTTCCAAAATCAAATAAAGAATTATTTTTCTCAATCAGGCAAAATATAGGTTCTTTTCCACCTAACAACCCACTGATTTTATAGACATTCCTTCCTCCATTTTATCGCCTTCACACATCATATATATATATATATATGCTTTAAGTTCTATGGTACATGTGCACAACTTGCAGGTTTGTTATATACATATACATGTGCCATGTTGGTGTGCTGCACCCATCACATGTCTTTTAAGTTACTGTCATTTAATACCTTCCTTGTATCCACAGAAACGAACAGCATTTTGTCCTTACCTATTTTCACATCATGCATAACCACTTACACAGCAGTAACATGTTAAGTTACTGCTTAACATTATGCTTAAGTTAATGACTTAAGTAAAAGTCATTAATCTTGACTAGCCCCCATTCCTTTATTCAGTTCTTTCAGACTCCATGCTATATTTTCCAAAGCCAGCTACACTCATAAATTCACTTGAATAAGCACATGCCAGGCAATAAGCCAGAAATTAGATGAAAATGGAAACACAAAGACAGCTATTTTTTGCCCACAAAGAGTTTTCAGCCAAGTTTACAGATACAAACATGTAAATAACTGTATTATTTATCTATTGCTGTATGACAAATTACCCCAAATGTAGTCACTTAAAGCAACAATAAACATTTATTGTCCCTTACAGTTTCTATGGGTCAAGAATTTAAGATCAGCTTAACCGCACACTTCTGGCTCAGGATCCCTCATAGCATTGCACTCAAATGCTGAGTGGAGCTGTTAATCATCTGAAAGCTTTTCTGGACATGGAGGATGTGCTTCCAAAGAGCCTAACTTACATGGCTAAAACTTGGTGCTGGCTGTTGGTAGAAGGCTTCAGTTTTTCTACATATGAGCCTCTGCACAGTGATGCTCAAGCATCCTCAAAATGCGGTAGCTGGCTTCTACGACAATGAGCAATCCAAGAGAACGAGATAAACACTGCAATTCACTTTACGGCCTAGTCTCAGAAATCACACACTGTCACCTCTACCATACTATATTGGTCACACAGATCAGTCTTCTGTGCAGAAGGATGCTACACAAGGGTGTGAATACCAAGAGGCAAAAATCAGTGAGTGCTTCTTTTCAGGATATTGGAGTAATGAGTAGAACCACTAATAGCAATGAAGAATAAACAAATACATGGCTAGCTGTGATGTACTGTCCACTATGTGCTGGATGCTATGATCATATTTCATATGCATTATGTCCCTCAGTCTTCTTAACAAAATCCTATGAGGCAGGTACTGTGGGAGCCTTCTTGAAGGATGGTTACAACAACCAATACAGATTGGGATAAAATAAGCATAAAATGGAAACCTAGATAATTTCCCACTCTGTTTGGTTGGTTGGTGTGGGTTTTTGTTTGGTTGGTTTTGGATTTTTGTTTTTTTAGAGACAGGGCCTTGCTCTGTCACCCTGCAGTGCAGTGGTACCATCATAATTCACTGTGGCCTCAACCTCCAGGGCTCAAGGGGTTCTCCCGCTTCAGCCTCCTGAGGAGCTGGGACTACATGTATGTGCCACAACATCCAGCTAATTTTTAAATTTTGTGTAGCAATAGTCTCCCTGCATCACCCAGAGTGGTCTCCAACTCTTGGTCTCAAGTGATCCTCCCACCTCATCTCCCAAAGTGCTGTGATCACAGGTGTGAGCCACTGCAACCAGGCCATAATTTTTAAAACAAAACAGTTTTCACTCTCTTAAACTTATCAAGCCCATTTTTTTTTCTCACTCTGCTAAGTTAACTCTTCCTTGTAAGCTTTTAGAGACTGATGCCATCCAATATGAGCTCCCTCCATTTATTTATCTTAATCTAAAAATTATTTTTTTTAATTTATAATGAGGATTATTTTTTTTTATTTTTTTTATTTTTTTATTTTTTATTTTTTATTATACTTTAAGTTCTAGGGTACATGTGCATAACGTGCAGGTTTGTTACATATGTATACTTGTGCCATATTGGTGTGCTGCACCCATCAACTCATCAGCACCCATCAATTCATCATTTATATCAGGTATAACTCCCCAATGCAATCCCTCCCCCCTCCTCCCTCCCCATGATAAGCCCCAGTGTGTGATGTTCAATGAGATCACTTGGACCCGGGAAGGGGAACATCACAAAATCTAAAAATTATTAATTTAGTCAACCACTATCCCTCCCTCTGATTCCCAACACCTATTCTGTCTACTGGTCTTATGGTGCCATTCCCAGCCAACCACTATAAAACCTGTCCATGAAGCACCTCTTTTTCTCCTGCATCTTCAACGTCTGTGTCGTTATTGGCTTCTATCAATTTGTCTACAAATCTGTTCCAGTTTCCTTTACACTGAAACTAGAAGTCTCTAGGCCAGACCCTTATAATATACCACTCTAAGCCTATCACCTTCCTGGTTAGTAATATTCATTGGCTCCTTATTGTCAACCAAACAGTCAAGAGTCTAAAATCTGCCAAGCGGAGCTTCTATAATCTTTCATCACTTACTATTTTCAGCTGACCTTTCAGTACTCCACACTGAAACCCAACTGGACCAGCCACTATTCTCTGGACATACCATTCATAAAAATACACTAAACTCAAAAACCGGAAAACCTAGGACCAGCACAAACTTGAAAAAAAATGTTGTGTTTTTTTAACAAGACATTTATGGGTAAGTGGTTCCAAGCTTTCTTTAGCAATTTAATCATATAAATATCCCAGAAACTTGCAATTCTTCTGCTCCACATTCTCAGTGTGTTATTACCTTGTTCTCATGTTTGTTGCCTCATGGTAAAAAAATAATAATAGCTGCTACAGCTGTGGACATCAATCCTCACATCACTATGCTAAACAAAGGGGACAGTTAGAAAAGAGGATTTCCCTGCACTTCTAAGTCTCCATTTACTCATCTGCACAATGGAGACAATCCCAGTACCTGCCTCATAAGATTTTCTTAAGACTAAGGGACATAATGCATATGAAATATGATCATAGCATCCACCACATAGTGGAGAGTACATCATAGCTAACCATGTATTTGTTTATTCTTCATTGCTGTTAATGGTTCTACTCATCACTCCAACATCCTGAAACACTCAGTGAAAAAATCAATCATCTGGACTAATAATAACCAGCAATTACCTGTGCAAATTGCACATTCATGCACATAATCACTTATAGCTGTACTATCACCTTCATGAAATCTATTAAAAAATGCAAGTGACCTTAACCAAACAAGAGACATTGTTGGAGAGCTGAAGAAATACTGAATAAATCTCAAGGACAGAAAGTAAAATCAAGCTTCAAGTAAACTGGTATGAAAAACTAGGAAGCCAAAAATTGAGTTTCCTCCCCTATTTCTCAGGTTTTCCATTGCTGCCTCTTTCTTCTCTCTTTACATATTTCTCCCCCTACTATGCTTTGTAAGTTTTCTCATTTGGGTGTTCAATACAAATATAAAATCTCTGAGTCCAGGTCCAAATTTTCAAAAGAAAATAATCTGCTGCCATTTTATCCATCCCCGGCCCAAAGCACTCTAAGGGGAGAAGAGGGAGAACAACCATGTGATCTACTTATAGACCATTCATCAGTGTGTGAGGAAGTAGGCTGTCTTCTATGAAGAATATGTAGAAACAAAGCTGAAAAGGTTGGTGGAAAAAAATGACTGGCCTCTCTGGTACCAACTCCTGGCAAAGAAAATGATTCGGATGCAAGTTAGCAAAATGAACCACATATACAATTCAGAGTTGAAGAGCTTTAATTGAAATTGATACCTTTTTTATTTTTTGAAGTAGAGCCTCACTCCGTCACCCAGGCTGGAATGCAGTGGTATGAACTTGGCTCACTGCAACTTCTGCCTGCCAGGTTCAAGCAATTCTCTTGCCTCAGCCTCAGAGTAGCTGGGATTACAGGCACCCGCCACCATGACTGGCTAATTTTTGTATTTTTAGTAGCGACAGGGTTTCACCATGTTGGCCAGGCAGACCTTGAACTCCTGACTTCAGGTGATCGGCCCCACTCGGCCTCCCGAAGTGCTGGGATTACAGGTGTGAGCCACCACACCCAGCTGAAATTGGTACATTTTTCAAAGAAATAAAAATGAATATTTTCCTTGTATAAACATACAACTAGCAACCTTGTTTAGACTGTCACTTTGAATAGATGTAAGGCAACAAACATCTATACACACAAACACACACACAAATACTGAAATGTATAAATAATGCTGGCTAATGACCAAATCAGGGAAGAAATATTACCAAGTAAATTTCTTTGTTGTTTACATTTTTATACTCAAAATAAATTGTTTGAGCAATTGAAGTATTCCTTCAATCATACAAACCTTTTATTTCACAAGAAAAAAACAATTTTAATAAATATTTTCATATACAGCTGTCCTCCTTCATCCAATTTTACTTTCTGCAGTTTCAGTTACCCACAGACACTCATCATACAAAAACAAGTCAAAAAGAGGGAATCTCCCTAACTCATTTTATGAGACCAGTATCATCCTGATACAGAAATCTGGCAGAGACACAACAAAAAAAAAAGAAAATTTCAGGCTAATATCCCTGATGAACATTGATGGGAAAATCCTCAATAAAAAACTGGCAAACCAAATCCAGCAGCACATCTAAAAGCTTATCAACCACGATCAAGTCAGTTGCATCCCTGGGATGCAAGGCTGGTTCAACATACACAAATCAACAAACATAATCCATGACATAAACAGAACCAATGACAAAAACTACATGATATCTCAATAGATGCAGAAAAGGCCTTTGACAAAATTCAACAGCCCTTCATGCTAAAAACTCTCAAACTAGGTATTGATGGAATGTATCTCAAAATAATAAGAGCTACTTATGACAATCCCAGAGCCAGTATCATACTGAATGGGCAAAAACCAGCATAAGACAAGGATGCCCTCTCTCACCACTCCTATTCAACATAGTATTGGAAGTTCTGGCCAGGGAAATCAGGCAGGAGAAAGAAATAAAGGGTATTCAGTTAGGAAAAGAGAAAGTTAAATTGTCTCTATTTGCAGATGACATGATTGTATATTTAGAAAACCCCAACATCGCAGCCCAAAATCTCCTTAAGCTGATAAGCAACTTCAGCACAGTCTCAGGATACAAAATAAATGTGCAAAAATCACAAGCATTCCTATACA
>NW_012119088.1:811281-817291 GCF_000951035.1 Colobus angolensis palliatus
AAACTATACTACAAGGCTACAGTAACCAAAACAGCATGGTACTGGTACCAAAACAGAGATATAGACCAATGGAACAGAACAGAGGCCTCAGAAATAACACCACACATCAACAACCATCTGATCTTTGACAAACCTGACAAAAACAAGCAATGGGGAAAGGATTTCCTATTTCATAATGGTGTTGGGAAAATTGGCTAACCATATGTAGAAAGCTGAAATTGTACGCCTTCCTTACACCTTATACAAAAATTAATTCAAGATGGATTAAAGACTTAAATGTTAGACCTAAAACCATAAAAACCCTGGAAGAAAGCCTAGGCAGTACCATTCAGAACACAGGTATGGGCAAGGACCTCACGACTAAAACATCAAAAGCAATGGCAACAAAAGTCAAAACTGACAAATGGGATCTAATTAAACTAAAGAGCTTCTGCACAGCAAAAGAAACTATCATCAGAGTGAACAGGCAACCTATAAAATGGGAGAAAATTTTTGCAATGTATCCATCTGACAAAGGGCTAATATCCAGAATCTACAAAGAACTTAAAATTACAAGAAAAAAACCACCACATCAAAAAGTGGGCAAAGGATATAAACAGATGCTTCCTCAAAAGAAGACATTTATGCAGCCAAACAAACATATGAAAAAAAGCTCATTATCACTGGCCATTACAGAAATGCAAATCAAAACCACAATGAGATACCATCTTGTGCCAGTTAGAATGGAGACCATTTAAAAAATCAGGAAATAACAGATGTTGGAGAGGATGTGGAGCAACAGCAATGCTTTTACACTGTTGGTTGGAGGGTAAATTAGTGCAACCATTGTGGAAGACAGTGTAGCAATTCCTCAAGGGATCTAGAACTAGAAATACCATTTGACCGAGCAATCCCATTACTAGGTATATACCCAAAGGATTATAAACCATTCTGCTATAAAGACACATGCACACATACATTTATTGCAGCACTGTTCACAACAGCAAAGACTTGGAACCAACCCAAATGTTCATCAGTGATAGACTGCATAAAGAAAACGTGGCACATATACACTGTGCAATACTATGCAGCCATAAAAAAGGATGAGTTCATGTCCTTTGCAGGGACATGGATGAAGCTGGAACCCATCATTCTCAGCAAACTAACACAAGAACAGAAAACTAAACACCACATGTTCTCACTCATAAGTGGGAGTTGAGCAATGAAAACACATGGACACAGGAAGGTGAACATCACACACCAGGGCCTGTTGGAGGATGGGGAGCTAGGGGAGGGATAACATTAGGAGAAATACCAAATGTAGATGACAGGTTGATGGGTGCAGCAAACCACCATGGCACACATATACCTATGTAACAAATCTGCACAGTCTGCACGTGTACCCCAGAACTTAAAGTATAATAATAAAAAGAGAAAGAAAAAAATGCAATCACCTTTTCATTTATAATACATTTTAATAATTTCTAAATAAGAATAGTTCAAAATAGCAGATAAAACCCTTTTTACTTCCTTTTTCATTTATTTTATTTTTTCATAGGGACATACAGGAAACAACCTAATTTATTTCTCAGAAAAAGGAGCTCTACATCGGCTAAACTAAATGAAAAATGTGATAGACATTTGCTACCAATTAAGTTGAAAATAATAAATATCCACACTGAGTAGTCCCACCTAGGATTCCTTTCATATCTCATTTATCTTGTTGGCGCTTCATGATGTAATCCTCTCTTAAACTAGGTATTTATCAGGGCCATGAAGTCAAGAAACTTCCAAGAGACCTTGCTTAGTGATCAAATTAGTCATTTTATAATAGTTGTACTTTTATCAGTTTACTCTCAAAGTATGTGTTTCATGTTATGTGAAGCATAATTACATTTTCAATTAAATATTTATCCAACTCCATGAGCCAATTTATGAATTCAAGGATGTGACTACATCCAAGGAAAGCATCAGTACTATTTTCAGCCACCCTCAAGCCTCCCAAAGACCCCATCTATAGAGAAGTAGAGTAGCCCTGTCTGTACAGAAATTCAAGTCAGGCTCTGAAACTCCTACAGAAGTCCATGATTCTGCTTCCCCTACATCTGGCCCTAAAGAATACAGTACTTGCTGTAACCAAAAGAACACTTGTACCACAGGCACTTGTCTCAGAATTCATAGATTGACTGTCACCCTGCACTTGCCAAAAGCTTAAGGAAAACTGTATTTGAAAGAAATTCTATTGTACTGTTAATTATCTAAGCTCTAAACCTGAAGTCACTTAAAGTTATTAGACAAAAAAATCCCCCGATTATCTCACTCATTTCCTTGCAGAAGTGATCCAATGCCACAGTTTAATATTTTGCTTTGGTGCAAAAAAATCACAAGTGTTTCTTTTACAAAACTGTAGTTTGAATATATTGTTCCTTGTGGTATTCAGTAGCAACTATATAAGGAGCTTCACAGCTTATACAATGTTATGCTTTTCATTTTGTGCAAAACAATAGAACCAGAAAAGTAGAATGTCTTTTTTTTTTTTTCATTGGCCCTCTTCTACCCATTCTGTTAAAATGGGAGTCTTCCTAGATTAGGTCCTCTCTCTCTTCTCTCATAATACTCTCTCTCAACCTCAGTGATTTCATCTAGTTCCCAGTTTCGACTATCATCTTGTCTTAGTCCATTTGTGTTCCTAAAAAGGAATGCCTGAGGCCGATTAATTTACTAAGAAAAGAGATTTATTTGGCACCCAGTTCTGCAGATTGTACAAAAAGCATAGCATCAACATCTTCATCTGAGGAGGGTCTCAAGAAGCTTCCACTCGTGGTGGAAGGTGAAGGGGAGCCAGTGTGTGCAGATCACATGATGAGAGAGGAAGAAAGAGAGAAGGGGAAGGTGACAGGCTCTTTTTTTTTAATGACATAATGATTTTTATTTTTTTTAATACTTTAAGTTCTAGGGTACATGTGCACAACGTGCTGGTTTGTTACATATCTATATATGTGCCATGTTGGTGTGTTGCACCCGTTAACTCAACATTTACATTAGGTATATCTCCGAATGCTATCCCTCTCCCCTCCTGCCACCCCACCACAGGCCCCAGTGTGTGATGTTCCCCACCTGTGACAGGCTCATTCTAACAATCAGGTCTCATGGGAACTCTCACAGGAACTAATAGAGCAAGAACTTAGTACCACAAGGACTGCACCAAGCCATTCATGAGACAGCCACCCCCTTAGCCCAAACACCTCCCACAAGGCCCTACCACCAACACTGGGAATCAAATTTCAACATGAGACTTACGGGGGCCCGGGGGGTGCAAACAAACCATATCCAAACCATAACATATCTCTGTATCAGTTACCCTCCAAATCTTCCAACCACAACCAACCCCAACTCTAAGAGTAATGCTGTCTAATAGAGCTTTCTGTCATGATAAAAAGGTTCTCATCTGTGCTGGTCAATACAGCAACAACTAGTCACATGTTACTACTGTGCACATAATTCATTTTAGTTTAAATGTGATGGCTAGTGCTACCATATTGGATAGTACACAGCTCTAGGCTTTCATTTGTTGCCACCTGCTGAGATACTTTGAGCTCATCAGATGTCTGCCAGCACTCCACAATATGCCCAATTTAAGATGTCTTCTGTGTGCCCAAAAAACTCCTCTACTTCATTTGCTTATTCCTACTAACTATACCACTGTGCATTTATGCATTCAGACTACTGATGCTAAAGTTACTTTTGACACCCACCATTTTCCCACATTGAGTTTGCTCACTACGCAGTCACACCTCTTATCAAAAAAGAAAAAGTCATTTAAGAAAATGATTTACAAAATAATTTAGAACAAATGTGTATAGCAACAAATTAATGTGGTTTTTGATTTGTTT
Source organism: Colobus angolensis palliatus (assembly GCF_000951035.1). Taxonomy (NCBI): domain Eukaryota; kingdom Metazoa; phylum Chordata; class Mammalia; order Primates; family Cercopithecidae; genus Colobus; species Colobus angolensis. The sequence continues at coordinate 815,154 of NW_012119088.1, forward strand.
CTTGAGACTGAGTCTTGCTCTGTCTCCAGGCTGGAGTGCAGTGGCGTGATCTTGGCTCACTGCAACCTCCACCTCCTGGGTTCAAGCGATTCTCATGCCTCAGCCTCCCAAGTAGCTGCAATTACAGGCACATGCCACCATGCCCAGCTGATTTTTATATTTTTAGTAGAGACAGGGTTTCACCATGTTGGCCAGGATGGTCTCAATCTCCTGACCTGATGATCTACCCACCTCCCAAAGTGCTGGGATTACAGGCATCAGCCACTGCGCCCAAGCCTAATGTGTTTTTTATTTGGCATTTTAATTATTTTCTTTCCTCCTGGAAACATTAGCCCGTATTCAATAGTGCAATCAATATAAGATGAATTACAAAGTCTGTATTGGTCAGAGGGGGAATTTCAAAGGAGAAATCTATAACATATAGAATAGGGAAAGTTGTCAAAGCTAGGCAGTAGAAATAACATGAATGAAATTATTTAACTCAGGAGAAACTGTGCAGGTCTATAGATGTAGGAGGAGTAGAGGGAGAAGAATGAGGAGAAGGACAGGAAGGATAAGAAGGACAAAAAGTAGACAGAATTCTTTTGACTGGTAAGATGAGGAAGTAGAGTTAAGGGCTCAATGAAGACTGAAACTGCAGGCCACTCCTGGCTGCTCTGGGGTAGGCACCTGCATTTTATGGTAACTACTTCACAATGAGGAAAAAGTAGCTAATAGTAATTAGAGGAAGTAATTACATGTTGCAGGAAGTCAGGGACCCCAAATGGAGGGACCACCTGGAGCCGCGGCAGAGGAACATAAATTGTGAAGATTTCATCTTAATATGGATATTTATCAGTTCCCAAATAACACTTTTATAATTTCTTATGCCTATCTTTACTTTAATCTCTTAATCTTGTTATCTTCATAAGCTGAGGATGTACATCACCTCAGGACCACTGTGATAACTGTGTTAACTGTACAAATTGATAGTAAAACGTGTGTTTGAACAATATGAAATCAGTGCACCTTCAAAAAGAACAGAATAACAGCGATTTTTATGGAACAAGGGAAGACAGCCATAAGGTCTGACTGCCTGTGGGGTCAGGCAAAAAGAGCCATATTTTTCTTTTTGCAGAGAGCCTAAAACAGACGTGCAAGTAGGAGAGATATCACTAAATTTCTTTCCTAGCAAGGAATATTAATATTAATACCCTGGGAAAGGAATGCATTCCTGGGAGGAGGTCTATAAACAGCCACTCTGGGAATGTCTGTCTTTTGCAGTTGAGATAAGGACTGAGATACACCCCGGTCTCCTGCAGAACCCTCAGGTTTACTAGGGTTGAGAAAACTCCACCCTGGTAAATTTGTGGTCAGATCGGTTCTCTGCTCTCGAACCCTGTTTTCTGTTAAGATGTTTATCAAGACAATACATGCATGACTGAACATAGACCCTTATCAGTGGTTCTGCTTTTTGCCCTTTGAAGCATGTGATCCTTGTACCTACTCCCTGTTCTTACACCCCCTCCCCTTTTGAAACCCTTAATAAAAACTTGCTGTTCTGAAACTCAGGCGGGCATCACAGTCCTACTGATATATGATGTCACCCCTGGCTGCCCAGCTGTAAAATTCCTTTCTTTATATTGTCTCTCTTTATTTCTCAGCCAGCCGACACTTATAGAAAATAGAACCTACGTTGAAATACTGAGGGTAGGTTTCCCCAATAATTACACTTTGTCTAAAGCAACACTACCTAATAGAAATATAATGCAAGAAACACATACAGTTTTAAATTTTGTAGAAGACGTTTAAAAAGTAACAAAAAGGAAAATCTATTTAATAATATATTTTATTTTATCCGATGTATCTAAAATATTCTCATTTCAACATGTAACCGATATTTTTAAAATTATTTGAGATAGTTTACATTTTGTACTGTTTTGAAATCTGGTACATATTTTACACTTACAGTACATCTCAATTTGGACACTAAATTTTCATTGGAAATACTTGATCTGTATTTAGATTTCATGAAATTAACAGTTGAAAAAAACAGATTTGCAGAGGCACCAAGGTGTTCCAAACATTCTTGAAATATTTCCAAAAGTGAATTACCAGTTTTAAAGTTAGCATTAAATTAATTAAAATTAAGAGAAATT
>NW_012119088.1:817696-852651 GCF_000951035.1 Colobus angolensis palliatus
CTGTAGACAAAGACTGCATACCAAAGGAAAGAACTTTCATAAAATAAACGTTAGTTTGAGTGTGCACATCTGCGAGAGCTTTGGATGTTCTTTCCAGGCCAGCACAGGGGAAAAAGCACATGGCTATAGATCCACATTATCTTGCTCTTCTCTACCCTTTGGCTCCACTGCCTGAAAGCAACATTGACTTGGGATATAGAAGCAGCTCCCTTCTTGTAAACTGCTGGGTGATGGAAGCAATCTGTAAAGTAAGGTAATGGGGCTGGGCGCAGGGGCTCACACCTGTAATCCCAATACTTTGGGAAATCTTGGGTGGATCACCTGAGGTCAGGAGCTCAAGACCAGCCTGGCTAACATGGTGAAACCCCGTCTCTACTAAAACTACAAAAATTAGCTGGGTGTGGTAGCGCATGCCTGTAGTCCCAGCAATTCAGGAGCCTGAGGCAGGAGAATAGCTTGAACCTGGAAGGCGGAAGTTGTAGTGAGCCGAGATTGCACCACTGCACTCCAGTCTGGGTGACAGAGACACCATCTCAAAAAAAAACAAGGTAGGGTAATGAGAGTCAAGTAAGGAGACAAGAAAATGAAAGAAATGCGCAAGCTTGGGTTCTGAGTCCAAAAAGCTATTGTTTGAGGGTGGGGATTTTTTGCTTTTAATCATCATGTTGCTGCAATATTGGAAGAACTGTATAATATTAGAAGAAATATCATATCGATATCAATAATCTTCATAAATTCAAAGGGTCATACTAACTCAAAATTGTAGACTTTCAGCTTTTATTTTATTTTTGTCTGTTTTATTCTTATTCCTAAAACTCCATAAGCCCACAGCAGAACAACAATTATTTGGTTAGCAAACAAATTAATAAATGGATTCAAAGTTTCCCATGTAATAACCATACAGCAGAAACAGTACCACACAGAATCTTGTTCCAAATCTAGTCATTTCTTTCAGCAAACATTTTTATATATTCACTATGTGTTAGTCACTCTATTGGATGCTGTGTATATAGAAATAATAAACACAAGAAAGACTGCAGCAAAAAGAAATTTATGATGCACTCTTTCACACAGAAAAATAATCTTGATATCATTTACAATATCCACTTGACTATTGGTGGCTTTATTTTCCTCAAATATTGTACAAAATATTAAAATGCAACTTAATCAGAGGCTACCTGATTCCATCTAACTCTTAAAACTTTACAAAACCTCTATTAGTAGAAATAAACATTTCTCCTACAAAAAAGTAGTATAGATTTGACTCTATCTGGTTTTATTTATCTTGCCCTAATTAGGCATTTAAGTTCTCTTTCCAAGTACGTACTGGAGTTTTCCTATAATTCTTTGCTTAGCCCAAGTGATACTTTTTTTTCTATATTAAGACTTTTCAGAGCAAGCAAATCATGGGCACACTTCCAAAATGTATAAGAATTAGAGAAAGGAGCTGATTGCTTAACTCTTGCCTCTGACTCGGAGCTCACGTTAATTAGCTAAAGCCAGAGCCCTCGGCACGCTCTCAAGATCTCCGTGATCCACTGATTAGCAATGACAAGGCCATCTGGTTTTCCCGCAGTACCTTGGAGAAAATTTCTCTTGGCATAAAAATTAGGGATGCCTGTAATTTAGAATGAGTCAAGTGTTGCCATCACATTTAAAGGAGATGATGTCTGACTACAACATGAGGCCTGTCCCAAAGGAAGCTAAGTTTGTACACACCAATGCCATGATCTTAAAAATTATCCTTGCTCTCCCTATTTGGGTAATCTTACCTACCATTTAGTGAACTTTCTCCTCAACTCCTCTTGTAATTGTTTTTCTTTCTTCTGCAGTTAGTGCACCTAAGTTGGCAAACTTCAATTTAAGGCTTGTATGTAATTTTTGGTTGATTTTCAAATAGCTCTTCATGAAAGGGATGCTAAAATGCAGATGATAAAGGAGTTGGAACTGTCAGAGGGATGTAGCTGGGAAAACAAGAATTGGCTTTTGGATGAAGCCAAGATGAACTGCGTTCTTTCCTACTCCCTCATTATCCGTGCAGCCTGGACCAGAAACTACAGAAGAAAGAGAGCACAAGATTGACAAAGGTTTCCTTGCAGAGAGATTGGTCAGGTGCTCACTGGTGTATCTTGATGTAATTAGCCGCACATACCGATTGTTGAAGACAGCAAGCACTCTTGGCTTCAAGCCAGTGATTTCCAACCACTGTTTCCAGGTTATTTTATTCCAGGAATATCAAATAACAGTATAAGCCTCATTCATTAGACCTCATTTCCACTTAGCGGTTCGGAATAAATGGTTACTATAATGTTGCCTGAGCATCTCTGGGTCCAGGAACACTGTCGCTGTAAACACAACCCATCACCAGAGGACAGACCTAGACTAAGGATTGATGACAATAAAAGACAATTAAAAACTGGACTTCCCTGGGGAAAAATCCATTTGATGACGAAGCTTCAACAAGTATTCCTTTGGGAACTCCTAGATGAAATTTTCAAGACAAGCAGGAAAAGCACTGAAATGGCTGAATACATGAGCATTGTATGCCTGACTCATTCAATATATGCATTGCTAAATAGAACATATCTTGTCATTTAAATCAGCTTTCCCTTTAGATCTCAGGATATGGCCTTTCATGTATATCCACTGTGAGTCCCACAAGTTTGACATTCCCAGGGAGTTTTATAGGCTTTATAGCATATTAATTTAAAATTTACAGCCAGGCACAGTGGTTCACGCCTGTAATCTCAGCACTTTGGGAGGCTGAGGCGGGTGGATCACGAGGTCAGGAGTTCGAGACCAGCCTGACCAACATGGTGAAACCCCGTCTGTTCTAAAAATACAAAAATTAGCCAGGCATGGTGGCAGGCACCTGTAATCCCAGCTACTGAGGAGGCTGAGGCAGGAGAATCGCTTGAACCTGGGAGGCGGAGGTTGCAGTGAGCGGAGATCAAACCACTGCACTCCAACCTGGGTGACAGAGACTAAATCTCAAAAAATAAAATAAAATAATAAAATAAAATAAAATAAAGTTTGCTTCTTTAGTTTGCCCAAATTCTTTTAAGGCAGTGATGCTGAATTGTTTTTGGTTGAGTGCTTTTGCAAAGTTAGCATTTTAATTTGGCCTAATACTTTCCCTTGTAGTTAAACGGTCCAGACGGGTTTGAGAAAATGTAAATACCCACAGATTCTTCCACTTCAGCTCTTTGTGAACAGAACGGTCTTGGATAATCCAACAGACATTATATACTCAGGTAGGAGAGAACAGACACACAGGCACAAGAATCTCTTATTCTGATGGGAGAAATTCTGTACTTTGTGTTAGAAACTGTATCTCACCAACCTGGAACAATTATAGACTTCTAAGAAACCCAGATTAAAATTCACATTGGCAGCCATGCTTATTGCTCTTGATTATAAAAATTTCAACAGGTTTAGCTGTCATTTAGCTGACAAAGTTCTATGCAAATTTGGGGATATTTCCAACACTGTACATGTCATTTATGGTTTCTTATGTTCAGTTTGGCAATCTTATATTCTCTGTAGAAATTCCTCTAGGTGTGCCAGTATCCATTCTCAATATTAACTTTCTTCCTCAGGTTTCATTGTTCTAAATAAGAAAATAAAAAGATGATTATATTGTTATTTTATAGCTTCTCTCTTATAAGGAAGTCAAAGCTCTGAACAAATATTTAGCTTGAATAGAAAAAAAAGGAGTAAATTGCTCTTTGGAGACGAGCATTAATTTTTTTCAACTGCCTTATGTGTCATTTAACAAATTATCTATTCCAAAGCACTAAATGGCTCTCTAGTGGTCAGACTAAATTAACAGCCCTGCAAACAGCAACCCTTTTCTGTATAATTTACTAATGACCTTCATTATGTCATCTTGCCAACTCTTTCTAATTGTGACAAACATAAGCAAAGCCAGCTCTACAAATGGGCAAACTAGGAGACCACGCCCATTTCTCAGCAGTCAATCCACAAGCAATTCACCCTTTCTACCTGAAATAAGACTTTATGAAGGCATTCAACAAATACGTATTTATTGAGGTCCTATTATGTGCCAGGTCAGTCTTCTTCAGGGGTCACGGGTCAACACATTCATAATCTGACAGGGTGGGATGACTTTTAGCTTCCTTCTTTTCATCCACTAACCGACAGGAGGGTATGACCCCAGAGAATGGATAATGGTATAAGTAAAAAAGACATAACATCACTAAATGCTTTCTAGAAGTCTTACCTATTATGAATAATCTTGATTATTACAACAACCAAGTGAGAAATAAACTAGATTATGTGTACAATTTTATAATTAAGAAAATTTGAGAGGTTAAATATAATTTGCCTAAAGACACACAGATGGTACAGTCTGAATTTAACTTATATCAGTCTCACTTTTGAGCAAGGTTGAGCCTCATGTTTATATGATACATATGAATCAATTATAAGATACATATGCAGAAATGATGCAATTTTTGAAACAAAACATAGTGTTCAGATTAAGGAAGTACAAAGTTCAGGTCAAGGGAGTTTTTAGTCCTTTCATCCTTGAGACTAATGGGTTAGAACATATCTGGAACATAATATATGTTCTAAATACTAAGCATCAAATTTTTAAGCAATTTTGACAAACTCAAAAATATGCCAAAAAATAGGCAACAAAGAAATAAGGGAGTTAGAAACATCTCATAGACAAACTATCAAGGGAACCAGGAGATTCAGTCTGGAAAACAAAATGCTGAAAGGAATTATACAATGGCTGTCCGCAAATATTTGAAGACTGCCATCTTAGTCCATTTTATGCTGCTATAATAGAATACCTGGGTAATTTACAAAGAACAGAGATTTGTTTCGTATAGTTTCGGAGGCTGGGTAGTCCGATATCAAAGTGCTGGCACCTAGTTAAGGCCTTCTTGCTGCATCATTCCATGGTGGGAAGCAAGAGGATTAAAGAGCATGAGGGGGGTCAAACATACTTTTATAACAAACTCACTCTCACAAAAATGAACCCACTCAACATAATGACATTAGTCTACTCATTAGGGCAGAGCCCTTATAACCTGAACACCTCTGAAAGGCCTCACGTCTCAACACTGTTGCACTGGGATTAAGTTTTCAACAGATAAACTTTGGGGAACACATTCAAAGCATTGCAACTGACATGTAAGAAGGGAGGAAAAAAGCACAGGTTTGTTCTTTGTGGCTTCAGAAGACAAACAGGAAACCAGATGAGCTAGGAAAACAGAATGACCTTCCAACAATCCCTGTGTAGCAAATTAGGTAGGAATTGTTGAGCACATAGAAAGATGATGATTGTGAGCCTCTGAATACAAAGCCTGTGAACAAGTGAATACAAAGACATATAAAAGGCACCATCAGGAATTGATGGCTGAATAGATAAGAGGTAGTCACAGAGGACCCCAATATTTTGAGTCCCAGAGCACCTGTTTGGAGGTAGAGACACCGGTCACACCAACCTGTCCACAGCCACTTTCACTCTTCAGGGAACATCCAAGAGCAGAGAAATTATTCTAAGCACAGTGGCAGACAGACCTGGGGTTTTATAGTAACTGTCCCCACTTCCATGTTCTACCCTTGGCTATCTGCCTGGTCTGGGATGCTCTTACAAGATATGTTTACATGGCTCACAGCTCTACTTCATTCAAGCCTCTCTTTAAATGCCAAATCCTCAAAGACCTTCCTTAACAACCCTATCCAGTGTATACTCTTCATTTATTTATATGCTTATTTTTATAGCACATACAATTAACCGACGTTATTTCAATGTTTTCTTGTCTCCTTCACTTGAACGTCAGTTCCATGCACAGAAATGTTTTGTTCACTGATATATCCCCTTGCCTAGAACAGTACCTGGTACATTGTAGACCCTCAAGGAATAGTTGTAAATTAGACGGATTTTCTCCAAGTGCAGTTTATATCACTCCACAGCAAATATTTTCATAAGATTTCCTCTTGATGTAAAACGTACTGGGATAGATCACAATTTCTGCTACTGATTCACATTTTAATGCAAGAAAATGAGAAACATTCACTTACCCACAGCCCAAATCTAACAACCAGCTTTTCGGTACTATACCAAGGGACTGTCACTAACTCTTTTTTGAATTTTCAATCAAAGCAATATCCAAATTAATTTTGTCATAATGTAATGTTACAGATCAAACAAAATACTATCCACATTGCCATTTTCCAGTTATATAAGATTAAACAAAAACTAGCAATTTGGGGTTTCAAATAGAAATTTTGAAATTTGAATATTCAAATTGAATATGCTTAAATCATTTGAGACTCTTAAATTTAGGGACCCCTAGATTAGCCAGGAAGATGCCGTTAGCTCATTCAAAATTAAATAAATTTAAAAAGTATACTACTTACTAACGTACATCCCCCAAACTGAAATGAATAGGTAACTGTTTTCTCTGCATTCTTTTTCTCCCTCAAAATCTTGTCAACACAGTTTTGTCCATGATATGTAGAACAGATTAGAGAAACAGATGCCTGCAGTGTATTTAATGAAAGGTACCCAGAGGTATGCTAGTCACAATTACCACACAAAAACTTTACCCGAAGATGCTTTCCTACTCTTCTTCTATGTCCCAATTTAAAGGTAAAATGTCAAGTAGCTAGGGAAACCTTCAGAACATGTCCAGAGTTTGACCACTCTTCCCAACTGCCATGGCCCTGTCTGAGCCGCCACCATCTCTCACCCAGGTTGCTACGAGGCCTCCTAACCAGTTTCCCTGCCTCCTGCTTCGTACCATTCAACAAAGAAGCAAGTGATCCCTCTTAATCAGAAGTCAGATTGTGTCACCATGCTGCTCAAAACTGCAACAGCTCCCCAGGTCTTACAAAGCCTACAGGTCCTTCTCCTTGCTTCCAAGACTTCATCTCCTATTTCTCTGCCCCTTAATCTGCTCCAGTCACAAGGGCCTCCTTGCTATTCCTTGAATATGCACCTGCCTTAGGGCATCGCACTGGCTGTTCTCGCCATTTGGAATAAAACCTCTTTACAAGGTATTAGCTTGCCCAACTTCCTTGACTTCTTCACGTCTTTGTTTAAATATCATCTTCTCAGTAAGGCCTCTCTTAGACATCCTGTTTTCATCACAACCTGCTCCCCTATTCCTGTCTCAGCACCCACCTTTCCATCTTCCTGAGCTCTGCTTGTCTTTAATGTTGTCACAGTGTTTAACATCTTCTAATGTACTATGTATTTTACTCAATTTTTATGGCTATGTATACTGTCTTTCTCCCTCCCAAAGATTCCAGGGGTCTTTATTTTGTTCACTGATGTATCCAGGGAACCTAAAACAACGCATAGCAAACAGTGGGGGTTCAATAATATTTGTTGAATGTATTAATTAATAATTCTAACAATATAGCACATGCTGGTAGTCAACCAATCCATAAGGATGTTTTGAATGCTTAGGTGTGCTCTATGTGATCTTAGGCACTATGGAGGATTTTTTTTTTTTTTTTTTTTTTTTTTTTTTTTTAGCATAAAGCATCTGCCCTCTGAAAATGTAAGTTTCATTGGGGAGATCGTAGGTACAAAGCAATGTCAAAGAGCTTACATATGGAACATCCTGATAAAGACCATTGGCTGTGCTAATAAGTCTTTGTGTTGTTATACACTTATGCAACAATTATTCACTGAGCAGCCACTATGACCCAAGTACTATGCTAGCCTGAAGATATTAATGCGAACAACATAGATGGGGTCCCTACCTTCCTGGGACTTATATTCTGATAGGACAAACAATGAACCAATGAATAAATAAACAACTATAGAACCCTGAGGAAATAAACAAGATCTGTCATAGAGAACAGCAGCAGTCACACCAATTACAATCACCAGGAGGAAGTCGGCAGAATGAACATCTGGACCTCACTTTCCTCTTGCCCTCCAGCCTCTAACTGATACCTCCACTGGGCCAACTGGAAGCCAGAGAGCACAGTGCACATAGAGCTAGCAGTGTACAGCAAGGCAGAGAAGATCTGGAGGAGCAAGCATGTGTGTGAGTGGGTACGTGTGTGTAAAAACACGCCCAAATATACCTCAAAGCCTCCTCAACCTTTCCTGATAGCTATTACATCTACATCCATCACAGTTTCTTCCTTACCTCTCTCCAGTAGGATAATCTGACTCTATTTCCCCATACATACTTCTTTTTCTAACAAATTTCATAGTGGAAGATAGCCATAGTCATCCCTTAAACGTGTATTAACTAGGTTCCTGAATCTCAGCATCTTTAACTTTTTTCATAAAAAATGTTTTACCTATCTCAGTTTTTAGTCTTCTAAAAATCTGGTATAATTTCTCCCCATCTTTCAGAATATGTAAAATAAAATATTATATACAACTTTTATACCATTCATTAGTAGATTGATAGCTTATTTGCATAAAAAAGAACCTTTTCAAATTTGACTGACATGTTAAGACTAGCCCAATTTGATTTTTAAAGCTTTTTTAAAAAAAATTAAGTGGCTCATGCTTAGGAACACCCATATTAACATGCATAGAAGATAACTTCATATTTAAATTCTCAGAAAGTAAATACAAAGCTATAACCTACCTCAGGCTCAGCAATAATAATACCTAACACTGAGCACTTCCTATGTGTCAGAAACTAGGCTAACTACTTTACATTATGTTTAATCCTCACAACCTAGGAAACAGACTATCATTATCCCCATTTTACAATTAAATTATACTGAAGCAAAGAACGGCTAGGTAACTTCCTCAAGGTCAAGCAGATATTATGTGGTGAGAACTAGATTCCAACTGTGCTTTTTCACAGTGGAGCCCCTACTCTACAAGGAAGCCATAGTAAAGCACCTGTCCATAGGGTTGTGGGGTCCAAGCACACTTCTCAGCCATTTTTCACATCTAGATAGTTGCAAAGACATAGAATTTTGAGTACACTTATTGGTCACCCCATAATAACAACAGAAAAATATGTTAAAGGGGTGCTATTAAGTGAAAAAAGCAAGTTATAGGAGAACTGAGAACATTATCATCCCACTTATAGAAAAACAAAGATGTTTTTAAATAGGTCTATCATTAAATATAATAGATAAATATATGGTACATAGATGCCAACTTGACTATAAGTATATATATTTGTAGTCATAGTTTCTAGAAAAATAAAAGAAAAATCCGTCAATACAGAGTTCCTCAAAAGAGCACTCAAAGGAGTAAGAAGTATTTATTTTCCCTACATACTCTAGACCATTTGAATTATTTACTGCAAACTTAAGTTATCACATTAATTACAATAATATCCCATAAGAAAGCAAAGGCTGAGATGATAATTGAATAACTTTATCATGAAAGAACATTCCTGGCAATCCCAAATGTACCCAGTCTGGAATTTCTTCCAAGGTTATTAGTTTTAAATTCTTTGTTTCTTTTATCTTGCTACCTACACATGTTAACAACTATTAGGAAAAAAATCAGCAACCATGATATACATATTTTAACTTGGCTTCACTAATGTCTTCCTAAATTAAATGCACCCAATAAACAAAATATACATAAACTGTCTCACTATAGGCTTTAAAACTTGTCAGCATTTAACAACCCACGGAGAGCAAACACTTGACCAGTGAAGACTGATAAAGCTATAATTTAATTGCTGATTCAAGAGGGACAAGTATTAAGACAATAGCTTTATTCTTCCATATTTCCCAGTTATGTTGATTCCAGCAGGTTGTCTACATGCTAAAAGCAAACAATTTTAGCAGCAGTTTGTGTAGCAGCAGTTTGTGTGGCAGCACAAACAGTACCCAGAATAGGTTCAACTACAGGTCTTGGCACCTGTCTTGTTAACTAGCCATGTCTTGAAATGGAACATCATGGAAGACTTTGGTTGCCAAAGATGAAGTATTTGGATTTCATTGTTCACAAATGCAATGTACTGTGACTAATGTGATACCAAACACTAAAATCCAAATAAGAGTCTAGAGATGGTGAAGCCCAATTCAAAGTGATTAGTTACTGCAACAACTTGTTGGAGATCAAAATATATAGATATTAAATTCTCCGTATCTCTTAATAGGAACTGGTTAAATAAATTAAGGCACATTCATATACCAAAACACAAAGCAGCCATTAAATTCATGCAAAATATTACAGAAATCAATATTCCACCTTATCGTAAAACTTGACACTGTTTCCTCCAATGGTCATTTAACACCAGTGTCATGAACTGCTGAAAGCATAAAGTCTCACACACTATACACCTTGCTTGCTCAGCAAACAAGAGGAGTTTGCTACTGTGGCCAGCATTCCCAGTTTAATTCTCCACCAGTCCTAGGAAGTACATGACATTCGATGCCCTGCTAAGTATGACCAGTGTGCTTCTGCTCTATCTGCCAAGGGTCTTGCACCATCTTAATTGCACAGAGTGATACTCACATCTCACCCCAACTAGTTCTCTTTTCTTGTCTTATTCTGTTGCATAGCTCCTGAAGCAGAAATAATTCTTTGATAATGATGCTATATAACACGGTGGTTAGAAATGTGACACTTTGTGGATCGTATAAGCCTGAGTTTGAATCCAAGTTCCACCCCTGACTATTCATAGGTTCTTGGGCAAAGTATTGAATCTTTCTGTGACTTAGTTTTCTCATCTTTAAAGTAGAACTGATAGGTACACTACACATGGTTTAATGGATTAAATGAGATAATGTAGGATGACTGTGAAGTATTAGCACAGTGCCTGGCAAATAATAAGTGCTCAGCAAATAATAGGTTTTAATTCTAGAGTTCCTGAACCTTCTTCATTACATGATTTTGCTGCCTTTTCAACATATCTGCAAAGATCAAAAATATTCAAACCATTATATTGGTACAGTAAAAGAATCTCTTGGTCACAGCCCATGTTAATCTAGATGGAATTTTGTTAGACTCTCAGAGAAGGTCTGAATTTCTTTACAATAAAGAAAAATCCGAATCTAATGCTTATGTATTTGTGCAGTAGAGTGGGGGGCATATAACAGTAACATAGTCACTTTGTGCCGAGTTTGGTTAAAATTCAAAAACCTTAAAAACTAACATAAAATACACATGAGATTGCATCTGGGAAAATTGAATCAAATTAGTTCTCAACTTTCTGTCCTTGCAGGGACAGGAAACTGAATAAGTAAAATCCATAGATCATACAAACAAAAGGAAATCTAGTTTAAAACAAGTTAGACCTCTTCTAACAACAGATGCTGGAGAGGATGTGGAGAAATAGGAATGCTTTTACACTGTTGGTGGGAATGTAAATTAATTCAGCCATTGTGCAGGACAGTGTGGCGATTCCTCAAGGATCTAGAGCTAAAAATACCATTTGACCCAGCAATCCCATTGCTGGGTATATACCCAAAGGCTTATAAATCATTCTACTTTAAAGACACATGCACATGTATGTTTAGTGCAGCACTATTCCCAATAGCAAAGACTCGGAACCAACCCAAATGCCCATCAATGAGAGACTGGATAAAGAAAATGTGGCACATATACACCGTGGAATACTATGCAGCCATAAAAAAGATGAGCTCATGTCGTTTGCAGGGACATGGATGAAGCTGGAAACCATCATTCTCAGCAAACTAACACAGGAACAGAAAACCAAACACCACATGTTCTCACTCACAAGTGGGAAATGAGCAATGAGAATTCATGGACATAGGGAGGGGAATATCACACACTGGGGCCTGTCAGGGGGGTGGAGGGCTAGGGGAGGCATAGCATTAGAAGAAATACCTAATGTAGATGACAGGTTGATGGGTGCAGCAAACTACCATGGCATGGCACGCGTATACCTATGTAACAAACCTGCACGTTCTGCACATGTACCCCAGAACTTAAAGTATAATAATAAAAAAAAAAAAGTCCACCCTCTTCTAAAGTCTTCTGGCTGGGAGGTTTGCAAATGTTACTGATTTCAGTTTTATCTGCAACAGTTTCAGTTGATTTTCAGTTTCAGTTTCATTGCAAATGTTACTGATTTCAGCTGAAAATGAAGTTCACCAAGAAGAGGCAAGCACGAAAGAAACAAAGAAATAATAATAAAGATACTAAACAATGCACAAGTAACTACTAGAGAGTGGGCAATGCCACAGTGCTCAGTGGTCAGCCCCTAATTATAAGGAAGTCTCCCTCATCTCAGATAGTTCTGCAAGAAGAAGGCAGTCCCAAAATAGCCCACATTAAGCAGCCTGGAAACCCACAGGCTCCCCAGCTTTGCTCAGACTTCCTGGCTTCAGGAAAAGAACCATGTAGAGTCTGAGTAAGTGATGTTGGCCTTACCCCACCCACTCACTCCTCCTTCACATGTACCTCTAAAAAAGTAAAAAGCAAGCCCATGTCACAATTGGCAGTCATGAGCTGAATCCACCTGATAGATGGGTTTTGTTTGGCTTGCAGAGTTTAAAAGGGAAAAAAAATTGTTTTGGTTGCCAACACTTAGAATGGAGAGATTCCACATAAAATCCAGATCTCTGGCTCCTCTTGAAATTTTAAAAGATTTTGCAACACCAGGCCAGCATGCCCAGTGGGAATAGGTAAGGGAACCCTTTTTTAAATGGAGTTGTACACTCTCCAATTTTCCATTGTCCCCACCACTCCCTGTTCTGACACCCAGCCCACCACACTCATTGACATTAGCTGCCTGGCACTGGTCGATATGTGAGTGCCCAGAGCCCACTGGTCATTAAGAACAGCAAGCCAGATGTGCCAAATGTCAACAGCAACCAATATGTCTATTAACTAAAACCGAGAACATAATAGCAGAGACTCTGATCATTTACTGAAAAAAAAAAAAAAAAAACCTGGTTTGGCTATTAAAATATATGTTTCTTTCCTAGGACCACTACTGTGTGAAATTAAGCAAGTAAACTAATCTTTCCTAAATTTCAGTGTCCTGAAGTAAGAAGTGGGGATGATAATACCAGTGTCATAGCACATGTTATGGAAGATAATTTGTGTTAAAGTCCTTTATAAGGTAGAATAAGTTAAATACAGATTATGATACTGAATTACTCTAAGCAATAGCTGACACAAGAATAAATGAAAGTTATGCTATAGATGTTTAATGCTACCACACACACACACACAAATCTAATTCATTGACCTGCTAATGATTTCATGTTATTCTCCATACTTTGTAAATTCAAAATGCATGCACTTAAATGCTAGAGCCACAATTTAAAATTCTTTGTTAGCAAGAGAAAGAAAACTTAAAGGAAAAAAGGAAAAAATAATGCCTTTGTACCTCATTATTCTTAGGATTAATTAGAATTTGGTCATAGATTCTGGTTTTCTAAAAGTTCATGGTATATCAGAGGAGCTTAATTGAGGATTTGGAGAAGGCACAGGTGATTCACTGTACATCTGCCTAGAACTTCATTAAGCAATATCTGGACCTGATTGTACCCATAAAATTTCTGTGCCCAAATGAATTTCAAATAAAGCTTTCTAAAGGGACGAGAGTCTATTAAATCCCTTCCTCCTGAAACTGCGGGCAGTATTTAGGAGACGAGATGACACTGACTGAGCACCTCATATCAGGCTCCCTTAATAAACCAAATAATTTCAAGCCTTGGGACACAAATAACATCAGCAGAGGCAAGGTGATGGCTAGAACGGGAAGCTGAAATTCTGAAACAAGCAAAATTTCTCACAGTTTCCCTTCATCAGGCCAACAGTCACAGAGCTGGACAAAGGGAATTTGTCTTAGTAAGTGATGCATGAACTGCCTCAATCTTGGTGCCGGCTCCACAGAAAACCACTGTGAACCTCCAAGAAACTACAATGTCTTCCAATGCTGTCCTCAACAAATGATAGGGACCCTGACCCGGGCACAGTCTGCCCACCTCCCTCAAAATAAAAGAAGTGATCTTCTTTGAGAATATGAACCAAAAAATACCCAAGATAAAGGGGATTACTTTGTCTTTCTCATAACATTTAACTGCAATAAATAAATAAATAAATAAATAAATAAGGGATTTGTGTGCATGTCTATCTCTTCTAGCTGTAGGGCCCGGTGCTAGTGTATAGTGACCACCCGATTCATATCTCTTAAGTTGTGCTAAATTGTCTTCATTCTCCATTTTCTGACTTAGCAGCACAAAAGACCTAAAAATCTCCAAGCACTTTATTTATCTGGGACTTCCTCTTTCAGGCCACAGAATGCATTATGGTACTGTGCTCACCACGACTGGGCAAAATGATAAAACTTTGAAATATAAGACTTAAGTCAAACTGTGCACAGTGGAATATCTCCTGGATTCTGTAAAGGCAGACGGATAATGCAATCATGGTACACCACCACTGATACTGCTCAGCCCTTAAAATTCAGGCTCTGAATGGGAGGAGCGGGATTCTCCAGCTCCGCTCCGCTCCTGCGCTCCCATCGCTTCACCGCTAGGGAGCAGCCTAGCCAGCGTTCCCCCAGGGTCAGAGCTGGAACTGCACACTGGAGAGCTAAACAGACCAAGACTTCAGTTTCTGCCTCAGGCACTCACTGACAGTGCGAATACAGTAACTTCAAATCCCTGTGCTTTGGTTTTTTCATCTGTAAAATGGGATAATAGCTCTTACTATAGGACCCCTGCGAAGATTAAATGTATAAAAAGGGCCTGGCACCCAGCCTGGCACACAGTAGTGGGGTAATAGATGCCACCACCCTCCTGTAGGGAGAAGAGATGTGCAGTGACCCCGAGTGAGCTTGAAGATGTTGCTGTGATCAAGCTTGGAGTGGGCTTCCAGGCACCCTGCTGTCACCCCGGGCTCTGGCGCCCAGGGCAACACTTCTCAAGCCTTTCTATGGGAACCACCCCTAACTGTAAAGAGCGTGAATGTACGCCCTAGGGCCTGTGAGAAGCTTCCAAATTCATTCTTGTTTTGTGTTAAACCTTCATGTCTTTTTAATTTGCTCCCAAGCAAATTTCTCTTGGTTTTAATGTCAAAACAATATTCCCCCCCTTCCATCTCTGAGAAATATGAACCTTTAGGGAGGCGTGCTATAATCATATGGTGACTTTGCTGACCCGTCGGCACCTTCCCCACACAGTTGAGGACACATGTGCCTCAGTGTGCTACCACGTGGGACTGCCCTTCCATTCGCATAAGTGAGAGTGTGGGTACACCTTTGGATATTGTAGCGTCTCATGAATTTTTTTTTTTTTTTTTTTTTTGAGTCGGAGTTTCACTCTCGTTGTTCAGGCTGGAGTGTAATGGCACGATCTCGGCTCACTGTAACATCCACCTCCCGAGTTCAAGCGATTCCCCTGCCTCAACCTCCCAAGTAGCTGGGATTACAGGCATGTGCCACCACGCCCGGCTAATTTTGTATTTTTGGTAGAGACGGGGTTTCACCATGGTGGTCAGACCGGTCTCAAACTCCTGACCTCAGTTCACCTGCCAGCCTCGGCCTCCCAAAGTGCTGGGATTACAGGTGTGAGCCACCATGCTCGGCCAGTATCTCATGATTAATAAGTAAAACCCCAAGGCCCTGAAAAACTAAAGGATTTTCTCCCAATCACAATGTGGGAGGAAATAGGCTGAAACAGGGACCAGCTCTCTGAGGTCAGCCTACTTTCATCTCTGGTCATAAACATCATAAAAACAGAACACAACACATTCGTGAACAAAGTTAGACCAACCATAATGCCAAAGTGATCTTAACAGAATCACAAGTGTCATAGGCACCCTAAGGGAATGTTGTAAGGCATCCCTTAATGTCATAACATTTGAGAGAAGTGCCTGCTGTTTACCAAACACAGATAAATAAATAAAGGAAATAAATAAATAAATGTACTTCAATGGCTCCGTTTGGGAAGAAGGATGAAGAATTTGCATTTGAAATCCTCATAAAAGTCACATTAACCAAAGTTGTGTTTCCATAAGTCACAGTATTTGCAGATTGAGACTGGGTCATCTGCACTGACCCTATGTGGCTGTTTCTGACCAAAAACGGATGCAGATTTCGACTAGTTCACAGCCCTTAGACAGGAGTAGCTATTGGTAAGCATTGCAACAGCTGTAGGGAAATTAGACTTTCTTAATACTCAATATCCAGAATGACAATACTACATGTACATATTTTGAAAAAAAAGAATATATACATTTACAGTGAGACAGCTTCAAAATATTTTGCTGAGGAGAGGTATAATGTAAGTTATAAAATAATATCTAAATATAAATAAGCACTAACATTAAAAGATAACTACTCTTTTACTTTTAACTAAAATATTAAGGTGATTCTTAAATCGAACTTTAAATGATGTCCATGATATGTAAATCTTAAAAAAAAAAAAAAAATTGGTATTTTCGTGTCTTGCCGCAGTAGAGATGATCAGATGCTTACCTCTAGGGGGAGCTCAAGGCTTTGTCTCTACTCAATCTTTTCTGCTTTCCCGGTGTTCCATGACAGAGCCCTTGGGACCTCTCCACTTGGGAAAAGATGCTCCACCCCATCCCTCTCATCCTTAAAAAACTGCAAAAATCTGGGGTTGGAGGAGGTGCTCAGGAGAAAAAGAAAGTCTGGGAAAACGAATGGGCCAATCTCAGCCCACCAGGTGGTTATTTTTCCCTTTGGGGATCAAGCCTAACCATTATAAACCCAGTGTTTGCCCGGAGGATCCCCTTAGCAAATCCTTCCAACTACCAGTGGCAGCAGTATGAAACTGGACACTCACGCCCCATCATCCTTGGCTTCTTAGGACTACTGACTAGTACTCTCAGCACTTGTGGCTGTATAAGTACTGCTATAATTTATACCAGCATTTCCCAAAATGGGCTTTCAAAGAACACCAGTTTGACTGTAAGTTAGCAAATGTTATGTAAATCAAGGGTTGCCTGTCAAAGAAGTTTAGAAAACGCTGGGTTAAACTAAGTTCAAACGTGTTCCTTTGTGCAGGACTTCTCACAGCCTGCAATGCATGATGACTCTCCAAAAGAAGGGACAGGCTGGAAGTGTTTCCCAAGTTTACATGACCACAGGTCTCTCTTTTAAGGGCTTCCTCTTAGGCCTGTTGTTAGAACACTCCCTCAGACATTTTGCTCAAGATTGCTGAGGTCATGGTTGAGAAAAGCAGCACAGATTTGGTTGTTGTTGTTGTTTTCTTTTAAAAAAAAAAAAAAAGAAAGAAAAGAAAAACAACTCAGCTGAGTATATTTCAAACAAAAAGGGAGCGTCTGGTCTGAATTATCTGGACATCTGCTTCAATTAGCCATTCTAATTTACATGTACAATGAAAGCTTTGGGGTCCCACCTCCCTGCCATCACCTAATATTGTCTATGCTAGGGAACTCATTAGGCCAACAGCATACAAAAATTTGGATTTATACTCAAAACATGACTATTTACATCACAAAATGAGATCCCCCATAAAACTCCTTAAATCACAGATTCTCCCACCACGTTTAAAAAATGATTCTACAAAATAAAGTTAAGTTTACCCACTTACACATTCTCAACAAAACTCCTGGCTCACAGAGAGACGCAGTTGTATGTGGCATTACACAGTGACCATTGCTTTAAATACACACAGATGTAAACCACTTCTTTTTCAAATTGTTTCATATAAGCTTTTTTCAATAGAACACAAATGATTTTTTTTATTATTTTGCCTCACTGCTTTTGTACCACATCTAGGCAAGTACGATCTGCATAAAAAATTGCCAGTCATGCCATTTTGCTACCCAGGTAAGGTATGTTAAGGCCATGTTGCTACTACTAGTCACCATGCTCATGAGATGGGGTCGCTGGATGGTGAATACAGTGGTCCTGGGGGAGGTGGATCAGGATCACTGACTGACAGGCCTTTTTGAACTCTAGTTCTTAGGCAACTGCCATCAGATTCTCCCCTCAGGTGAGAGCCACTGCTCCATGGTGTTAAAATGACAGAAAAAAGTTGTATCCCAAAGAAATATTAGAGCAGGAAAATTATTACAAATCAGAAATATAGGACTACAGTTTCCAAAGTGGAGTTATGTACCCCAGAAAATATGTTTTAAAATAACATAATTTCTGTTTATACTTTTATCTCAAAAATTAGAAATTAGACTTTCTTAATAGTTAATATACAGAATAACAATACTACATGTATATGATCTGAAGAAAAAAGGAATATGCACACATTTTATGGAGAGACATTTTCAAACCATTTTGCTAATGGGAAGCACAATTTAAAAGTTGGGAAACCAATGGTATAGAGAAAATTATGCCTCTGCAAGCATATTTCAAGTTAATTAGACAATAACTTAGACAGATGTGAGCCTGCAGTCCAATAATGGTCTCCCATTGTCAAACAAATGCCAAGATAAAACTAAACTTATTTCTGAAATGGTTCCATGTTATTATAAGAGCAAATTTCACATTTTACTAACACTGTCACTTGAGTAGCAAATAATAAACTTTGGAACTTGGACAGCAAATAGAGAAGGAAAAAAACAAAATTAAAATTAGGCTGTTAAACCCATTGGGTTCACGATCTGGGTTCTCTGCTCAAAAATATCAGCAACTTGTAAATTTTGGGCAGTATTTTCCAATCAACAAATATTAATCAAGAGCTGCCTCAACATATTCACTTTTTAAATTGAAAAAGTAACCTGAATATTTTGTTATTTTTAAGTGGGAATGAAGCTTGTGAAGCTTATAAGCATATTCAATTGAATTTATTACCAATTAAAAGACATACATAATTAGTTTGAGTAAAAAGTTTGAGTCTTCTTCCAAGACTATAGGGCAGTGTTTACTCAATGCAGAATCTTCCAAGTTTACTCAAACTGTTGGCACAGTTACCTGGAAAAACATTTTTCCATAAGATAAATTTTATTTTCCTTGGGAGGGTAAAATCAAAAGCAAAATTCAGGCTTCTAAGATTAATTATATACAAGTGGAATGAGTTAATATAAATATGTTCCAATAGTCACATGCCTTTCAGATAAAAAGAAACATACATGTTCACATAAAAGGCTGATATAAAAACTATATACAAAATATTTTTGCCTTTCTGTTAAAGCACACTCGTCAACTGGCAACATTTGTAGTATACTTCTGGAGATAAATTGAAGACCTAGAGATTTGTCAATACCTTCACACTCCATAACATGTTCTAATTCTAGGAAAATCTTATAAGGACTAAGTTCTTATAAAAGCATTTTGTATTATTAATCATTATACAATTCCACTCCCCTTCACTCTAATATTGTTGCTTATTACAAAAATTAATCAGAGCCATTTAATCATATTATGGAAAATGATCTCTGCCTTTTCCTTATATTCACCTAAAAGGCCCTGCCATAAGCAGATCAGGATCTGAATCTTCCATAATAGAAGTAATAACAAAAGAACCTCAGTAAAGCACTATACCAGATACCCTGGTCTATTAATACTACAGGGGAGTAATCCACAGGCACCACTGACATCAGCACCATGAAGAGTCACCTGGGACTGAATGATTTCTAGGACTTTTCAGCCCGAGTATTGAAGATGACTGCCACCCAGTACTTTGAAAACAAATCTCAGAGGCAGAAACCACCGATTACCATGTGCTGCATTGCATTGTTTTGTTCCTGCTGGATTAAAGTTATAAATTAATTGTTAGTTGACATCTCCATTTTTAATCATGGTAATCTCAAGAACTTTACCCCTAACAAATCACTGGGTTAAGGACTAATTACTCAGGTACTGGCAAAGTCAAACAATCCATATCAAAATTAAAGGGACATCCAAATCAGTTATGGGCATATTTCAAACTGTAGTAATAATCCTTGTCCTAGTTTTGCCTATCTGGTAAGTGCCAGGTATATGTCTCCAGAGTCTGAAATGCTGCGGGGTAGTCACTGGCATACCAGATGATGCAATGGGTCACTCTGCAACTAAAGAAACATGAGGGACTAACTCCAGTTCAACTGCAGATGACATTCTCTGAGCAACCTTCTAATCAACAGACTCCAGACAATAGCTCAGATCTGATTGATCATGTCCCTGAGACAATGGTATCTCCTTCAGTTTAGACTGAAGAATGACCAGAAGACGGTAACCAAAAATTGAAACAGAACTCACAGCTTGCAAAACTGGACCAAATTGTGGCATCAATAAAACAACCTAAGCTCAGACTCTTTAACAGCAGTTTGCTCGGGCCCTGTCTTCCAAGATAAGATACAGGCTCACCTAGATCACAAATTCTGCTAGTCCCCATCAAGACTATTCTGTGACTAACTCTAGTCCTCAAAACTCTAGATTTACCCTTCTCTAACTTCCCTTTGGAAACACCTAGGTTCATCCATGGTGTGCATGCTTCCCTGCTGAGGCAAACTATTAAATTTAACCCTTTTATTTTGACTGTAGCTGTGTTTCTGATGGTCTTTGGTCAGGGGGTCTTAGCAAAGGCCATAAAGTCACCTTGAAGCATGCTGAGTCTTGATAAAGAGAATTTGTGGGTAAGGTGTATTTTTTAAACAAAGGAGAAGAAAGAGAGGGGACCCAAAAAAATTGAAAATAGAAAGAAAATGGGGCTTCTTCATCAATATCAAATTCCTAGGCCCTGTAACTTCCTCCTCTATGCTGTTTCCAGTGAATAGAGAAACCATAATAAGGTTCTTTGTAAAATAATTTGATGCCTACTCTAGTTGCTATATAAATATCAGTGAAAACAAAAATAGCAAAACATTTTCATACATAAAGATACATAGTAACATAAGTTTATAGCTTATAAGTTTGTAACTTATTACCTATAATACTGGTGCTGTTCTCATTTTAAAGGCAGTCTCAGAGGATCTAGGTACCTAAATTAGCATCACGCAGCTTTAAATATTGCAACCAGAACACAAACTCAATTACTAACCACCATGATAAACTCCTTTCCATATTTTTTCAGATTTTATAAAATAAGAATCTGCGTCACCTTTTGCATAATAAAAAAAATGGAAACAAGTTATTGTTTTAGAGGAAACAAAGTTCACTTTTAAAAAAATGTAGATTGGGCACCATGGCATGCGCCTGTAGTCCCAACTACTAGGGAGGCTGAGGCAGGAGAATCACTTGAACCTGGGAGTTCCTTAAAGCTAAGAGTTCGAGGCCAGCCTAGGCAACATCAGAAGACCCTATCCTCTAAGAAAGAAAAACTTAAATAAAAATAAATTAATAATAAAATAAATGTTGTGAACAGAAAACAATCTTTTTAATCATCATAATTTTCAGAGACCATAGCCTTTATGCAGTCAGAAGGAATTTTCATCGCACACCATAACCAAAAGTTTTACTTAGTTAACAAATACTCAGTAAAGTAGTCCCCCGCAACCACTACTTATCTATAGTTTAATTTTCTGTGGTTTCAGTCATGCATGGCCAACCAAGGTCCAAAAATATTAAATGGAAAATTCCACAAATAATTCACAAGATTTTAATTGAACAACATTCAGCTCCATCCTGCTTTGGAGATGAATTATCCCTCATCCAGTGTATCCATGCTGTAGACCCTACCCACCTATTAGGCCCTTAGAAACCATCTCAGTTATCGGATCAATGCTGCAATATTGTAGTGCAATAGAAGTGCAGGGTTCAAGTCACCCTTATTTTGCTTTCATTACAGTATATTGTTATAATTGTTCTACTTTCTTATTGTTAATCTCATACTCTGCCTAATTTATAAATTAAACTTTATCATAGCTATGTATGTATATGAAAAAACTTAGTATATATAGGGTTGGTACTATCCACAATTTCAGGCATCCACTGAGGGTCTTGGTAATGCATCCCCACAGATAAGGGGGAACTGCTGTAATACTACCAAAGTTTTCAACCTCACCTCACTGTGAGGTCAAACACAGTCAAATGCTTTACAAAGGCACCAGTCATGCTATCATCCAAGTGGAATAATCACCTTTGAAACGGTCAGCAGGATTTGAAATGTAGTCATGGCTCAGGTAAAAGCAATGGCCCATGGAGAAACTTAGAGCATTTCATTAAAATGGGCTATTAAGCACATTCATAGTTCATAAAACTTAATGGTCTGTCTGCAATGATTTATTTTTAAGTCAGCCAGAGGCTGTTAGGAAACCAAAACATGACCAAATATCATCAACTACTCTGTCAAACTTAATGTGAGAATTTAAAGTCTCACCACAAACTTAACAAATGAACTAACTTCTCCCCACATGTGCTGAACGTCTCCACTTGAATAAATGAAAATGTTTCCTGACCTACCAGGACCTTCTGTGTACTAAAAGGATATATTCTTTCCAGAGTACTAGTTTAGATATGTCATGACAGAGTCACAGGGACTCATTAACGTTACCCACACAAAACACTCAAATGAAGAGAAGACACAAGATGGCATCCCTGAAAATCAGGACACTCTTTTTACTGGTAAGAAGAGGTTTAAAAAAGAATATTAATAGAAAATAGTTCCCTACAACAGAGGTTAAGTGTGAAGGTCTAAATTTGACAACATCTGTCTTAGTCCATTTTGGATTGCTATAAAGGAATACCTGAGGCTGGGCATAAAGAAAAGAGATTTATTTGTCTTACAGTTCTACAGGTTGTGCAAGGAGCATGGTACCAACATCTGCTTCTGTTGAGGGTCTTGGGGAGCTTCCACTCACTGTGGGAGGCGATGGGAACAGGCATCATATGGCGAGAAAAGAAGCAAAGACTGGGGAGGAGGTGCCAGACCAGGCTCTTTTTAATAACAGCTCCCAGGGGAACTAATAGCACGAGAACTCACTCATTACCCTCCAGGATGGCACTAAGAAGTTGTTTTTATTTTTTGTTTTGTTTTTGTTTTTTAAATACTTTAGGTTCTAGGTTACATGTGCAGAACGTGTAGGTTTGTTACATAGGTATACCCGTGCCATGGTGGTTTACTGAACCCATCAAACCGTCACCTACATTAGGTATTTCTCCTAATGTTATCCCTCCCCCAGGCCCCCACCACCCACAGGCCCAGATGTGTAATGATCCCCTCCCTGTGTCCAGGTGTTCTCATTGTTCAATTCTCACTTGAGTGAGAACATGTGGTGTTTGGTTTTCTGTTCCTGTAATAGTTTGCTGAGAATGATGGTTGTCAGCTTCATCCATTTCCCTGCAAAGACATGAACTCATCTTTTTTATGGCTGCATAGTACTCCATGGTGTATATGTGACACATTTTCTTAATCCAGTCTATCAATGATGGACATTTGGGTTGGTTCCAAGTCTTTGCTATTGTGAATACTGTCGCAATAAACATACATGTGCATGTGTCTTTATCATACAATGATTTAGAATCCTTTGGGTATATCCCCAGTAATGGGATGGCTGGGTCAAATGGTATTTCTAGTTTTAGATCCTTGAGGAATCGCCACACTGTCTTCCACAATGGTTGAACTAATTTACCCCCCGACCAACAGTGTAAAAGTTTTCCACAACTTCTGCAGCATCTGTTGTTTCCTGACTTTTTAATGATCACCATTCTAACTGGTGTGAGATGGTATCTCATTGTGGCTTTGATTTGCATTTCTCTGACGGCGAGTGATGATGAGCATTTTTTCATTTGTCTGTTGGCTGCATAAATGTCTTCTTTTGAGAAGTGTCTGTTCACATCCTTTCCCCATTTTTTGATGGGGTTGTTTGCTTTCTTCTTGTAAATTTGTTTCAGTTCTTTGTAGTTTCTGGATATTAGCCCTTTGTCAGATGGATAGACTACAAAATTTTTTCTCCCATTCTGTAGGTTGCCTGTTCACTCTGATGATAGTTTCTCTTGCTGTGGCATCAAGAAGTTTTTAGAGGATCCATTTTCGTGATCCAAACACCTCCCACCTGGCCCCTAATGTTGGCCCGACATTAGGGATCAAATTTTAACATGATATATGGAAGGGACAAACATCCAAACCATATCAACTGATAACCAGAAAATGTGCAAATTCAGTGCCGTCCTTATAGATTTTTGCATTTCCATGTAAACTGCTAAGGGGAAATTTCCATTTAAAGTGCTAGCTGTCTGTTAATCAATAAATCATTTTATGCACACCTGCTTTTTTTTTTTCAAAAATCAGCAGCTAAAGTGTCAAGGGACTCACCTTAATTTCTCTGCAAGACACTCATTCGATCAGCATGTGGCCAAATTGATGACTTTTCATTTTATGTTGGCATTCTTTCACAAATCCACACAATTCTAGAAAATAGAATAGTGAGTAATAAAGACCAAAAGAACAGTAAAACAGAAAATAATGTCCTCAATTAACCACAAACTGGGAGCCATTTCAAGGTAAAATTACTATCAAGCATATTATTAGTTGCTTTACATATTATTACCTGTTCTTGATATTGCATTTGATATAGTATGTAAAGCAGGATTAGGTATACAGTAATTATCTAGTAGAGAGAAATAGAATTGATTAGTAAATATAAGAAAAAAATAAGAATGCAGAATTAATAAAAGAATAAATGTGTATCTGTGCTTTGCTAATCCCCGCATTTGCTCTATTGGGAAGCATTTCTTTCCTCTGAACTCAAGAAATACTAAGCCTGCCTCAAACAATTCTAATTAAAATCACATCATTTCTTTGACATGAAACTTTTAATTCACATCTTTTGATGTCTTGTGTCTATATTCCACTTTTTACCCTTGCTTTGTTACATATTGCCTCTCAATTTTAGTAACTTTATTGCCCTTCTGATTACAAAGGTAATGCATGCACAGTGCAAAAAATATCAGAAAATATGAAAGATTATAAAGAGGAATAAAGGTCATAACCCAGAATTAACCACTGATAATATTTCTGTAGCTTTCTTCCAGACTTCTACTTATTTATGTATTCAAAATGAGGCCATACTACATATACTATTTAATATCTTTTGTTTATTTTTCAAAAACATTTTTGACCTAGTACTATAGAATCAGCCTCTGACTCCCAACAAATCCATGGGGTCAAAACACTTCAGCACAGGTCTGAGAATGTTTTTATTTAGTTTGCAGGTAACTATCCATCAAGGTATCTATACAAGAAGATTTACTGTAGCATTGTTTGTACCAGTCAAAAACTGGAACTACCAATGGGAGTCTGGTTAAATAAATTATGAGCCACTATACAATGGTATATTAATAAGGATTCTCCAGAGAAACAGAACCAGCAGGATAAATGGATAGATAGACAGATACCTAAGAAGGTTTATTATGAAAATTGGTTCATGCGATTATGGAGGCTGAGAACTCCCATGATCTGCTGTCTACACACTGGAGAGCCAATGCAATAATTCTGTCCAAGTCTGATGGCCCAAAAACCAGGGGTCCACTAGTCTACATCTCAGTATGAGTCCAGGGGCCTGAGAACCACAAGCACTGATATCTAAGGGCAAGAGAAGGTCCCAGCTCAGAGAGAGCAAATCTTCCACTACATTTTTGTTCTATTGAGGCCCTCAACTGATTGGATGACGCATTGGTGAGGGCGATCTTAATTCATTCCACTGGAAAAAGCCCTCACAAACATACATAAAAATAATGCTTTATCAGCTA
Organism: Colobus angolensis palliatus; assembly: GCF_000951035.1. Classification (NCBI taxonomy): domain Eukaryota; kingdom Metazoa; phylum Chordata; class Mammalia; order Primates; family Cercopithecidae; genus Colobus; species Colobus angolensis. Next base: position 843,217 of record NW_012119088.1, read on the forward strand.
TCCAGGTATGGCTTAATCCAGTCAAGTTAACATCTAAAATTAACCATTACACCTCCCGTGGGTCCTACCTCCTAATACCATTATCTTGAGGGTTAGGATTTCAACATACGAATTTGTGCAGGGCATAAACATTCAGTCCATTGCACTGATAAAGATGCAAAGACTCCTGAGTCAGCAATAAATGACTATGACTCACAGAAATAACAATAGGCAGAATTTCAATATTTTCTTATATTAATTTCCAATCCTGCAGGGCAAAGAGGGCCAGGTGATACCTGCACACATGCCCTGGGCTGTGTTTAAGGGGAAGAACCCTAACCTTAAAAGAATCAGAATCTTTTACACTGGGTAGTAAGCATGCCTGTGCTTTGCTCTGGATGAAAATGCTGTCTCTCTATTCCAAGGTTGTTCACTAGGCAAGCATCCTTGTAAAGTTGGTTTGGAGCTAAGGCAGTCAGCACCTCTGCTCTCAAGCCATACATGAATGTGAGAGACTCATGAAGAATCAGCTCTCAGCAGACTATATGTATACATCACTCTTTTTAGTGGCTGCATAATATTAAATTGTATTAATGTTCCATGACACATTTAACTAATGTTTTAAAATAACTTTTAGGTATTTCTAAAGCCACCAATAATATTATTGGACTTGTCCTATTATTTCCTTGAGATTAATCGAGAAGTAGGATTGCTGAGTCAGACTATGTGTATGCTTTTTGAAATTTTGTTTAATATGTGCATTACATTGCCCTAAGCTTCTACTTATACAGATCGCCCACACCCCACTTGCATGAATAGTGTTTGGTTCCCACACTTGCGCTAACGTGGGATATTAATGATCTGATCTCTTCAGGTTTAACAGGCAAAGTGACATCTTACTTTGTTGTCATTTTCATTTGTTGATTCCTAATAAAACTGATTCTTTGTCTATGTTTATTAACTATGTATCTTTCTTCTTTTATATTTAAATATTGACATCTGTCCATCATGTTTAATGGAGCATTCATGTCTGCCTTATTGACTGGTGAGAGTACATATTAAGACAATTATTCCTTTGTTATAGGCTACCTCTTCACAAGGTACATTCCACTTTGTATTAAGAATTTGTATCCAATAGAATATCTAGTTTAATACCCACCCATAGAAAATGTCCCTATTCTTAAGGACAATCTTCTAGCCCCAGAATATTACTCTATCTCTAGGGGAGAAAATAGGATAATTCCATGGCTATACCACAGGTATAAACCCCTTTATTTCTATATTTGGGCATCTCTGCCTTCATAGGCCATCAAGGTCTATGCTAAATAGCTTAAAACCTATCCATCTGCAAATGTGGATTTTCACGTAAGTTCTCCTTTCCTTTTCCCCTCAAATTTCATATGATTACACTTGAAACTAATTATAAAAAGCAATGTGGAACACAGAAACAAGACTTAAAAAGCTCTAATAGAAAGAGTTTGATCCCAGCCTGTTATAATAGAAGTTTCTCATCTTTCTCATCATTACAATGAAAGTCATTATCCACTAAAAGCCTAATCTCCTAGGCCAAGTAAATACAAAAGGCTGTTAAATCTTAAAGAGGTTACATAATGTGTTAGTCTTGTTAGTGGTCTCCCTAATAGGAGATTACTTTTAATTACCTCTGAAAATCTTGTTCCTTGAAAAAATAAATCATCTTTTGCAAATCATAGCCAGAAATTAGAAGAATCTAATATGAAAAATTTATTCAAATGTTAAGTTTAGAAACAAGTGATTGCAACATTAAAATGAAGTCCTTCAGCTCTCCAGCAAAGTACTTTTTCCCTAAAGAAAGAAAAAAAAACTTCTAGGCAGCTCTATTCAAATAAATTTGACAAGGGCTTTCTATGAAATAAAGGGCTACGTGTTAATTCAAAACTCAGTGGTACGTGTCAAGTCTCAAAATTCTCAAGAAATATTGTTTTACTTATTTCAGTCTGCTGATGTATATTAGGTAGTAGATTATTAAATATAATTATTAGAAACAATTTCAAGGTGGGGAAAAAACTAAAATAACTAAAGATATACAGGTTCCTCTAGGACCTGTGTTGGTTTGGGGAAATTAGGACTGAAATAAAATCCCTTAAGCATTAAGAAACCGCAGCCTCTGGATGCTCCAAGCTCATGAGGTACAAAAAACACCTTCAGAGCAGAGTTAGAGATGTTCAGGAACCCAAACCTATGCTGAGTCCAAAGAACCCAGCCCTTCTGGTGGCACCAGAAAGTGAGAGGTACTTCTACAGTCAGACACTGTCAATGGTCTTCAAGTCATAGAATGAAGACTACAAGTAGCCAGAAATTGCATGATTTTTCTTCTTGACATTGCTATTTGGGGCCTATTGAAAACTATATATTTACATACACATATACATATACATAAACATATACATAGATACATGTACATAGAACTTTAAATTTCATCCCTCTCGTCCTTCCCCAGTTCTCCCCTCCCCCACCCACACACACACAAACTTCTCTCAGCTTCTCAATCTTGCTCATGCCAATACTGTAAACATTAAAAAAAAGGAAATCAACATGAACTTGAACTAGTACCTTCCTACCACCTCCCTTTTATGTATTTATTGTATCCTCACAACACCTATCACATAGAGCAGAGAAAATGAACCTCAGGAGGTTAAGTGACTTTTCTGAGGTCACACACTTAGGGAATGGTCTAGCGGACTTTCATTCTCAGAAACTTGCCAGACTGGCTTTTCCTCTGCCTCTCATGGTGCCTGAGTTCAATTACCTTCTGGAACACATGGAAAGTCTGTTGGCTTTCCTACCCTCCCCAAGGTGGTCATAGAGACCAGACAACCATCTTCTGCCTTTAAGTAGAAGATAAGATATTCTTCTATTTGTGCACCCCCTGCCAGATATGGCAGAAATCCTGAGCCAGGTGACCTCATAAAGAGTGTAAGGTTTTCCATAACTCTGAACAACTGGCCATATAAGATCAAAACTGTCAGCATGTATAGCACCATTGACTCACAGAGTCATGAAATCCCAAACCCGGGTGATACCAAAAAGCTCACTTGGCTCAACAAAATGATCACTTCTGAGGAGGTAAGAGAGCAAACTTCATGGGTATTTTCTGTTCAGTAATGTACTCTGTGTACATTATATGTAAGGAAAGCATGGCAGGGTCCTTTTTGATTGATGGTGCTTGGGTGAAAATCAACCATGCAGCCATGCCCCATCCTTTGAGACAAAAGCCGAACTATATGGTCAAGAATGATGGGAGTATTCGTGTTGCATAAGTAGTATAGGTCAGAATGGAAGCCAAAGACATTTGGGGAGAAAGAGCTAAGTGCCAGTGCAAGATCCGGGGAGTCCTTTATTAAAGCCACTTCGTTATTCACTCTTCAAGTTTCTTTAGAATCATAACTGTGTTACTCGTCTACTTTAAAGATTAGAAGAATATGAAGTATGAACATAATTTTTGCCAATTAGAAGAATAGATTCTAATGAGAAAATGTGTGTCTCAGGTCAATGCTCTTAGAATCTAAGACTAACACTAGCACTTGCGAGAAGTGGATGAATTAATTTGATCTGTAATTACTGACCCGCCGAGACTCAAGAAATGGTTAAACAGAAGTAGATCTGTGGTGAAGCTAATGAATCTGAATTTCCAGGACCCTCACCTGCATGGGCCCCTTTCAAGACCCTTGAAAGTGCCCTCAAAATGTCACCATATGTTTTTGTAAAAAATGCAAAAGTAAAATACTTTAACTGCATTTGGTTGATTAGGACCCCTGTTTCCTTCTACTTCAACACCTTCTTCATGCAGATGTTGTAGTGGGAAGAAACAGCAGCCTTAATCAACCAATTGCAGTAGGAGAGTGTTAAAGTGGCTGCAGTTATTTTGGGATCCCGCTAAGAGAAAAAGTTGAGTTGGAAATACATTTAAATTTAATGAGATGTGCTTTTGTGGTTCACAGCCACTTCCACATACAGCTAAGTTATTGCTAGCTGGTCTAGTAAGAATAGCTTCTAGGAAGAATATTCCTACGGCCACTATGTGACTCCCCCAGCACTGGCTCATGAAGATATAGGACAACAGGCTGTATCACAATATAAGTGGTCCTACAGCACCCAGTGTTGGGAGTACATGAGTGGAGGAGGAATAATAACTATAAGAAGCTGAAAGTTCATTTAAGGAACATTTATCCAATCACAAGACCTATAAAATTACAGTGGCCCTTGAACAACATGGGTTTGAATGGCGCAGGTCCACTTACAGATGGATTTTCTTCTGCCTCTGCCACCTGTGATACATCAAGACCAACCCCTCCTCTTCCTCCTCCTCTTCAGCCTATTCAACATGAAGATGAGAAAGATGAAGACCTTTATGATGATCCACTCCCACTTGATGAACAGTAAATATATTTTCTCTTCCTTGTGATTTTAATAACATTTTCTTTAACTTATTGTAAGAATACAGCATATAATACATATAACCTGCAGTATCTGTGTTAAATTGACTGTCTATGTTATTTGTCTAGCTTCAACAGTGGGCTATTAGTAGTTAAGTTTTGGGGGAGTCAAAAATTATACACAGATTTTTGACTGTGCAGGGGGTCAGTGTCCCTAACCCCTGAGTTATTCAAGAGTCAACTGTATAAACAGAAGATTGGGTTCTCATTGACTACTAGCGAAAAGGAATTTTTCTTATATTGAGTATATTAAGGAATAGACACAATAATGCAGCACATGAAACTTTAACACCCCAGAACAGTCTCAAGATGTAGAGTTATTAAAACTATAATATCAACAGGCAATTAAATTTTTAAATCTATGTTAATTTTTTCTGATTTTATATGTCTAGGGTATTTATCAGATTTTTTTAAGTTGGTACTTTGTTGTGATTTCTTTTTATGATTGAAGTAAATATTGACACTCATGCTTAATTTTGTATTTATAAATGTGAATTCCTTTGCTTAAATAGTGCTCCTAAAATTACAAAAGCCTCAAGCCTCATAAAATCTGGATCCTCCCCCAAAAGATCCTCTCTAGAAGAATCAAGAGTCCGAAAATCCAAGATTCCTGAAGAAGGGAGAAATGTCAGCAGGCCACATTCAGTGTCCCCTACAAACTAAAGGATACTTCTTGAGATGGGTCTGGTTTTCTTTTTGTTCTGTATATTTCAGCAGTGGACCTCAACCACAGAGTAAGGGAAGAAATCTATCAGGAATGAAGAGGCTGGTTAGACAGGGGAAACTGAAGCAGAAGGCAAAGAAGGGATGGTTTATGGTATAAACTTTCTCTAAAAGTCTCGAAGAAGAAGTAAACACTCAGCGGACTAAGTGCTCAAAGGACTGAGGCCAGTTAGTTTCTCAGTTCATGGCTGAGATAACACAAATTATCCCTCTGCCTTCAGGAACAAGACAAATACCATGACCTTGGTACTGAGTTGTGGAGGGGAATAGTAGCCATGGTTTGGGGTGTCTGCCCCATCTAAGACCCTCCTTCTCTGAGAAATACTCTTATGGTCTGTAACATACCATGGGGCTTTGTTAATAAATGCCCCTTTTGGATGAACGTCTTGCTCTCAGGCTCTAACAGGAAGGCACCTTACTCCCAACTTCATGACGTCTAGTTTCTCCCAGTCTAAGCCTTCCTAGTTCAACCTCCTTATTTATTAAGCCTTTAGTCTTCTTGACTTTCCCTCTTTATTAGTTTTCTGTGGCTGCAATAACAAATTAAAACATCAGAAATGTATTCTCTCACAGTTCTGGAGTCCAGAAGTCAAAAATTCAGGTGTTGGCAAGGCCATACTCTCTCTGAAGACTCTAGAGGAGAATTCTTCCTTGACTCTTACAGCTTCTGGTGGCTGTAAGCATTCCTTGACTCATAGCTAAATAACTCCACTCTCTACCTCCATGTTCACAGGGCCTCCTCCTCTCCTTTAAGGACTCTTTTCCTTGAATTTGGAGTTCACCCAATAGTCCAGGATGATCCCATCACAAGAATCTTAACTTAATTGCACCTGCAAAGACCCCTTTTCCAACAAAATTACATTCATTGTTTCCAGGGAGTAGGACATGACCATATCTTTTGGAAGCCACCATTCAACCCACTACATCCAAGGAGTTACTTAGGAGAACAGAGCAACCTGAAACTTCACTCAGTTCCTGTTCCTCTATCACCTTCCCTTCTTTAAAACGGCACTGTCCAGTAGAACTCTCTGCCGTGATGGAAATGTCCAATGTCTGTGCCATCCAGTATGGTAGCCACCAGCCACATGTAGCTATGGAGCTCTTGAAACGTGACTAATGAAACCAAATAAATAAATTTTAATTGTATTTAATTTACTTAATGTAAATGTAAACAGCCAAATGTAGTTAGTGGGTACTACATTAGACAATGCAGTTCTAAAATTTTGATAGTGCTCATTTACTGCCATCTCTTTCTCTATCGTTTGCCCTTATAAATATATACTCATTTCTTTTTTGTCTCTCATGACATTTTGGAAAGCAGCAAGGATAAATACATGCATTCAATCTGCCCTATGTAACCAAATATCCTTCTCTATTGTCATGGAGCTAGCTCTTATAATCTCATTATGATGAAAACTATGATTTTGGGGATTTTCATTAGCAAGTCCAATATGTGGGTTCTTTTTCTGGGTCATTTTGCCTTGGGTCTCAATCTTAGGACAGAAGAGAAATGCAATGGAATCTTGGGAATGTAAAAGGCAGAACCCCTTACTCCATATTCATAATTCTTTTGGAAACGTATGATCAATGAATATGGAAGCCATTAGGCAAGTAGAATGTCAGATTATTGTATTACCCTTGTTGTATCTACCACACCGTGTGAATGAAGCATAAGTAGAATGTCAAGTCTGACTCAGGCAATAAAGATTTCACAAAGATTTTATATGTTTTAATATGACAACAATTTTTCCAGGTTTTTTTCTAATTTTCCCCAAATCTTTCCTCTTTTGTCACCATGGAAGAAAGTCAGGCAAAGGAAAGGTTTCTCTTGCCATAGTGTCCAACAGCTGTATCCCTTGTTAGTCAAAATAGGCCATGACCAGCCTGCTCAAGCTTGCGCAAACTTCCAAATTCTAAATTACTAATCATTTATGTTTCTGGTAGGAAAATTTTCATCCTGTTCACATTGGGCTATAAGCAAACAGTCCTCCAAACCTTAACATATGTGAAAGGAAGAATCAGAGGTGAAGCATACTGAAAATAAAAGCAGCAGTTTGCTTGCAAAGAAGTTGCAAAGGAGTCAAACTTCAGGAGAACTTACCCATCAAATTAAAACACAATTAGTATATTTACTTTTTAAATTGCCAAGGTTACTGAGTTTATACTTAATCTGAGTTCATGGTGGGGAAGAAAACAGCAGTTTTCTCACAGTTTGACATGTGAAAACACAGTTTTCTCACATATGACATAATGTATCTTCAGACATCAGTTTTGCAAAAGTCAGAGATACAGTTGTTTTGTTAAGGAGTCAGTAACTTACAGGAAATACTCAAGGTTTCTTTCACTTTGGAAATTAAACTAGAGGGAACAAACTTGTTATTTTTTGTTTGTCTCGGGGTAAAAGGTGGGGTTTTCTTTTAATACAGACTGTGAGACAGGTAAGTACACTTAGTCATGATAGTGGTGGGCCATGTCAATTTGACTTCTACAATAGATATTCTAACTCAATTCACTGCTAAAAAATTAGACTAAGGAAGCCATTACGCAGATGATTAGAGCCAACAAGTGATTCAAAGTCAGTTTATGTGGATGGGAGCAGGTTTTCCTGTATTCCAGACCTTTTTATGCTAAACCACTGTATCTTATGAAAAACTTATTCCAGTATCTTTGTTTAGTGGAATAACGTTAATAGTGACTAAATGGACACAAAATGGCCTTTAATACCGGTTGATAAACTATAACCTATGGACCAAATTTACCCCACCATCTGGTCTTATAAATAAAATTTCAATGAAACAAAGCCATGTCCATGCATGTACCACTTATTATGACTTTTTTTTTTTTTTTTTTTTTTTTTTGCACAACAGGACAAGGTTGAGTAGTTGTAACAAATCATATTGTCTACAAAACGGAAAATATTTACTATCTGGCCCTTTACAGAAAAAGCTTGCCAGCCCTTGGTCTATAACTTTTTCTTCAACTTAAGTTCAAATTCATCATTAATTTAGTCTACCAGCGGTCCCCACTTTTGGCACCAGGGACCAAGATCGGTTTCATGGAAGACAATCCTTCCATGGATAGCAGGGTGTAGGGGATGGTTTTGGGATGAAATTGTCCCACCTCAGATCATCAGGCATTAATTAGATTTTCATAAGGAGAGCACAAACTAGATCCCTTGCATGCACAATTCACAATAGGGTTCACACTCCTGTGAGAATCTAATCTGACAGGAGGCAGAGCTCAGACAGTAATGGACGCTCTCCTGTCGCTCACTTCCTGCTATTCAGCCCAGTTCCTAACGCCACAGACCAGTACCAGTCCATAGCTCGGGGGCTGAGGACCTCTTTAGTATACAGTTGTCCCTCAGTATCTTTGGAGATTGTTTCTAGGATGACCTACAGACCATAATTCATGCACACCCAAGTCCTGCAGGTGGCCCTGAGAACCCGTGGATATTCAGCCTTCCGTATGGGCTTTGCATCCTAAGAATACTCCATTTGGATCCGCATTTGTTTGTGGATGAAAAACCCTCCAACCTAGAGGGCCAGCTGTCTTGAAAACATCTGAGTGTAAGTGGACCTACACAGTTTAAACCTTGGTTGTTCAAGGATCAACTGTATTCTATGAATATCCAGATGCCCAGCCTTGGACCACTAGCTTATAGGCATTAAGGTCACACAAATGAACATATGCTAATTCATTTTTCTATCAAAGAAAGAACATGTGTCTTTGAAAAATAACTAAATTTTGTCTTCAAATTTTACCCATGGAAATAAAGGCAATAGAAAACATACTGTGCTAGCTAGATGACTTATGGAAAGTTGACTACCATAAGCCTCAGTTTCCTCATCTAAAATATGAGGAAAATCCATACCTAATAGGGCAAATCAGGGATGTCCAATCTTTTGGCTTCCCAGAGCCATATTGGAAGAAGAATTGTCTTGGATCACACATGAAATACACTACTACTAACAAAAGCTAATGAACAAAAGATAAAAAAATTGAAAAACAAATCATAATGTTTTTAAATGTACGAATTTGTGTTGGGCCACATTCAAAGTCGTCCTAGGCTGCATGTGGCCCATGGGCAGTGGGTTGGAAAAGCCTGGGATAAATGATTTGAGAGGATTCAGTTCAATCAGGTGAGTAAAATGCTCAGCAAAGTACCCGGCACTCAATGCAAGGTAGCAATTAATAGTAATACCAGATTCAGGAGCAAGATAGCCAAATAGGAACAGCTCCAGCCTTCAGCTCCCAG
>NW_012119088.1:853757-854357 GCF_000951035.1 Colobus angolensis palliatus
AAAAGCAGGGCAGAAAAGCTGGAAATTCAAAAATTAAGAGTGCATCTCCCCCTCCAAAGGAACGGAGCTCATCACCAGCAACGGATCAAAGATGGACGGAGAATGACTTTGACGAGATGAGAGAAAAAGGCTTCAGTCCATCAAACTTCTCAGAGCTAAAGGAAGAATTACGTTCCCAGCACAAAGAAACTAAAAATCTTGAAAAAAGAGTGGAAGAATTGATAACTAGAAGAACTAATGTAGAGAAGGCCATAAACGAACTGATAGAGATGAAAAACATGACATGAGGACTATGTGACAAATGTACAAGCTTCAGTAACCGACTCGATCAACTGGAAGAAAGAGTATCAGCGATTGAGGATCAATTGAATGAAACGAAGCAAGAAGAGAAATCTAAAGAAAAAAGAAGAAAAAGAAATGAACAAAGCCTGCAAGAACTATGGGATTATGTAAAAAAACCAAATCTATGTCTGATTGGGGTGCCTGAAAGTGAGGGGGAAAATGGAACCAAGTTGGAAAACAGTCTTCAGGATATCATCCAGGAGAACTTCCCCAACCTAGTAGGGCAGGCCAACATTCAAATTCAGGAAATACAGAGAA
>NW_012119088.1:857715-867321 GCF_000951035.1 Colobus angolensis palliatus
GCACACCAACATGGCACAAGTATACATATGTAACAAACCTGCACGTTATGCACATGTACCCTAGAACTTAAAGTATAATAATAATAATAAAAAGTAATACCATAATTTCCACAGTTAATTAAAATAGAAAAATAATTACATAAAAAACATGAACTTCCAGGAGACAAGAGGAGTTTAAAAATCACATCTCTTTGTATAAACTCTGACATCTGACAATGAATTCCGCTTTAAAAAGTTAAATGTGCAATTAGGCGTATTGTCACAAAGATTAATCTCAGTGTAAAGGCTTCCTACAACAATAGTATTGTACATGCCAGAACATTTATTAGAAAGGAAACAGACTGGCTTAAAGAATATTATTTGGCAAATAGTACTTGGTAAGAGAGTACATGCTTAGAAAGGCTCCAGGAAATATCTGTTCCTTAAGAAAGCTGACGGGTCCTAAATCAGATGTACTACTCCCATTGGGAAAACAACTGTTAATGGAGCTAAATAATGATAGTTGAGTAATTGGATGATGCTAAACCTGTTGATTTGAAGGAAATATAAATAAACAGTTAATCTGCCTCAAAAATCCTTAACATCCACCCCCTGCCAAGGAAAACCTTGACCTTTTCTGTATTGCTTTTGAGGTCTGTTTATGGGATTTTAAATCATCTGACATAAAAACCTTCTCCCTTGGATACTCCCTTGGACAAGAGGATATATCTACTTCCAACAATTTATACTAGCCCTTTATGCCAAGCCCGGTCAAGAAATGTGGGGACCCCAGCAAGATAGCAATATGGTGTCACTTTACAGTAGTATTCCTCAAGCATTTGTTCACTGTTTATTTAATGGTAGAAGTAAGCAATGATTTTCTATTAAAATTTTCTACCCTTACATTCAAAATGTGAGGTTTATCTTATGCATGCATATTAACTTCTGCTTTTCCCCCAGTGTCTTCTAGGATGTTCTCCTCTGATCGATTAAATATAACCGTACATTCATTGCATGGAGTCTATTTTCCAACTCCTTGCATCTGAGTTGGCCTTGTGGTATGCTTTGACCAATAGAATGAGGCAGAAATGACTTGTGTGACTTGCAAGCATCAGCTTCAAGAGCACCTGCAGCTTCTGTTCCCACCCTCTGGGACACTGACATCTTGTGAACAAGCCCAGCTAGCCACCTTAAGGATGAGAGCCTTCCTAGAGAGGGAGGTCACTGGGAAAGAGTGGCCCTGCCACCCCATCTATTCCAGTCCTCCCAGCTGAGATACTCAACATGTGAATGAGGTGCCAGCCAACATGTCAACTAACTGTAAAAGTATGAGTGAGCCCAGCCAACACCAAGTGGGGCAGAGATGAGCCAACCCAACCCACATGAATACTGCCCAAGTTGACAATTCACTGAATTGCAAGCAAACAGATGGCTGTAATTTTAAGCCACTACGTGTTGGATTGGCTATATAAAAATAGATAACTAAGACACACACCATTTGACATGGTAGACTAAAATTAAGGCAGCCCAAATGTATTAATTCCCACCAAAAAAAATGAGAGGATTGGGGTAGACGTGGGACTTGAGAAAGTATCACTAGAAACAGTCACTCATTCTTTACATTGTAGATTTCAACTAACTCCTGATATAACACCTTTGATTCTTTGGATTTCAGTTCCATGCATCTCATCTCTCCCAGAATAACCAAGTAACTGGGAAAGTCTCTTATTCTATCAATGATTACTAATGTGCCAATACGCCGCTAGGGGATGGTACACAACAGTGAACAAACAGGTATACGCTCTGTCTTTATGGAGCTTACCACCTAGTGGGATGTTATCTTAGTCCATTTCATGTTGCTATAACAGAATACCTGAAATTATGTCATTTATAATGCACAGAAATTTATTGGTTCACAGTTCTGGAGGCTGAAAATTTCAATATTAACATACCAGCATCTTATGAGGGCCTTCTTGTTGCATCATCAAGTGGCAGAAGGCAAGAGGGTAAGAAAAAGAAAGAAGGGGCTGAACTGCCCTTTTATTTTACTTATTTATTTATTTTTGAGATGGAGTCTCACTCTGTCACCCAGTCTGGAGCGCGGTGGTGTGATCTCGGCTCACTGCAACCTCCACCTCCCAGGTTCAAGCGATTTTCCTGCCTCAGCCTCCCAAGTAGCTGGGATTACAGGTGTGCACCACCACACCCAGCTAATTTTTGTATTTCTAGTAGAGACAGGGTTTCACCATGTTGACCAGGCTGGTCTTGAACTCCTGACTTCAGGTGGTCTGCCTGCCTCAGCCTCCCAGAGTGCTGGAATTACAGACGTGAGCCACCACACCTTACTTGCCCTTTTGTAATGGCACCAACCCCACCCACGAGGGTGGAGCCTTCATAACTTAATCACCTCTTAAAGATCACACCTCTTAACACTGTTACAATGGCAATTAAATTTCAATATGAGTTTAGGAAAGGACAAACATTCAAACCATAGCAGGTATCTTAGTCCATTCAGTTTGCTATAACAAAGTACCATAGATGGGTGGCCTATAAACAACAACAATTTATTTCTCACAGTTCTGCAGCCTGGAAGTCTGAGATCAGGGTGCCAGCTGGGTCATGATCTTGCAAGAACCCACTTCTGGATTGCAGACTGCTCTCTTCTGGCTGTATCTTCACATGGTGTAGAGAAGAGGAGAGAACTATGTGGGACTCCTTTTATAAATGCGCTAACCCATTCATGGGGGCTCTACCTTCATAACCTAATTACCTCCCATAGGCCCCACCTCCTAATACTCTCACACTGGAGGTTAGAATTTTAACATACAAATTTTGGAGGAACCAGATATTCAGTCGATTACATTAGGTCTTCCTTGAACGGCAAATTATAAAGTTTATTATTTGATGACAAGGGTAATGAGTGCTGAAAAAGAAGCAGGCAGGGGCTATAATCACACCTAACAGGAGTCTGACGTGATCTAGGAAATCATGGAAGGCTCTTCTGAGATGGTGATTTTCAAGGTAAGCCTTGAGAGATGAGTAGGAATTAAATGGACAGAGAACAGGAAACTACACACAAGGCCCTGAACACAGGAAAAGGAAATTACACTTCTGAGACACAGAAAGCCAGTGTGGCAGCATCACAGAGAGCTAGGGTCAGTGTGGATCGTCAAGGGTAAACTTTATACTGAGCAAAAGCATTTGGTTTTCCACTTTTTAAAAAATGTAACTCTGGCTTCAGTGCACATCAGAGGAAGCAAATGTGCAATCTGTGAGATAGGAGACTATTACCAAGGATGATGGAGGCTTAGACTAAGGTGTTGAAGAGAAGCAGCTGATTGGACTTGCTAAATGAGGTCAGCTACCCCACACCAAATAATTCTAATTATCCATCCATAGAATTACAGAAAGTTAGAAGTGGAAGCAACTCAAAATCATATAGTCCAAACTCCTCTCTTCATAAATTAGGAAACTGAGGACCAAAGAGAAAAGGGCTTGGCAACAGTGAGAGGGCCTTGGGCAGAGCCAAAGGTAGACCCCACGTTTTCCTTTTCCAGCTGCTTTCTCCCTGATGTAGTGTGTGCAGAGTCCTTTCCCACACATCATGCTAATTACAAAAACAGCTAAATATAAAGTTTATGATTTGATTACGAGGGTGACAAGTGCTGAAAAAGAAGAGTGCAGGTTTACCTCCTAACAACTTTAACAAGCAGGCAAGGCAGATGTTACAATTCTAATCTTAGGAAGAAGAAAGTGAGGCCAAGGTTCCCATTGCTAATGTTGCCAGAGTCAGAATTGGAACCCAAAGCCGGGTGCATTGGCTCAAGCCTGCAATCTAACCCTTTGGGAGGCTGAGGTAGGAGGATCACTAAAGCCCAGTTCAAGACCAGCCTGGGCAACATAGCAACACCCTGTCTCTACAAAAACTTTAAAAAGTAACTGGGCATGGTAGTATGTGTATATGATCCCAGCTACTCAGGAGCTGAGGTGGAAGAATTCCTTGAGGCCTGGAGGCTTAACTCAGTTAATGCAGTTAGCACTTACAGAGCACCTACTGTGTGCAAGCTATTTTTCCTCAGTGGAAGAGCCAAATGAGTAATTAAAAGGGTTTATAACCCAGTAAGGGAGATTAGCCTTAGTTATGAGATGAGAAATTTCATTTTACCTTTCTTGCTTCTAGGGGATGGGGTCTTTGAGAAAGCCTGTCATTTTCTCTTGACTCTCCTGCTCTTACTAAGTCCAAGAAGAAAGAAGTGTGCAGCCCACGTGTCAGGCCTGTCACTGTTGGGCAGGCTTTTATAACAACTAGACTTCTTCACTGTAGGCAATGGAAACTGGCTACCCAACATAAATGAAGTGCCTTTATTAGAAAGTAACCACAGAACCAATGGAAAGATTGGAGAATCAGACTTAGAAACAGGCAGAACACAGGTGCTGGATCTACATACAAAGAGGTAAGAGTCAGAATAATCATTAGCCAAGACCTGTCTGCCAATGGGATGCATGGATTCCTATCACATTCCATCTCTCTGTCCCTCTACCCAAGATTTATATTCCAGGGAGGGAACATCCAGCTGGTCTAACCTGGGTCAAATCCTACCTCTAGGTTAGTGCAGGGCAGTGTACCCGATTATACTTCCACCAGGCTGCTTCCAGTGCAGATGAGGTAATTAGCCTAACATCATACTGTTAGAAAAGGGCGAAATATTTTAGGCAGCCAAAGAGAAAAAAAAAATCACAAGACTTAGTGCACGCCACAGGTCTTAAGGTAACAATATCAATTTCTCTTTCTAGAAAATAAACCTGAACATTAATCACCAGCACTCTTAGTCTAAAATGGCTCCATGTGAACCACTACTGGGTTTTCATTCTAGCAAAGTGATGAAAGAGTGTTGTAGCTACTTACATATCACCTACCACAGTTGCAGCATGAGTACAGAAAGCACATAATCAACCATGCTGAGCCTGAGATAGCCTTCTGCAAGAATAGAAACAGTAATTGTCGTGTGCCTCTGCCACGGTGATTTCTCATTGCAACTGATTGCAGTGAGGTGGATTAATAATAATAATAAAAACAGTTGTGGCTAGAGGACCTACTGTGTGGCAGGCAGGCACCAGGCTAGGCATTTTACATACATTAGCTTTTCTTTTAATCACACTGCATTATGGTGTGCAAAATATGATGGTTGCAATTTCATTCTGTCTCATGGTTGTCTTTGCCAACAATTTCTGCTTTCTTTCTAGAAGTCTCTAGGGATTACTTCTGTTACCATCAGTGGATGCTATAGATCTAGTTGAAAACAATAAAGATATTCTGCACAAAGGGCATCCAGAGAATAAAAGTTCCAGAGAATAATGCCTTGAGCTTTCTCGGGGGCTAACTCCTGCCAGCCTATGATATTTCCTCTAGTGAAATATTTTGCTTTTTTATTGACTGCAGGTAGAACATAAAAGGGAAAAATTCAACTGGCTTGCAGAAATAGATCACAGGCTGGTCTGAAGCTCTGGTCCTGCTGTAGAACAGGTAACCTGGAGAAACTGCCTTTGTAGTTAATATCCAGGAAAAGTCTGAGACTGTTAACCCTGGATACCTGCACCTGGTAAGCAGGTAGGCATATAGTCTGGGTCTGTAGAACAGTTAAGAGGGGCCAAGAGAATATAAGCATCCCTGCAAAGTGGTAGGGAAGCTTCTTGTAGCTGGCAACGTCTTCACTGTGGGCAGGTGGAGTCATTAGCAGGTTGGAAAGCTTGAGAGATTAGGGAGCCCATTTATCAGTCTGGGAACATCCTGTGTGCCTATTTTGTGCAGTCATGGTAAAGCAGGTGAATTTTTATATACTTTGCAATTAAGACATGGTGTCTGTTGGCAGTCACAGCACCAGCAGGTATTGATGCACACACACGACTCCTAAAAACATTCCCGATTCAAAAAGAGGCAGATTAAAGGAAGAGAAAGCTACTGAGGAGAGGAGTGTTGATCTCCAAACTGAATAAATGGGGGGAGGGACTGTATCTGAAGCACATAAAGGTGGTGGTGAGGAAAATTAATCTCATCCAGAGTAAAATGAAGGATCAGCTGGAGATACAACAGAGCCAGGCAAAGAATAAAGATTTGTCAAAGCAGTGAACAAACCAAAAAGGTAGGGTGGGGAGAAAGCTAGTCCTAGAATAATATAATTTTAAAATAAAACTGTTTGAAAAAAATTAAGAAACCTAGTGCATTGTTGAGCACCGATAGCAGATACCTGGAGACAGAGACACCAAGACATCGAGGTTTTAGCCATTGATAATTTAGTCCTTTATGGTGTCAGACCATGTAAAAGTGAATATATTTAAATGACAGTAAAAGAAAACAAGTGTAGATGTAAGTATGTTTACTTAGATTTTTTTGCAAATAGGTCCTTTTTCCTCCCCATTTTTCCTGATGTGAAATCACTAAAAGTTAAGCTGTGCTTTTCTTAAAGCCTTATAAACTGAACTTAAACTTTGGAAGAAAATAGGCTTATCAAATGGTAAAAATAAATATGAAGTATAAGATGCTAAATAGACTATGTGTCGGGTGCTGAGTCTCATCATAGGGAGACTGTGTTGGGTGCTGGGTCTCATCGGGGGAGACTGTCGGGTGCTGAGTCTCATCATGGGGAGACTGTGTGTTGGGTGCTGGGTCTCATCGGGGGAGACTGTGTTGGGTGCTGGGTCTCATCGGGGGAGACTGTTGGGTGCTGGGTCTCATCACGGGGAGACTGTGTGTTAGGTGCAGGGTCTCATCAGGGGGAGACTGTGTGTTAGGTGCAGGGTGTCATCAGGGGGAGACTGTGTGTTGGGTGCTGGGTCTCATCAGGGGCCTCTTTATGTAGGCTCGTTATGTAAAAATAAATAAATACATATTTTGTGGGCATAGTATAAGGATACGTGAAGATGAGGAGACACAAGAAAACATCTCAACCACCAAAGAGTCACTCTGAGGCCAAATGTCCAACATTAAGAGAAAAGAGAGGCCTCACCAAGAACTGGAACCAAAAGTTTTCATTGTTCGGGTCCAGCAGCAGCTCTGGGAGCCCAGAGAATTTTATCATCCCATCAGCAACGAGAGTCTATAATCTTCCAGCTGCTTTATTTCTTTATAAATTTGTACTTTTTAAAAAATGGGTTTAATCAGTTCAGATTCAGAATACCCATACATGTTTCAAGTCACTGTATGTGCCTTGATTTCCTGTAAATCCAACCTACAGAATGTGGGCTTTTAATCAATAATTTCAACAAGTATTAATTGAACACATACTATGGATTCGTCATTGGTTCGTGTACTTAAAATAGAACCAGAATACTGAATAGGATAAACAAGATCCCTGCCCACACAGAGTTTACAGGGTGGGGCTGGGGAGGTAGGCAAATATGGGAAGTATAAGATAATAAATATAACAACAGTCTGAGAAGGGCATGATTCTGTAAAGCACATTAGAAGGATACCTAACCCAGACCTGTAGGTCAAAAATATCTCCCAGAGGAGGTAACATCTACAATGAAGGTGTTGGCCAAATGTGCATGTATATGCACACACATGTATATACACATGCATGTAGGTGAGTATGTTTGCGGAGGAGGAATGGTCCTAATTCAGGAAGAATAGAATACACAAAGCTCCAGGGACAATAAGGTACCTGACCTTCATGGCAAAAAGGTACACGAAGTACGTTTGGGGGGACTGGAGCATCCCGTGTAATTAGGGAGTGGGGAGAGCTAAGACTGTAGCCAAAAGCAGGAATTGGTAAGCAGAAATGGAAGCCACTACCAAGTTTTAGGCAGAAGAGTGACATAATCCACATTTACTTTTTTTTTTTTTTGAGACAGAGTCTCACTCTGTCACCCAGGCTGGAGTGCAATGGCATGATCTCAGCTCGCTGCAACCTCTGCCTCCTGGGTTCAAGCGATTCTCCTGCCTCAGCCTCACGAGTAGCTGGGATTACAGGCGCCCACCACCATGTCCAGCTAATTTTTGTATTTTTAGTAAAGACGGGGTTTTACCATGTTGCCCAGGCTGGTCTTGAACTCATGACCTCAGGTGATTCACCTGCCTCAGCCTCCCAAAGTGCTAGGATTACAGGCATGAGCCACCATGTCCAGCCACATTTACATTTAATAAAGATCATTCTCACAGGTTGTTGTGAGGATGATGAGAGAAGAGGAAAACTAGAGAAGAGTAAGAATGAAAGCAGGGCTGCCAAGTAGGAAATCCAAATGACTATCGGTAGGTAGATGAGGATGCTGAGTTGGGTGGAACCGCGTAGAAGGAGAAAGTAGGTAATTGTGGAAGATTGTTAGAAGGCAGTATCAGTAACACTTGGCAATTCATTAAGTATAGAAGTGAGAGAGAAAAATATGGTCAGTTTCTCCGGTATTTGGCCACAGGTTACTGGTGATTGGTTATACCATTTATAAAGATGGAGAATCAAGAAGAAAGAGCAGGTTTGATGAAGAAGGTGATGAGTTCAAGTTTGAGTATACTGAACTTAAGATGCCTGTGAGACACCCATGTGAAGAAGTCTAGCAGGCAGCTGATATATGCAGACACAGATACAGAGAAAGAATTGGTGATCTAGAGTTGGAGCTCATCAGCACAGTCTACCCAGAAATACAGTTTTGAGAAGCATCAATATATGGATGGTAATAGATCCCAGGGGCTTGAATACGCCCTTCCAACTTGAGTCAGCTGAGATTAGAAGGCAAGGTCATTTAGCACAAAACAAAGCCAGTTTCTATAGAAATAACTACTGGGAGTCATTTTTCTGAGAAAGGGCTGTGAGCAGATAGTGCTTCCTGGATTTTCCAATGCAGTGGGCAAGGGGAGGCAGGCTGATCATTCTCATCCTCCAAAGAATATAGTTCAGATCCGTCTGACACAGAACAGCCATTTGTTGATATGATTGTCTGGAGCAGATGACATACATGATAAAGATAAAGATGAAAGCTGCTGGATAACTCTCCTTAGAACTCAAAGCATGAAAAGCATGAAAACCCAGCCAAATGAAGCAGGACAAGGGAATCTTAAAGCACTCGGAATGCCAATGCTCCCTTCCCACTACCACTGTATAAATATGAGAGAGAAGGAATGGCAGATGGAAGAGACATGAGAAAGAAAGAGGAGCTCCGGCAGGAAAGTACCCACACAACACCAGAAATGACCCCCTGCGTGACAACTCCCTACGCTACCAGACCAGGTAATCAGAAACCCAGACTTACAAACTCAGGCCGGCACCCACCCAAGCCATGTTGCCCATGTTGCACTTGCCAGGAAAGAGACAAAAGTATGCTCCTGATACATCCTTCTTTTATTTGCAAAACTGGAATTTCTTAGGTCACAATTGATATGTTATGTCACATTTTCACTATTCTTTTATCTTGCCAAAAATATTTCTGTGAACCCACATCTCTACCCAAAATGAGAAAAAGATCCTTACTTGAGAAGGCCTTGTGATTTGCACCATTTACATGAGTTATTTTACCCTACACTCGTGACATTGATTATGCTCACTTACATTAACCTGGCCTCTCCTTTATTAGCAATTTGTAGCCTTATGGCCCAAAGATACTTCTAACTTGAGAATCTGTTTAAGATTAGCCAGCTTT
>NW_012119088.1:867881-877621 GCF_000951035.1 Colobus angolensis palliatus
GTATGCTCCTGATACATCCTTCTTTTATTTGCAAAACTGGAATTTCTTAGGTCACAATTGATATGTTATGTCACATTTTCACTATTCTTTTATCTCGCCAAAAATATTTCTGTGAACCCACATCTCTACCCAAAATGAGAAAAAGATCCTTACTTGAGAAGGCCTTGTGATTTGCACCATTTACATGAATTATTTTACCCTACACTCGTGACATTGATTATGCTCATTTACATTAACCTGGCCTCTCCTTTATTAGCAATTTGTACCCTTATGGCCCAAAGATACTTCTAACTTGAGAATCTGTTTAAGATTAGCCAGCTTTCAGTTGGTTAGCCTAGACAGCTTAACTTGTTCACAATAGTACAGACTGTAAGCTTATGATCCCATTTTTAGCAATGGCAAAGTATTTGGCTGCCAAGATCACTGGTGCAGAGTTATAATTAATCCAAGAGTATAACATATAAAGTTACAAAATACATTCTGAAGTCAATCCATAAGAGACAGATTTTGCCGGTAATTGCCAAAATGTTCATTACACACTATACACACACACAGACACACACTTACCTTGCCCGTATATGTGTGTGTCATGTTTTGTTGTTTATCTCATGAAGCATGCTGAGCTCATCTTAAGTGGCCACACCTGTTGAAAATGGTGTGATTATTCTGTGGTTATTTTGCAGAGGACATGGTACTAGAAATTAGACAACTGAAAACTCTTAAGGACACACGCTTCATGGTTCCAGTAGTGACCACACTCCTTCTACTGTGAGACACACAACACGAACATCAGAGAGAGGACCATCCAGGACTAATAAAAGGCAAGACTTGGTTAAGAGAATCTTCTCTTATATTGAGAGATCTGGGTTTCACTCATCAAAAAATCACATTTTCAGCCCTCTGAAGAATAAAAGATACTAGGTAATAACCAAAAAGACTTCATTAAGAATAAATCCTGTCAGGTTAATCCAATCTGCTTCCACAATAGCATGGGGAGGAAAAAAAGATGTGCAGTTTTGTTAAGCACAGAAGATGACATCAATTCCCTAGGAAAACACAGCCATGCAACTTGGCAGATTCAAACTACACTGTTTGACATGGGTCAGGCACCTTTATGTCTGGTGAATATGTAACAGCAAGAATGGCTCAAAGATCTTGATGAGAAAGCACAAGACAAATGCCAAAAGCTGTTCATCATCATTGTAGAATTTCAGATTCAATGAACATAGCATTTCTCTGACTCTAAAGTGTCGTTTTTAAGTAGTACTTATCAGACAATTATGAAATAGAAAGAAAAAAATCAGGTCACCTGCTGAAAGAAGGCAATTATAAATAATCAAAAATCCTCTCTCAGGATCCAAATCACAACACAAGAAATTTGTATCATAAATATTTGACAGCTTCCATTGTCTGGTTGTGCTCACTCAGAAAAATAACAGGTACTTGCCTTAGGAAAAGAAAAACCAACACCAGTCTCAAATCTTTTGTCTTTTGAATAACATTTCACACATACAGCAGCTTGCTTCTAAAGATTTCAAAACACTGTGCAAACAATTATGATCTTCATAGTACTGAGCTGCCAAGGGAAAAGAGGCTTGGAGAAAATAAAGACTGTATGTGCAAGATGACCTCGCAAGTCAGGGGTGGATATGGATGAAACTCTTAAATCTCAGTCTCTATCCTCCTGTTTCAACTTCCTCACTTAGGAAAAATATGTATATTATTTTCATATTCCTTTCAAATACATGCCCCCAAGAATTTTAAGCTTGCAATGTAAAGTGTCTTATTTCCAACTAAAATTGTAAAGGCACATAAATAAATATACCAGAATAGTAGAGGTACTGTGGTCTGTTCATTGTTGTGCCCAGAGCCCTGCCTGGCATACACTAGATATTCAGTAAATACTCTTTAATCCAATTAAACATCCATCCAAAAAGCTATTCTTCTCACGTACAAGTATGACATCAAATTAACCCGAATCCATAAATCATACACTTGTTTGTTTAGAACGGGAAGTTTTAAAGTTTCTTTCCCTGAAGAATATTAAAAGATTTTCCCACAACTACAAAAGGTGTGTCAAGATAGAATAGATTGCTACTTAAGTTCAGAATTCTCCATTAACACTACAGAATGTGGGTCCTGAACGCAAAGAAGTCTTGAGCTATGAATTCATGTCAGCCTCTCTCAAAGACTCTCAAATTTGGTCAGTGAAATCGGGGCGGAAAATCATGAGGTACTTAAAGTAGGAATGAATCAGAGACTTGATCCCCAAATTCGTTTAGATACCAAAATTTACTTATTAAAATTAAATAATCCAAATGTCACTGAAATAGATCCAGAAGAAGAGAAAACGCAGAATGAAACAGAAGTAAAAGAGACCGACTGAATTTTGCACAAGCAAAAAGAGCACTTCCACCCCAAGCCAAGGAGACAAAAGAACTGATTTCTGGCTAAATTATTATCTTTGACTCTATGCAGAAATACTTTTTAAAAATAGTCATCTGTCTCTTACTCTAGAGATTGAAATATTCAAAATGTATTTGTGCATTTCATCTTTGACAAATTTTTGGTAAATTTAAAAAGCCAACTATGGAGAATTTGTTTCCATATCTATGTATCAGAGTGAACATATGGAACTACTTCAGGTTCACTTTCATTTGAGGCCCCATGATAGGAGCCAACTACTCTCACACCTCAAAATGAGTGAGCTACACCACCATGCAGGACTAGCAAAGGAAGTGTTTGTGCCCCTTGAACATACTGGCACTGAGGCTACAGGTTAAAGTGAGGTAGGAAATCAGAAGGAAGATTTTTCTGGAACAGCTGTACAAGCTCTACCTCCTACATCCTCCATAAGGGATGGGTAG
Source organism: Colobus angolensis palliatus (assembly GCF_000951035.1). NCBI lineage: Eukaryota > Metazoa > Chordata > Mammalia > Primates > Cercopithecidae > Colobus > Colobus angolensis. The sequence continues at coordinate 870,749 of NW_012119088.1, forward strand.
GATGTTTGGTCTTCACTTCAAGCCTAGAGACAGGGTCTTCATGGAAACTACTCAGTGAGGGTTATAGAGATCCCCTGGAGCTTGGACACAGTGGACCTAGTTAGGCCTGACACAACTGAGAAGTGGCTGTGGATGAAGTTGCTTACCAGGAAGTTAATGACAAGAGTACTGTATTTGGAAAGTAACTAAATTTCCACCGATGAAGGATGAAACATGCATATTTTATGTGAATCAGATATGGGGAGGGACGAGGGGAGGGAGGAGGCTAGTATGGAGGTTATCTTAGATCCCGATCAAAAGGTCATCCTGGAAGGTGTGGAGCCCTCCATAGAAAGAGGCTGAAGATGAACCATTAGATTTCCAGGGAAAGAAACCCTAAGCAAACCCTAAGCAACCAGTCAGAGCAGGTACGTTCACTCACCTCAACAGAACTGTGGGAGAACTACTCCCACATAGGGGAAGTCTCCAAAGAACCTAAAAATATTGCCCTGAAAGACAGTCAGTTTTGAACACCAAGTATCAATAACAGTTTGCAGAATTACCAATAAGACATTTCCTGCCCCCTTATCTTTATCCCATCCCCAGCTTTCAACAACAGCTGAAAGTGTAGCTTGTGAGCTGAGAGAGGAGGTCACGGATAGTAGGTGGAGAAATGTAGTATAATTAGCCAATCCCACCTTCCCCATGGCTAGAATGCAAAGAGGAAATTTGATTATAACACTGGACCAGTGATACTGAACTGAGCAGTCTTTTTTGAATGCTCAAGAGGCCAGACTTTATTAATGAGTGAGCGAATAGGCTATGGAATCTATCTAAAAATTTTATTCAAGGGACAAAAAAAAATTAACCTTACAGAATGCTTATATAGAGGTTATTGTGAGACAATGTAGTTGATTTTATAATTTTACCTTAAATATTTATTTTGGGGGCCAGGTGTGATGGTGGTTCATGCCTGTAATCCCAGAACTTTAGAAGTCTGAGGCAGGAGGATCACTTGAGACCAGGAATTCAAGACCAGCCTGGACATGAGAGACCCCATCTCTACAAATAATAGGTTAAAAACATTTAGCCAGGCGGCCGGGCGCGGTGGCTCAAGCCTGTAATCCCAGCACTTTGGGAGGCCGAGACGGGCGGATCACGAGGTCAGCAGATCGAGACCATCCTGGCTAACACGGTGAAACCCCGTCTCTACTAAAAAATACAAAAAAAAAAAACTAGCCGGGCGAGGTAGCAGGCGCCTGTAGTCCCAGCTCCTCGGGAGGCTGAGGCCGGAGAATGGCGTGAACCCAGGAGGCGGAGCTTTCAGTGAGCTGCACTCCAGCCTGGGCGACAGAGCGAGACTCCGCCTCAAAAAAAAAAAAAAAAAAATTTAGCCAGGCATGGGGGAGCACACCTGAATCCCAGCTACTTGGAAGGCTCAGGTGGGAGGATCACATGAGTCCAGGAATTGGAGGTTGCCGTGAGCCACGATCACGCCAGTGCACCTCAGCCTTGGTAACAGAGCAAGAACCTGTCTCGAAAAAGTATGTATTTTTCAATGTTAAATTTACATCTAGACATAGAGAGGTATGTGTACCACTACCACTAGATGTAGATAAAAAACAGATCCCATTTTTCTTTTCATTTATTTATATATTTTTAGAAAGACAGAGTCTCTCTCTCTCTCTCTCTGTCACCCAGGCTGGAGTGCAGTGGTATGATTATAGCTCACAGCAGCCTCAAACTCCTGGGCACAAGCAATCCTCCCACCTCAGCCTCCCAAGTAGCTGGGACTACAGATATACACCACCGTGACTGACTCATTTTTACATTTTTATGTAGACAGAGTCTCAATATGTTACCCAGGCTGTGCTCAAACTCCTGGCCACAAGCAATCCTCCAGCCTCAGCCTTCCAAAGAGTTGAGATTGCAAGCATGAGCCACTACGCCTGGCCAGATCCCATTTTTCTCCCAGATATTTCATTTGTTCACTCAGTTCTATATTAATTCACTTCAAGTTATTAAATGCACAGTATATGCCTGGTACTGTATAAGATGCTATTCAGATACAAAGATTAAGTAAGTCCTTGTCTTAGTGAGACGGTGGCATCATACCACATTGGAAATCAATACCAGTTGTGCACTGCCTGTTCTAACATACACTGCCTCCAGGGTGATTGCTGGGAACATAGGGAACTTCCACAGACAACCAAAAGAGGGAGCTTCTGAGTCTTTTGCAGCCATTGTTCCTTCCAGGCCAAGGCAGAAGAGTGAATGAGGATATACAGCTCCATGATTTATTGCCTGCCCTGATGCCACAAGAATCAGAGGAAGACACAGCAGGTCACAATTTTCAGCAGCCCTCCTGAGTGTGTTAAGCAAAAGTTAACCCTTTAATACACAACTCCAGATCCTTTCCCCTCATGACTTCCTTCTTCATCTAGGCCACAAACCCAGCCAACCCTTCTCTCTAGATCTTTTTCCAAGATGGACCTAGTTAGACTATATGCAACACCATTTCTAAGTACTTTTGACTGTCCTTCTTTTTGGGAGGGGGCAGGAGGGGGATGGACAGTTTCACTCTTTCACCCAGGCTGGAGTGCAGTGGCATAATCTCAGTTCACTGCAACCTCTGAATCCCAGGCTCCAGTGGTCCTCCCACCACAGCTTCCCCAGTAGCTGGGAACACAGGTGCACAACACCATGCCCAACCAATTTTTTGCATTTTTGGTAAAGATGGCATTCCACCATGTTGCCCAGGCTGGTCTCAAACTCCTGACCTCAGGTGATCAGCCTACCTCAGCCTCCCAAAGTGCTGGGATTACAGGAGTGAGCCTCCATGCCTGACCTTACTTTTGACTGTCTTTTAATGTAGTTTTTTCCCCCTGCATTATAAAATCCATTACTACAAAGTAGGAGAATCATTTCTAAGTCAGCAGAACTAAGGCGCATCCAACTATGCCCTCTGATCCATGTGAACAAACTCTGTTCTTGTTTACTTCACTATTCTGGTTAAAAGAATGTGAACCACCACATCTGCTTTCTCTCCTTGCTTATTTTTACTCTATATAAATCCTAAAACTGCTGACTTAACCACTATTTCTACTTATTAGCCCTGATAACTTTCCTCCTCTCTTCCAGTACAATAGCTTGTCTTTCTCACGGATGTTGTCTGCTTAAAAGAAAAAGATATTTGAATCTCAGAATATCTAATCCCCTATTTAACACCTCATTTTTTAACTTTTTTTACACATGATATTTTCTAGATACAGTTGATGCCTAATTATGCAAGCTAAGATGGTAATAGGATGAAATAATCTTAAAAGTTATTTCTGTCTGATTTAGTGAGCATTGTGCAATCTTTGTTTTGATGTAGCCTCAGCCAATTTATTTTACTAACTCTACTTTTCTTGAACTGATGTTAAAATGTGTTTGCAATCCACAGCACATACTAAATGGGGTGGAGATTTGGAGGTAAGGTGACAGAAGCATATATGGAATTTAACATATCCTGAGCTCATCCATAAAGCAAAGGTGGCCGTGTTTGTGTAGCCTATGAGACACTTAAGCTACCTAGCAGAGTGAAGTACAGCTTTCCACAATTGAAGTCTATGAATTATTCATATACCTGTGCAGCATCCACAGGAATTATCAATCAGGTCATTTATAACTGGTACCAATTGTTCCACAACACCCAGGGTGCAAGAAATGTCATATTTCTTTATTTTCTAAATCAAATTCAATTCAATTCATGTTCCAACTAGCCAAGGTTGACAAGAAGAACAAGATCAATGAGAGGTCAGAGATAACTTACAAGAAGTGATCATAATCAAAGATGAAATGCTAGGGTTTACATAGTCCAGAAAAGTCCCCAGGTTTATGTGATCCTTGCAAAGATTTCCATTTCTAGAATTCATGTTTGCCATGCAGCCATCCAGATTCTGCCCTCCAGGGGCTGCATGCTGGTAGAATTAGATCTCCTCAACTTCCTGAACTACCAATCATTTCTACACCATTCTCAGGGAACCTAACTACATGCCTTCAGAAAACAGACCACTGCTCTCCAACCTTCAAACATAAAATTACTAATCAACAAATGCTTGGCCAGGCACGGTGGCTCACGCCTGTAATCCCAGCACTTTGGGAGGCCAGAGCAGTTAGATCACCTAAGGTCAGGAGTTCAAGACCAGCCTGGGTAACATGGTGAAACCCTGTCTCTACTGAAAATACAAAACACTAGTCTGACGTGGTTGTGTACACCTGTAATCCCAGCTACTCTGAAGGCCGAGGCAGGATAATCACTTAAACCCAGGGGGTGGAGTTTGCAGTGAGCCAAGATCACGCCACTGCACTCCAGCCTGGGCAACAGAGTGCGACTCCATCTCAAAAAAAAAGAAAAAAACAAAATGCTGTTGGAGAATTGAGTCAAATCTACTTGTGGGTGTTGCACCTTTGAAATAAGGCTTCTTTCATTTGAAGGAAGGATGAAAAATCAGAGGAAATAAGATCTTAAACATTATTGGTCAGATAACACTAGCTGTTATAGAAATAAACCCCCAATATTAGGGGTCAACACAATAGAAAAAAAGATACGGATTTTCCTAGTGGGCAGAGTTCCCTTCTCTACCCAGGCTGACAGAAGCTGAACCATTTTCAACTTACGCTTCCAAGGTTGATCTGAGCATTGACATCCAGCAAACAAAAGGGGTAAGACAACACAGAGAAGGCAAGCTGCTTCTTATCCACCTTGACTCAACAGTGGCATCCATTAGGTTTTCTCATATTCTAGTGGCAGATTCTAGTCTCATGGCCTCACTTAAGTGCAAGATTACTGATAAATTCAACACTCATGAAATTGAAGTACATATTTTGATTAATAATTGGCCATCTGTCCTACTAAATCATAGGTAATCCAAAATTAAAATTGATCTGCTCAGATGCTCTCTGTATTTGTTAATGAGACTCTCTAAAGGGCCAATAGTTGAGACGAGTTGACTCTCCTTGTATGCCAAGTGAAGAATGAACAAGTGACAAGTCAGAAATTAACAGAATGATAAAGCTGTGAAAGACATACATAGAGATTGCTTGACTCACCTCCTTAATTTGCAACCAAACAAAATGGAGCCCAAAGGGGTTAAGTTACTTTCTCTAAATCACAGAACTAGTTAATGACAGGGGGAGGGGGAAAGAACTAAGATCCCTTGAGCCTTTGTCAGGTGCTTTTTCCACTAAAATTTAATGTTACCAGTTTTTGTTTTTAGCAAAAGACACAGATCTAACTCTTTCCAGTTAGAATTTTAAGACTCCAAATTGTGTCTTGGGAGATGTAAGGAGACAAATTTTCCTCCACTCTCTTATGTTTAGTGACTGGGGCCTGCAAATTAAACTGACAAAGGTCAGATTAATGGAAAAAGGTATAAACATTTTATTCATATTTTTAATGTAACAGACACAGAGACTTCACAGAAAAGTGAAAACCCAAAGAAGCAATTCAACATGAAGGCTCATATACCATTTTAACAAAGGGTAATAAATTGTAGAGACTAGATGAAGAAAAGGGGGTTTGGATTTCTAGGGCCAATAAATTAAGGGAAAGTGACCAGCAAATATATATGGGAAATTAATGGAAGACAACGGTTATTTTCGCAAGGTCTGTTTATGCAGACTCTTCTCAATGCCAACTCTGTCTCCAGTACTAAGGGTTGCTCTTCTCATCCTGATACAAGAGATGGGGTGAATGTATGCCCTTATTTTAGGCAAAAAGTGGGAGGAGGGCAGAGAGCTCTTCTTGCAACTACTGTTTCTCAAGTGTCTCCAGCTCAAAATAACTAATATGTCGAAGTGGCATACTTTGAGGTGGTATATCCTGACCTCCTTCAGAAGAAGAAAAGATGGAAAAGAGGAGAATTTTCACATTCTTAGCAAATTATACCTAAAAGCACTTATTGTACTCTGTATTACCTATGAATAGGGTATAATGTCACATCCCAATGTCACTAATTATCAGCAAGAACTTACAAGTGATTATCTTTAAATGGTTAGTATGTTCCCAGCTTGAACCACATAAAATTTGTCAAGCAATCTGTTTCCTTTTTGGTGGCCTTCATACCAAAAATGCTATAAATTACTGCCAACGGGAACTGTACTTAAAGAGTCATTGATGATTTGTGGGAAATTTTTGAATTTCTATTTAGGTAGGAACCTGCTTCAGTATTGAATCATTTTTTTTCTGAGTCACTTTCATTGTATTTAGAACAGTATGCCTGGTCCTCCAAGTTCTTTGGCTCTTGTTATTTATTCTTCGCTTGAAGTCATCATCTCAGTTTTTGACATTAAAATCTGTTACTATAGAAACAATTTTGGTTGTGTCAAGAGACTGACGGATAATAACTCCATGGTAGCCTAAGTAGCAGGAACAGACAAAAATCTCAGTAACAAAGATACTATTTTTATACTGGAGTTGCTAGTAAAATGTGTTGGAGAAAGGGGAGATAGGAATGAGAGGAAATAAAATGTCACTTGGATATGTCTGGTTCCTTGAAGAAAACTCTTGTTAATCTTAGTTGGAAAAGAAGTGTGCTATGGGTTCATGATCCTTCCAGAGTGCTCCAGAAATTGCTAGAGTGAAGTATAAATTTACAGAATTTATCCAACTGTCTGAGCCTCTTGGCCTGTGTTGATAAAAAGCAACTCTATCTTTTTCTGTGAACCTTCTCTTTGTAGGAAGAGATGCCAAGATAGGCAAGAGGGCCAGGGAGACTCACAAAAAAATGCAGCAAAATAGAATGTCAAATGAAATGTTCCCGTTGATTGTGCATTTCTGAAAAGGCCACACGGTAGAAAGCAATAGGTGCTTTGTGTATCCCATCTTCTAAAGAGAGCCACCAAGGAACC
>NW_012119088.1:877671-879581 GCF_000951035.1 Colobus angolensis palliatus
CTAAGTAGCAGGAACAGACAAAAATCTCAGTAACAAAGATACTATTTTTATACTGGAGTTGCTAGTAAAATGTGTTGGAGAAAGGGGAGATAGGAATGAGAGGAAATAAAATGTCACTTGGATATGTCTGGTTCCTTGAAGAAAACTCTTGTTAATCTTAGTTGGAAAAGAAGTGTGCTATGGGTTCATGATCCTTCCAGAGTGCTCCAGAAATTGCTAGAGTGAAGTATAAATTTACAGAATTTATCCAACTGTCTGAGCCTCTTGGCCTGTGTTGATAAAAAGCAACTCTATCTTTTTCTGTGAACCTTCTCTTTGTAGGAAGAGATGCCAAGATAGGCAAGAGGGCCAGGGAGACTCACAAAAAAATGCAGCAAAATAGAATGTCAAAGGAAATGTTCCCGTTGATTGTGCATTTCTGAAAAGGCCACATGGTAGAAAGCAATAGGTGCTTTGTGTATCCCATCTTCTAAAGAGAGCCACCAAGGAACCACCAGCCATAACCCTGTAGCAATCACTAACAAATGCTGCTACCATCTTGTCTATACCACCAGACTATGTCAGTAGTTCTCAAACCTGACATAGAATGACATTAGAAGAAGCTGGAGAGCTTTTCAAAAATACCTATATCTGAGCCCAACTAATCAAATAGAATTGATGTGATTGAACCCAGACCCTGGTATTTTTTTAAAGGCTCCCTAGATTATTCTAGTCACTCAGACAACGTGGAGGCCCACTGGTTCACAAGAACAGAAGGCTTAGGATCTTTGGAGTTATACAATGCTGGCTATGATAAGTGCTCTGACTTCTCTCTTTTCTTGGGCTAAGTGAAGGAACTCTGTATTGAAGATGCCTCTGACTATGTCCAACAAAGGAACCACTCATGTACCCCACAGAGATACATTGCTAGCACTTGATTGCCAGCCACACAGCAGTCATGGACAGGCAGTCATTGACCACAACAGAGGAATAAAGTCAGAAGATTTTGGCTCTTTTCCAGGATCTCTCTCATCTGCTTCAACACAGAAGGAGCTAAAAGCAGAAAAGGAAGGAAGAAAGAACAGACTGTGGCCACTCCCCCTTTATACAAATCCCTCAAGCTGGGGCCTTGCTTGCTGTGGGGTCAGCGATGAGGTCAGCACTAAACTGGAAGTGAGATTGAAGTTTCAACATAAACCAGGCAAAACTAGACCTTTCCGTATCTGAAAATAATGGAAAACTTAAAGGACCTAAGATGTTCTTAAGTGATACAGAAAGAAAGGCAACCCTGCCGGGCAGACCCCAGCACTCTGGGAGGCCAAAGTGGATCACCTGAGGGCAGGAGTTCGAGACCAGCCTAGCCAACATGGTGAAACCCTGTCTCTACTAACAATACAAAAATTAGCCAGGCATGGTTGTGCATGCCTGTAGTCTCAGCTACTTGGAAAGCTGAAGCACAAGAATCACTTGAACCTGGGAGGCAGAGGTTGCAGTGAGCCGAGATTGTGCCACTACACTCCAGCCTAGGCAACAGAGCAAGACTCTGCCTAAAAACAAACAAACACACAAAAAAACAAAACAAACAAATACAAAAGACAACCTAAAAGAGCATGTTGAAGGAAGTCATGGGAGAAAAACAAACCACTTCATATTTGAATCCCACTGAGTTGAGATGTTCAAGAAATCACTGTGGCCAGACGCAGTGTCTCACGCCTGTAATCCCAGCACTTTGGGAGGCTGAGGCAGGCAAATCACTTGAGTTCAGGAGTTTAAGACCAGCCTGGCCGACATGGTGAAATCCCATCTCTCCTAAAAAAAAAAAAATACAAAAATTAGCCAGCCGTGGTGGCAGGCACCTGTAATCCCAGCTACTCGGGAGGCTGAGGCAGGAGAATCGCTTGAACCCGGGAGGTGGAGGTTTCAGTGAACCG
>NW_012119088.1:879878-881526 GCF_000951035.1 Colobus angolensis palliatus
CCATTTTGGCAAGTACATAGTTGATGGCTTAATTGATGGCAGAAATGTACTTTTTTTGCACAATACATCAGACAACAAAAGAAGAGGAAAAGAAAAATCTCTCGGCATAATCAAATCTAAAGCACCAGATGTTGACTGAGAGGTACCCCATCAGCCTGCCAATGTATTCTTTTCAATCAAATAACATAGCATTCTTTTTATAATCACTAACAAATGAAAGTACAAAAGGGTAGACATCAGCTCTAGAAGGCCCAAAATAAACCACATATTTTGCTTAAGACTGATTCCATTCTATTAATATAGTATGTGCTAAGTCTATATATTAATATTTGGTATATGGATAAATGGGTGTGTGAATGAATTGAAGAACAAGCAAATGAACAAAGAACACATATGTTCAAGACAGGGCAAGCCTAGAGCAATGCTGTGTTGGGGGTGGGGTCCAGAGAAAGTAAAAAAAAAAGGTAGAGAGACGTTATAGGAGGTATAGATCTAAAAACAAAATTTGCATCAAATTTTGCTAGAACCATCCTATTAAAAACTATTTAAGTACATATGTCATCCCTTCATAATGAATACATTTCTACAGTCTCTTTGCTTGATACTCCAAAGTTTAAAAAGTTCTTAAAAGGTGACCTAGCCTTGGTCTTCCCATTTAAAACTCTCAGGTATTTTTTTCTCAATTCACAGCTGGCAAATTGCAGAATTTCAACATTGGAAGCAGACATGAACAACTTCATGCATAATGAAACTTCAACTAAGCAAGTTCTCTGAACTCAAAGATTTCTCGCAAATTAGGCATGTCCTAGGAATCCACTCTTGATAAAGCTAATGCTGAGTTGCCTTAGACAGTCAAGCCTGTGCATTTGAGGGTTTTGACAAGGCTGAGTGCTGAATTTGTGATTTTAAATGTAAGTTCTGGTTATTTTAAGCTATTCCTGTATCTTTGGTGGCACAGTAATGAAAGAAACTCAGAATTTTTTTATTCTCTCATTAGTGTTTCCAGCAAAAAAAAAAAAAAATACTCATTATATTTGTGGAAATTTTCCATTACCTAATAAATACACCCTTTCCATAAAAAAGATCAGTTTAATGAAAGTATTCATCAGTGTATACAGAGTAGAAACCAACTACCCAGCTTAAATCCTCATTAACCAAAAATTACTTAGGTTTTCCCACTTCCCATGAAATCAACATACAATTCATCTGTTGATGGATGTGCAGCAACAAACCATTAACAACAAACTCTTGAATCTCTATGATCCCTGACCGCATTTCTCCAGGCAGTAGGGACCTATCTGGAAGACAAGAATTCCCCCAAAAGCCAAGATCTTAAAATATGTACTCCACTGGTCTGAAATGTGACATTCGAACCATTCCTTTTGTTAAAGTAAGTGTTTTGGAATCAGATAAAGTTGGAAACTACACTGCTGGGAAAAATGTATACCCCCAATCCTCATATAGAGGGATCTCCCCAGAATGACACACCCTATACTCTCATTCCCTCCTCCCAGTGGAAGAGTTGGGAAGAAGGAACTGGCCTCATCATACTCTCCCATCCCTCTCTTCCTGTATTTCAGGAACAAATCCTCTAAAAGACAGTAACAGATCACTTATGAACCTTTATTATATTTTTTACATTATTTAG
>NW_012119088.1:881576-884057 GCF_000951035.1 Colobus angolensis palliatus
AGGCTGAGTGCTGAATTTGTGATTTTAAATGTAAGTTCTGGTTATTTTAAGCTATTCCTGTATCTTTGGTGGCACAGTAATGAAAGAAACTCAGAGAGTTTTTTTATTCTCTCATTAGTGTTTCCAGCAAAAAAAAAAAAAAATACTCATTATATTTGTGGAAATTTTCCATTACCTAATAAATACACCCTTTCCATAAAAAAGATCAGTTTAATGAAAGTATTCATCAGTATATACAGAGTAGAAACCAACTACCCAGCTTAAATCCTCATTAACCAAAAATTACTTAGGTTTTCCCACTTCCCATGAAATCAACATACAATTCATCTGTTGATGGATGTGCAGCAACAAACCATTAACAACAAACTCTTGAATCTCTATGATCCCTGACCGCATTTCTCCAGGCAGTAGGGACCTATCTGGAAGACAAGAATTCCCCCAAAAGCCAAGATCTTAAAATATGTACTCCACTGGTCTGAAATGTGACATTCGAACCATTCCTTTTGTTAAAGTAAGTGTTTTGGAATCAGATAAAGTTGGAAACTACACTGCTGGGAAAAATGTATACCCCCAATCCTCATATAGAGGGATCTCCCCAGAATGACACACCCTATACTCTCATTCCCTCCTCCCAGTGGAAGAGTTGGGAAGAAGGAACTGGCCTCATCATACTTTCCCATCCCTCTCTTCCTGTATTTCAGGAACAAATCCTCTAAAAGACAGTAACAGATCACTTATGAACCTTTATTATATTTTTTACATTATTTAGATAAATCTTTATTGGAGTATAACACACATATGGAAAAGTACACAAGTCTACAGTTCAATAAATTTTATTATTTATTATTTGAGAGACAGGGTCTCACTCTGCCACCTGGGCTAGAGTGTAGTGGCACGATCTCGGCTCACTGCAGCGTCAACCTCCCAGGCTCACTGATCCTCCCACTTTAGCCTCCCATGTAGCTGGGACTACAAGTGTGCGCCACCACTTCCAGTTTTGATTTTTGGTTTTTTTTTACTTTATGTAAACACAGAGTCTCCCTATGTTGGCCAGGCTGGTCTCAAGTCATCCTCCTGTCTCAGCCTTCCAAATTGCTGGGATTACTGGTGTGAGCCATTGCACCTGGCCTAATGAATTTGTATTGAGTAAACTTACTCATGAAACCACCATCAGATCAAGAAATGAAATAATAACACCAACATCCCAGAAGAGTTCCTTGTGTCCTCTTCTCAGTCATTCTCCAAAGGTGGATTTGAACACCAGAGATTAGTTTTGCCTGTTTTTGAGATGAAATATAAATGAAATCCTAGAGTATTTCACTCCTTTTGTGTCCAGCTACTTGTGCTCCACATTATGTCTGTGAAAAGATCCATGTTGCTGCTATGGTTTTAGTTTGCTCAGTCTCTGCTGTGTAATATTTCATTGTGTAAATATACCACAACTTACCCATCAGACTGTTCAGACAGATTTGAGATATTTTGAGTTTGGGGCTACAACAAATAATGCTACTGTGAACATGCATGTACATGTTTTTGGTGCACACATACACAAATTTCCATTGGCCAATTTACCTGATTGCATTTTAACTCCTGATAAGATGAATCAATGGAGTTCCCTGCCAGAGGTCTATTTGTTCAGCTCATATCCATTGAATGATACACAAAGCATCTTCAGTTTCTGTTGACTGGTTCCAGAGTAGAATGAGGAAACATTACTTCCCACAGAGAACTCGATCATCACTGTGTTCAGCTGGAGAAAGAATTACATGGCCAGCCCAGTGGGATCATTACACTCAGATGGGATTTTGTAGAAGAGAATAACACCTGCCATGAATAGAAATGAGCCATGTGATGAGGCTACATTTGATGGAAGGAACCAGACTTTTCTAGGGGATGCCTTGAGCATGAAAGCTTGGGTTGCACCTGCTATCTTCCCAGCCTAAGGACCAGTGTGAGAGACCATCAGCTTATATAAGACAGAGACACCGGCCACACTCTGCTGTGTGTGGTTTGGGCTGTATTGTTTTACTGCCTCTCTGCTCCAACAAGCCAGTGGGGAAGAGGAAAGCTACCTCAAATGGTGCCGAGAGCCCAGCAGAGGCCCACTGTGTCAAGGCTGCCTGCTAAGTGATAGAGAGGCCCATTTATTTCACAGGCCCTTAGGCAGGACTGACCCGCTTGACTGTGGGAGCATTGCTGACTCAGCTCCTGTTACAAACATCAAACTCAACATTGTATCTGGCCATGAATTCTTCTCAGTATTATTCCGTAAATAAAATTAATGATTTTGAGATACTTATGGAAATATATTATTGATATGATTATTAGTAATGAATATCAAGGTTAAAAAAAGAATTTCCATTTATGGGTAAGCTAAGAGAATGCATGTGCACACATGCACTCACACATACACATACACATACACACAGCACCTCCCCCACCACACATGGGGCCCAGGACCCTCTCACAAGATGAGAAACT
>NW_012119088.1:886515-887950 GCF_000951035.1 Colobus angolensis palliatus
GAGAAAAAAGAGTCAAAAGAAATGAAAAAAGCCTCCAAGAAATATGGGATTATCTGAGAAGACCAAATCTATGCTTGGTTGGTGTGCCTGAAAGTGATGGGGAGAATGGAACCAAGTTGGAAAACACTCTTCAGATTATTATCCAGGAGAACTTCCCCAATCTAGCAAGGTCGGCCAACATTCAAATTCAGGAAATACAGAGAATGCCACAACGATACTCCTTGAGAAGAGCAACTCCAAGACACATAATTGTCAGATTCACCAAAGTTGAAATGAAGGAAAAAATCTTAAGGGCAGCCAGAGAGAAAGGTCGGGTTACCCACAAAGGGAAGCCCATCAGACTAACAGCAGATCTCTCAGCAGAAACTCTACAAGCCAGAAGAGAGTGGGGGCCAATATTCAACGTTTCTAAAGAAAAGAATTTTCAACCCAGAATTTCATATACAGCCAAACTAACTTTCATAAGTGAAGGAGAAATAAAATCCTTTACAGACATGCAACTGCCTAGAGATTTTGTCACCATCAGGCCTGCACCACAAGAGATCCTGAAGGAAGCACTAAACGTGGAAAGGAACAACAGGTACCAGCCATTGCAAAAACATGACAAACTGGAAAGACCATCGATGCTAGGAAGAAACTGCATCAACTAATGAGCAAAATAACCCACTAATATCATAATGACAGGATCAAGTTCACAAATAACAATATTAACCTTAAATATAAATGGACTAAATGGTCCAATTAAAAGACAAAGACTGGCAAATTGGATAAAGAATCAAGACCCATCAGTTTGCTATATTCAGGAGACCTATCTCACATGCAGAAACACACATAGGCTCAAAATAAAGGGATGGAAGTAGATCTACCAAGCAAATGGAAAACAAAGAAAGGCAGGGGTTGCAATCCTAGTCTCTGATAAGACAGACTTTAAACCAACAAAGATCAAAAGAGACAAAGAAGGTCATACATAATGGTAAAGGGATCAATTCGACAAGAAGAGCTAACTATCCTAAGTATATATGCACCCAATACAGGAGCACCCAGATTCATGAAGCAAGTCCTTAGAGACTTACAAAGAAACTTAGACTCCCATACAATAATAATGTGAGACTTTAACAGCCCAATGTCAACATTAGACAGATAAATGAGACAGAAAATTAACAAGGATATTCAGGAATTGAACTCAACTCTGCACCAAGTGGACCTAATAGACATCTACAGAACTCTCCACCCCAAATCAACAGAATATACATATTCTCAGCACCACATCTCACTTATTCCAAAATTGACCACATAGTTGGAAGGAAAGCACTCCTCAGCAAATGTAAAAGAATAGAAATTATAACAAACTGTCTCTCAGACCACAGTACAATCAAACTAGAACTCAGGACTAAGAAACTCAATCAAAACCACTCAGCTACATGGAAACTGAACA
>NW_012119088.1:894085-894475 GCF_000951035.1 Colobus angolensis palliatus
TCATCATCCCTTGCCATCAGAGAAATGCAAATCAAAACCACAATGAGATACCATCTCACACCAGTTAGAATGGCAATCCTTTAAAAAATCAGGAAACAACAGGTGCTGGAGAGGATGTGGAGAAATAGGAACACTTTTATGCTGTTGGTGGGACGGTAAACTAGTTCAACCATTGTGGAAAACAGCGTGGCGATTCCTCAAGGATCTAGAACTAGATATACAATTTGACCCAGCCATCCCATTACTGAGTTTATACCCAAAGGATTATAAGTCATGATGCTATAATGACACTTGTACACGTATGTTTAGTGTGGCACTATTCACAATAGCAAAGACTTGGAATCAACCCAAATGTCCATCAGTGACAGACTGGATTAAGAAAATGTGGCA
>NW_012119089.1:0-1334 GCF_000951035.1 Colobus angolensis palliatus
GTCTCAAAAAAAAAAAAAAAAACCTCAAAAGAACTAAATACAGGTATATTATTTAGCCTTCAGTGTGGAAGAGGACATCCAAGCATGAAGGTATAAACCTTTTTTTTTTTTTTCCCATTTTAGACGGAGTCTTGCTCTGTCGCCCAGGCTGGAGTGCAGTGGCGCAATCTCTGCTCACTGCAAGCTCCGCCTCCCAGGTTCGCACCATTCTTCTGCCTCAGCCTCCCGAGTAGGACTACAGGTGCCCGCCACCACGTCTGGCTTTTTTTTTTTTTTTTTGTGGAATTTTAGTAGAGACGGGGTTTTACCATGTTAGCCAGGATGGTCTCTCTCCTGCCCTCATGATCCACCCGCCTCAGCCTCCCAAAGTGCTGGGATTACAGGCTTGAGCCACTGCGCCCGGCCTCAAAAAATTTTCTTTTACACAGTTCCTATTCTCCCACATTGGCAAGGGTATTGGGGAAGGTGTACGTGTTGGAGACAATAAATTGCTACAGCCTTTTTGAGAAGGCAGCTAACATGGGGAACTGCCATAGCATGGAGTCAAAGATGGAGGTGAATCAATATGCAGTACATAAAAATGTCCATGGCCTGTTAGTAGTTTCTGTAACTTGCTGTCATTGCTCACTAACAATAAGATTTCATCTCATCTCATCACAAGCTTATTTCCATGTGTATTTTATAATGTATATAGACTCAAGACGATGTCCCAACGTTGGTAACCTCTTACGAGGAAAATGGGGAAAAGGGAAGGTATGAATAGCTTTATACTTCCTGTACTTAGGAGGATGAATCTTCTGTTACTGCAGTAAAGTTTAATGGGTATATTTGCATAATTAGGGAAGTGTGTTTGTGTAATCAAATCCAAAAGTAATGAACCACCCACATGTGGCCCTGGGTACTATGGGAGTGTCTCTGCAGAAGTCCAGGGCAGCAGAGTCAGCAGTGAGGTAAGACAGTCTCTGAGGCAGAAGCTTAACAGAAGGGAAGAGATGGAATCCCAGGCAGGGAGCTACAAGCAGGCGAAGAGGCGACAACGGTCATGCCTATAGCTGAGACTACAAACTAGGGTGAAGAGCTGAGGTAGAAGGATTCGAGGGGCTCAATGGCTCTTTAGTTTTTGCTAGAGAGTTATACTTTTCCTATTTGCATTCACTTTTTTAGACATGTTGTTTTTCTTCTCTGGAGAATAGCGTCTTTCCTCAAGTAGTGATGATTAATAAACATTCCAGTCAGGGATGTGCTTTATACATTGAAGATTAAACATTTTGAAAATTGTATGTTCTCTAGTTGTTTCCAGTCACTTTTTACCTTCGGGGGGAGTCTTCTAAGAA
>NW_012119089.1:7584-8140 GCF_000951035.1 Colobus angolensis palliatus
GATTCTGCGTCACCTCAAGCTAGGATTACAGGTGTCTGCCACCATGCCTGGCTAATTTTTTGTATTTTTAGTAGAGATGGGGTTTTGCCATGTTGGCCAGGATGGTCTCAAACTCTTCTCTTGACCTCAGGTGATCCACCCACCTCAGCGTCCCAGAGTGGTGAGATTATAGGCATGAGACACCACGCCCAGCAAGTATCTTCTATTTAGAAAAACATGGTAATGCCACATATCTAAAACTAGAACAAGAATAACATCAGTGGAAAAGAATGGAAACAAGTAATCCCAGAGATAAATACAAATATAATATTGAGGAAGCCAACATTTCAAATTGGTCGGGGTCAAGTACTATTTAGTCAGTGGTGCTGGGAAATCAGTTTCCAAATGGGACAACTATTGGGAGAAGAGTCTCACTCAACATGAAACTGAGAGAATAAATGTTTAAAACCTCAAAAGAGGCAGGGCGCAGTGGCTCAAGCCTGTAATCCCAGCACTTTGGGAGGCCGAGACAGGCGGATCATGAGGTCAGGAGATCGAGACCATCCTGGCTAACACG
>NW_012119090.1:0-721 GCF_000951035.1 Colobus angolensis palliatus
GATGGACATTTGGGTTGGTTCCAAGTCTTTGCTATTGTGAATAGTGCTGCAATAAATATACGTGTGCATGTGTCTTTATGGCAGCATGATTTATAATCCTTTGGGTGTATACCCAGTAATGGGATGGCTGGGTCAAATGGTATTTCTAGCTCTAGATCCTTGAGGAATTGCCACACTGTCTTCCACAATGGCTGAACTAGCTTCCACAATGGTTGACTGTAAACTAGTTCAACCATTGTTCACTTGTACACCAACAGTGTAAAAGTGTTCCTATTTCTCCACATCCTCTCCAGTACCTGTTGTTTCCTGACTTTTTAATGATTGCCATTCTAACTGGTGTGAAATGGTATCTCATTGTGGTTTTGATTTGCATTTCTCTGATGGCCAGTGATGATGAGCATTTTTTCAATATGTCTGTTGACTACATAAATGTCTTCTTTTGAGAAGTGTCTGTTCATATCCTTTGCACACTGTATGATGGGGTTGTTTGATTTTTTCCTGTACATTTGTTTAAGTTCTTTGTAGATTCTGGATATTACCCCTTTGTCAGATGGGTAGATTGTAAAAATTTTCTCCTATTCTGCAGGATGCCTGTTCACTCTGATGGTAGTTTCTTTTTCTGTGCAGAGGCTCTTTAGTTTACTTAGATCCCATTTGTCAATTTTGGTTTTTGTTGCCATTGCTTTTGGTGTTTTAGACATGAAGTCCTTGCCCATGCCTA
>NW_012119090.1:6491-7022 GCF_000951035.1 Colobus angolensis palliatus
GAATTGATCCCTTTACCATTATATAATGGCCTTCTTTGTCTCTTTTGATCTTTGTTGGTTTAAAGTCTGTTTTATCAGAGACTAGGATTGCAGCCTCTGCCTTTTTTTGTTTTCCATTTGCTTGGTAGATCTTCCTCTATCCCTTTATTTTAAGCCTATCTGTGTCTCCACACATGAGATGGGTCTCCTGAACACAGCACACTGATGGGTCTTGACTCTTTATCCAATTAGCCAGTCTGTGTCTTTTAATTGGAGCATTTAGCCCATTTACATTTAAGGTTAATATTGTTATATGTGAATTTGATCCTCTGATTATAATATTAGCTGGTTATTTTGCTTGTTACTTGATGCAGTTTGTTCCTAGCATCGATGGTCTTTACAATTTGGCATGTTTTTGCAGTGGCTGGTACCGGTTGTTCCTTTCCAGGTTTAGTGGTCCTTCAGGAGCTCTTGTAAGGCAGGCCTGGTGGTGACAGAATCTCTCAGCATTTGCTTGTCTGTAAAGGATTTTATTTCTCCTTCACTTATGAA
>NW_012119091.1:0-744 GCF_000951035.1 Colobus angolensis palliatus
AGCTCCGCCTCCCAGGTTCACGCCATTCTCCTGCCTCAGCCTCCCGAGTGGCTGGGACTACAGGCGCCCGCCACCTCAT
The DNA here is from genome assembly GCF_000951035.1 of Colobus angolensis palliatus. Taxonomy (NCBI): domain Eukaryota; kingdom Metazoa; phylum Chordata; class Mammalia; order Primates; family Cercopithecidae; genus Colobus; species Colobus angolensis. The sequence continues at coordinate 80 of NW_012119091.1, forward strand.
CCGGCTAGTTTTTTGTATTTTTTAGTAGAGACGGGGTTTCACCGTATTCGCCAGGATGATCTCAATCTCCTGACCTCGTGATCCGCCTGTCTCGGCCTCCCAAAGTGCCCGGCTATTATTGTTTTTTAAAGGGGAGGTAAGGTCTCACTATGTTGCCCAGGCTGGTCTCTAATGCCTGGACTCAAGCAATCCTTCCTCCTCAGCCTCCCAAAGTGCTGGAATTACAGGTGTGAGCCACAGAGCCTGGCCAGTTTTTTATTCTTAAAAGCACATTTGGGCTGGGCACAGTGGCTCACGTCTGTCCCAGCACTTTGGGAGGCCAAGGCGGGTGGATCACGAGGTCAGGAGTTCGAGACCAGCCTGACTAACCTGGTGAAACCCCATCTCTAAAAAAAAATACAAAAATCAGCCAGGTGTGGTGGCACACACCTGTAATCCCAGCTACTGGGGAGGCTGAGGCAGGAGAATCACTTGAACCCAGGAGGCGGAGGTTGCCATGAGCTAAGATTGTGATACTGCACTCCAGCCTGGGTGACAGAGCGAGACTCCATCACACATACACACACACACACACACACACAGAGTACATTTGGATTCAGAAACAGATCTTTTTAAAAAAAGAAAAAGCCGGGCGCGGTGGCTCAAGCCTGTAATCCCAGCACTTT
>NW_012119091.1:5071-5728 GCF_000951035.1 Colobus angolensis palliatus
AAAAAAAAAAAGGCTAAACAAGACAGGTGCAGTGGAGACTGACGCAGTAAGACTGCTTGAGGCCAGGAGTTCAAGATCAGCCTAGGCAACAGAGCAAGACTCCATCTCTACAAAATAGAAACATTTAGCCAGGCATGGTAGTGCACATCTGTAATCCCAGCCACTTGGGAGGCTGAGGCCGGGGTATCATCTGTGCCCAGGAGTTGGAGACTGCAGTGAGCTATGATATGCCACTGTACTTCAGCCTAAGCAACAGACTCTGTCTCTAAAAATATTTTTTACAAAAACTAAACAAGGCACTATATTGTATTTATGCTGATAAAGTAAATGGTCTAAAATTCTGTTTAACAAAAGATGCTGATTACCCTAACGTAAAACAAATAATTCAAAAAACTATAGACATTTTAAAGAAAATTCTTTTTTTTTTTTTGGAAACAGAGTCTCGCTGTGTTGCCCAGGCTGGAGTGCAGTGGCAAGATCTCTGCTCACCACAAGCTCCACCTCCTGGGTTCAGGCCATTCTCCTGCCTCAGTCTCCCGAGTAGCTGGGACAACAGGCGCCTGCCACCATACCTAGCTAATTTTTTGTATTTTTAGTAGAGATGGGGTTTCACCATGTTAGCCAGGATGGTCTCCATCTCCTGACCTCGTGATCCAC
>NW_012119092.1:0-1065 GCF_000951035.1 Colobus angolensis palliatus
TTTTTTTTTTTTTTTTGAGATGGAGTCTTGTGGGGAAAAGAAAGAGAGATCAGACTGTTACTGCGCCTATTATGTAGAAAGACGTAGACATAAGAGATTCCATTTTGTTCTGTACTAAGAAAAATTATTCTGCCTTGAGATGCTGTTAATCTATAACCCTAGCCCCAACCCTGTGTTCACAGAAACATGTGCTGTGTTGACTCAAGGTTTAATGGATTTAGGGCTATGCAGAATGTGCTTTGTTAAAAAAAGTCCTTGAAGGCAGTATGCTTGTTAAAAGTCATCACCATTCTCTCATCTCAAGTACCCAGGGACACAATACACTGTGGAAGGCCACAGGGACCTCTGCCTAGGAAAATCAGGTATTGTCCAAGGTTTCTCCCCATGTGATAGCCTCATGGGAAGGGAAAGACCTGACCGTCCCCCAGCCCGACAGCTCGACACCGGACACCCGTAAAGCGTCTGTGCTGAGGAGGATTAGTAAAAGAGGAAGGCCTCTTTGCAGTTGTGATAAGAGGAAGGCATCTGTCTCCCGCTCGTCCCTGGGCAATGGAATGTCTCGGTGTAAAACTCGATTGTATGTTCTATTTACTGTGAGACATGCTAGCGGCAATACGTCTCTTTAATGCACCGAGATGTTTGTATATGTGCACATCAAGGCACAGCACCTTTCCTTAAACTTGTTCATGACACAGAGACCTCTGTTTACAAGTTTTCCTGCTGACTGTCTCCCCACTATTACCCTATTGTCCTGCCACATCCCCCACTCCAAGATGGTAGAGATAATGATGAATAAATACTGAGGGAACTCAGAGATCAGTGCTGAGCGCAGGTCCCCTGGGCCCACTTTTGTTTCTCTATACTTTGTCTCTGTGTCTTATTTCTTTTCTCAGTCTCTCGTCCCACCTGACAAGAAACGCCCACAGGTGTCGAGGGGCCAGGCCACCCCTTCAGAGTCTCACTCTGACACCCAGGCTTGAGTGCAGTGGCACGATCTCTGCTCACTATAACCTCTGCCTTCTGGGTTCAAGCGATTCTCCTGCCTCAGTCTCCCAAGTGGCTGGG
>NW_012119092.1:3380-5141 GCF_000951035.1 Colobus angolensis palliatus
TGCCTGTAATCCCAGCTACTCAGGAGGCTGAGGCAGGAGAATTGCTTGAACCCAGGAGGCGGAGGTTGCAGTGAGCCAAGATGGCACCGATGCACTCCAGCCTGGGTGACAGAACGAGACTCTGTCTCATAAAACAAACAAACAAACAAAAGGAGTCTACAGTTCTCTGGTTTTCCTCATTCTTTTGGCTGCAGATGGGGCTTTGATGAGATGAGTCTGGCTTTTCAATCTTCCCCATGTTTGGTTCCAGATTTTACCCTTAAATAACTTGACTCTTGTCCCCGTCTCTTGACTGTGAGAACTCCAAGAGAGGAAGTTGAGACCCACTCACCTACATTTCCAGTCTTTCAGTTTCTCTTTTAAAACCCCAAAACAGGCCAGATGTGGTGGTTCATGCCTGTAATCCTAGCACTTTAGATTTACAGGCATGTGCAACATAGTAACATAGCCTGGGCAACATAGCAAGAGCTCACCTCTGCAAAAAAAAATTATTTTTAATTTTGAAAAGAGATTTAAAATGTTAAATATAATAATAATAACAACAATAAAGTATAACACTTATACATGAAGTCCTCTTGATTTGTTTTTATTCCTCTCCTTCCCTTCCCAGTGACCACCACTCTCTGAAATTGGTGGGCATTCACCATGCTTAGTCTAACATTACTATTACATGTCATAATAGTGCCACAATTTATGTATCTATCCCCATACTGATGTTTGTTTAACTTCCTTCTCTTATTTTATTTTATTCTGAGACAGGATCTCACTCTGTCACCCAGACTGTAATGCAGTGGCTCAGTCACGGCTCACCACAACCTCGACCTCCCGAGCTCAGGTGATCCTCCTACCTCAGCCTCCTGAGTAGCTAGGACTATAGGTGCATGCCACCATGCCTGGCTAGTTTTTGTATTTTTTGTAGAGATGGGGTTTCACCATGTTGCCCAGGCTGGTCTCTAACTCCTGGGCTCAAGTGATCTGCCTGCCTCTGCCTCCCAAAGTGCTAGGATTACAGGCACGAGCCACTGTGCCTGGCTTTTTCTTTTTTTCTGAGACATCATCTTGCCCTGTCACCCAGGCTAGAGTACAGAGGCACAACCCATGCTGGTCTCAAACTCCTGGGCTCAAGTGATCCTCCTGCCTCAGCCTTCCAAAGTGCTGGGATTACAGGCTTGAGCCACTGTGTCCAGCCCAGTTCTTTCTTTTCTGTACCTCATTTTCTGTACCACTAGGAGAACTCTCAGTGGGATTTTGATCACATGCCTTCTTTGCTTAGCCCTGAGATATTATTCTTGGGATATCTTCCCTACTTCCTCCTTTTGCACCCCATTTCACCCCCATGTCCCCGAGACATCAAGCATTGTCCACAGGTAGAAACAAAAATGACAGGAAAGGTCATTGCAGGCCAGGCGCAGTGGCTTATGCCTGTAATCCCAGAACTTTGGGAGGGCAAGGCGGGTGGATCACCTGAGGTCAGGAGTTCAAGACCAGCCTAGCCCACATGGTAAAACCCCATCTCCACTAAAAATACAAAAATTAGCCAGGTATGGTAATGCGTACCTGTAGTCCCAGCTACTCTGAAGGGTGAGGCAGGAGAATCGCTTGAACCCGGGAGGCGGAGGTTGCAGTGAACAGAGATCATGCCATTGCACTCCAGCCTAGGCAACAGAGTGAGACTCTTGTCTCAAAAACTAAAAAGAAACCAAAAAGAAAAGCAGTTACCAGACCATCCTGAGACTTCCCTTGAAATTTCTGCAGCCTAGG
>NW_012119093.1:0-1199 GCF_000951035.1 Colobus angolensis palliatus
TTTGCTTGAACAGCATCTTGGAGATTTGTGTGTGTATGTACGTATATGTACATGCTTTTTCATAATATATACTTCTCTATTGATGGACATTTTGTGTTTTTAGTAGAGATGGGGTTTCACCATATTGGCCAGGCTGGTTTCAAACTCCTGACCTTGTGATCCGCCCACCTCAGCCTCCCAAAGTGCTGGGATTACAGGCATGAGAAATCACACCCGGCCAAAAATAGTATATAGGTACATAAAACAACCATGTCATAATAAAATGGGGATCATAGTAATATCAAGATTTGATTTTTATCTATTCATTGAAATTTATTATGTACAGGCCATGTATTCTTTATCTCATTTGAAAATAACAATTAAATGAGGCACACGCTGCTGTAATAAACATTTAACCAAGGAAGAATCAGTATCAGGTTAAGTAACAGGCCCAAGTATGTTGTATCTTTGTGCAGCTGAAGGCGGATATGAGAGATTCCTAAGTGTAAAATTAATAGATTGAGGGGAACACACATTTTAGATTCTGGTAGATACTGCTAGTTGTACTCCTCCCACAAAAACTGTATCAGTTTAATTCCAGCAGCCAGGTATGAGAGCACATTTCCCCATATTCTCACACTAAATAGTGTAAATCTTTTTATGTTTTTCCAATTTGTATTTACTTGATTATTAAAATTGAACCTATTTTCATGTGCTTATTGGTATTATTTGTATTTTTTAAATTATACTTTAAGTTCTGGGGTACATGTGCAGAACATGCAGGTTTGTTACCTAGTTATACACATGCCATGGTGGTTTGCTGCACCCATCAACCCATCATCTACATTAGGTATTTCTCCTAATGCTATCCCTCCCCTAGTCCCCCATCCCGTGACAGGCCTCAGTGTGTGCTGTTGCCCTCCCTGTGTCGATTTCATTGTTCAACTCCCACTTATGAGTGAGAACATGCAGTGTTTGGTTTTCTACTCCTGTATTAGCAGAGAATGACGGTTTCCAGCTTCATCCATGTCCCTGCAAAGGACATGAACTCATCTTTTCATCTTTTTTATGGCTGCATAGTATTCCATGGTGTATATGCACCACATTTTCTTTATCCAGCCTATCACTGATGGGCATTTGTATTGGTTCCAAGTCTTTGCTATTGTGAACAGTGCTGCAATAAACATACATGTGCATGTGTCTTTATAGTAGAATGATTT
>NW_012119093.1:6664-7007 GCF_000951035.1 Colobus angolensis palliatus
GCGAGGCATGACTGTGTGAGTAAGTTCTAGTCAACGAAATGTGAGTGGAAGCGACATGCAGCTTCCAGTATGCATGCCCTTAGTGGACTCTGGATGTCACGCCAGCGATCCATCTTGGGACGTGATGGATCTTGACACTCCCTAGGAATAGTGGAGCAATTAAAATAAAGGAACGCGAATATTTACCACCATGGAGCAGCTCCAGGGCTGCTGAATACAGCTGTGCAGTTGTGAGCACCATTCCCATAGACCACAGTGTGAATGGGACTCTGTAAAGTTGTGCAGTGCACATCCTGCACAACCATACACAGTAACCCAGAAACACCTGTGCAGGTAGGATAGA
>NW_012119094.1:0-913 GCF_000951035.1 Colobus angolensis palliatus
AAACCCGGGAGGCGGAGCTTGCAGTGAGCTGAGATCCGGCCACTGCACTCCAGCCTGGGCGACAGAGCCAGACTCCATCTCAAAAAAAAAAAAAATGTAAAAACGTAAAATGCTCTATCACAGGTAACCCATAAAATTGGTGATTAACATGCCAAGAGTCAAGAATTTGCTGAGTATTTTTATATGCTTTCCATGAAAAAGTTCCCTTCCATTAACATAGCTGCCCCAGTCTTACTCACATGAAGGATGTTTCGGACATTGACCGCTGTTAGATTGTGCTGCTTGGCACCATCCTCCAAGGTACGGTCAAGCATGTCGTCCAGTTTCAGGTCATATGCCAAGGTCCCTTCTTGACCTCTTCCATCTCGTTTCCTCTTGGTACCCTTTTTCTTTTTTCTCCTTCTCTCACTTTCTTCATTGTCTTGTTCTTCTACAAATAAACCAAGAGCATCACCAGAATTCCAAAATAGCTGCTCCAGGAACTTAGCCCAGAAAGCTGACAGTAAAGTAGATAAATCTCAAAAGCATTATGCCAAGTGAAAGAAACCAGATGTAAAAGGACACATATTATATGACAGTATGCCCAGTATAGAACATTTGCACAGAAGATGCAAAACTATGGAAATAGAAAAGAAATCAGTGGTTGCCAATGTTTGAGAACAGGGGATAGCAAAGGGGAATTAGGCAACTTTTGGCGTGACAGAAATGTTCCATATTGGTTGTGGCAGCACTTAACACAACTGTATATATTTTTCTTTCTTTTGTTTTTTTGAGATGGAGTTTCGCTCTTGTTGCCCAGGCTGGAGTGCAATGGTACAATCTCAGCTCACCGCAACCTCTGCCTCCTGGGTTCAAGTGATTCTCCTGCCTCAGCCTCCTGAGTAGCTGGGATTACAGGCGTGTGTCACCACGC
>NW_012119094.1:6417-7531 GCF_000951035.1 Colobus angolensis palliatus
GAACGAAACTCCGTCTCAAAAGGAAAAAAAAAAAAACTAAAAAGTTAGCTAGGCACAGTGGCTCACGCCTGTAATCCCAGCACTTTGGGAGACTGAGGCAGGTGGATCATGAGGTCAGGACTTCGAGACCAGCCTGACTAACATGATGAAACCCCGTCTCTACTAAAAATACAAAAATTAGCAGGGGAGCGGTGGCGCGCGCCTGTAATCCCAGCTACGCAGGAGGCTGAGGCAGGAGAATCACCTGAACTCAGAGGTTGCAGAGGTTGCAGTGAGCTGAGATCACGCCACTGCACTCCAGCCTGGGAGTAACAATGGGCACAAAGAAGCAAAAAGAAAAAACAAAACAAAGAGTTGAATGGATAAAGAAAACGTAGAGCAGACCAGGTGAGGAGGCTCATGCCTGTAATCCTACACTTTGAGAGATCAAGGAGGGACTGCTCAAGCCCAGAAATACAAAATCAGCCTGGGCAACACAGTGAAAACCGTCTCTAAAAAAATAATAATAATAAAATAAAAATGAAAATTAGCCAGGCATTGTGGTATGCACCTAGAGTCCCAGTTACTGGGGAGGCTGAAGTGAGAAGATCACTTGAATCTAGGAGTTCAAGGTTACAGTGAGCTTTGATCATGGCACTGAACTTCCAGCCTGGGTGACAGAGCAGTACCTATCTCTTAAAAAAAAAAAAAAAAAAATTAAAGAAAAGAAAATAAAAGATACATAAAATATTCAAACAACAGAATGATACACAGCAATAAAAATGAACAATCTACAAGTACATCCAAGAATATGGATGAATTTCATAAATATAAAACAATGTTGGCCAGGCACGGTGGCTCATGCCTGTAATCCCAGCACTTTGGGAGGCCGAGGCGGGTGGATCACGAAGTCAGGAGATCGAGACCATCTTGGCTAACAGGGTGAAACCCTGTTTCTACTAAAAGATACAAAAAATTAGCCAGGCATGGTGGCAGGCGCCTGTAGTCCCAGATACTTGGGAGGCTGAGGCAGGAGAATGGCGTGAATCCAGGAAGCAGAGCTTGCAATGAGCCAAGATTGTGCCACTGCACTCCATCCTGGGCGGCAGAGCGAGACTCTGTCTCAACAACAAAA
>NW_012119095.1:0-302 GCF_000951035.1 Colobus angolensis palliatus
GGACATGAACTCATCCTTTTTAATGGCTGCATAGTATTCCATGGTATATATGTGCCACATTTTCTTAATCCAGTCTATCATTGATGGACATTTGGTTGGCTCCAAGTCTTTGCTATTGTGAATAGTGCCACAATAAACATACGTGTACATGTGTCTTTATAGTAGCATGATTTGTAATCCTTTGGGTATATACCCTGTAATGAGACTGCTGGGTCAAATGGTATTTCTAGTTCTAGATCCTTGAGGAATTGCCACACTGTCTTCCACAATGGTTGAACTAGTTTACAATCCCACCAACAGTG
>NW_012119095.1:1927-3377 GCF_000951035.1 Colobus angolensis palliatus
GGCATCCCTGTCTTGTGCCAGTTTTCAAAGGGAATACTTCCAGTTTTTGCCCATTCAGTATGATATTGGTTGTGGGTTTGTCATAAATAGCTCTTTTTGAGATATGTTCCATCACTACCTAGTTTATTGAGCGTTTTTAGCATGAATGGCTGTTGAATTTTGTCAAAGGCCTTTTCTGCATCTATTGAGATAATCAACTGGTTTTTGTCTTTGGTTCTGTTTATGTGATGGATTACGTTTATTGATTAATTGATTTGCCTATGTTGAGCCAGCCTTGCATCCCAGGGATGAAGCCAACTTGATCTTGGTGGATAAGCTTTTTGATGTGCTGCTGGATTTGGTTTGCCAGTATTTTATTGAGGATTTTTGCATCGATGTTCATCAGGGATATTGGTCCAAAATTCTCTTTTTTTATTGTGTCTCTGCCAGGCTTTGGTATCAGGATGATGCTGGCCTCAAAAAATGAGTTAGGGAGGATTCCCTCTTTTTCTATTGATTGGAATAGTTTCAGAAGGAATGGTACCAGCTCCTCTTTGTACCTCTGGTAGAATTCGGCTGTGAATCCGTCTGGTCCTGGACTTTTTTTGGTTGGTAGGCTATTACTTATTGCCTCAATTTCACAGTCTGTTATTGGTCTATTCAGGGATTCAACTTCTTCCTGGTTTAGTCTTGGGTGGGTATATATGTCCAGGAATGTATCCATTTCTTCTAGATTTTCTAGTTTATTTGTGTAGAGGTGTTTATAGCATTCTCTGATGGTAGTTTGTATTTCTGTGAGATCAGTGGTGATGTCCCCTTTATCATTTTTTATTGCATCTGTTTGATTCTTCTCCCTTCTTTATTAATCTTGCTAGTGGTCTATCAATTTTGTTGATTTTTTCAAAAAACCAGTTCCTGGATTCATTGATGTTTTGAAGGGTTTTTTGTGTCTCTATCTCCTTCAGTTCTGCTCTGATCTTATTCCTTGCCTTCTGCTAGATTTTGAATTTGTTTGCTCTTGCTTCTCTAGTTCTTTTAATTGTGATGTTAAGGTGTCGATTTTAGATCTTTCCTGCTTTCTCTTGTGGGCATTTAGTGCTATAAATTTCCCTCTACATACTGCTTTAAATGTGTCCCAGAGATTCTTATTGTGTCTTTATTCTGACTGGTTTCAAAGAACATCTTTATCTCTGCCTTCATTTCATTATTTACCCAGTAGTCATTCAGGAGCAGGCTGTTCAGTTTCCACATAGTTGTGTGGTTTTGAGTGAGTGTCTTAATCCTGAGTTCTAATTTGATCACACTGTGGTCTGAGAGACAGTTTGATATAATTTCTGTTCTTTTACATTTGCTGAGTAGTGCTTTACCTCCAACTATGTGGTCAATTTTGTAATAAGCGTGATGTGGTGCTGAGAAGAATGTATATTCTGTTGATTTGGGGTGGAGAGTTCTGTAAATGTCTATTAGGTCT
>NW_012119096.1:0-729 GCF_000951035.1 Colobus angolensis palliatus
CCTCCCGGGTTCACGCCATTCTCCTGCCTCAGCCTCCAGAGTAGCTGGGGCTACAGGCTCCTGCCACCTCACCTGGCTAATTTTTTGCATTTTTAGTAGAGACAGAGTTTCACCGTGTTAGCCAGGATGGTCTCGATCTCCTGACCTTGTGATCCGTCCGCCTTGGCCTCTCAAAGTGCTGAGATTACAGGCGTGAGCCACCGCGCCCAGAGGACATATTGTTCATTTTTCTTGGGAAATAACCTGTGAGTGGAATGGTAGGGTCATGTAATAAGTATGTTTAGCTTTGTAAGAAACTGTCTAAATGTTTTTAGCCATTCTAGTGAGTGTGTAGTGTTATTTATTTGTGTGTGTGTGTGTGAGTGTGTGTGTGTTTTTGAGACAGGGTCTTTGTCATCCAAGCCGGAGTGCAGTAGTGTGATCATAGCTCACTGTAATCTCCAAGTCCTGGGCTCAAGTGATCCTCCAGCCTCAGCCTCCCGAGTAGCTAAGACTACAGGTGCATGCTACCATGCCCAGCTAATTATTTGTTTGAATTTTTGTAGAGAGGGGGTCTCGCTGTATTGCTCAGGCTAGTCTTGAACTTCTGGACTTCAGTAGCCCTCCTACCTCTGCCTCCCAAAGTGCTGGAATTACAAGCATGAACCACAGGGCCGAGCCTAAATATTTTTTGTTTTTATGATGCTGTTATATTTATAGATTTTATTTTTTAATTATTCAATGCTACTA
>NW_012119096.1:6049-6579 GCF_000951035.1 Colobus angolensis palliatus
CTTTTTAATTTTTTCCAGAGTCAGTTTTGGTATGTTTTGTCTTCAGGAATTTGTCCTTATTTCAGCTATCTCGGCTCTCTGCAACCTTTGCTTCCTGAGTAAAAGAGATTCTCCTACCTCAGCCTCCTGAGTAGCTGGGTTTACAGGTGCCTGCCACCATGCTTGGCTAATTTTTGTATTTTTAGTGGAGATGGGGTTTCACTATATTGGCCAGGCTGGTCTCGAACTCCTGACCTCGGGTGATCCACCCTCCCAAAGTGCTGGGATTACGGGCGTGAGCCACCACACCCGGCCTGAAATTTTTATTTTACATATTATACTTTTCATGTCTAGAAATTCTATTTTCTTTTTTTTTGAGATGGAATCTCACTCTGTTGCCCAGGCTGGAGTGCAGTGGCGTGATCTCAGCTCACTGCAAGCTCCGTCTCCCGGGTTCACCCCATTCTCCTGTCTCAGCCTCCTGAGTAGCTGGGACTACAGGTGCCTGCCACCATGCCTGGCTATTTTTTTTTTTAATTTTTTTTTATTTT
>NW_012119097.1:0-1678 GCF_000951035.1 Colobus angolensis palliatus
CACAAATTGCATAGCCTAAAAATATTTAAAAAATTAAGAAAATGTGAGGTATGTCATAAATTCATAAAATACAATGCAAATACTAGTTTATTTTTATCATTTCTTACCATAAAATATATGCAAATCTATTAGAAAAAGCTAAAATTTATCAAAACTGACACATACGAACGGACAGTATATGGGGCCATTCACAGTATAGAGAAATGTAAACAAACATAAAGGTGTAGTATTAAATCATAACTGCACAAAATTAATGGTGGTTCATACTATTATACTGTAATAATTTCATAGCCACCTCCTGTTGCTATTTTGGTGAGCTCAGGTTTGCACGTATCTGCTTAAAACACTGTGTGATGCTAGGACCAGGTGTAGTGGCTCATGCCTGTAATCCCAGCACTTGGGGAGGCTGAGGTGGGTGGATCACGTTGTCAGGAGATCAAGAACATCCTGGATAACACGGTGAAACCCCGTCTCTACTAAAAATACAAAAATTAGCTGGGTGTGGTGGTACACGCCTGTAGTCCCAGCTACGGGGGAGGCTGAGGCAGGAGAATCACTTGAACCCAGGAGGCGGAGATTGCAGAGAGCCGAGATCATGCCACTGGACTCCAGCCTGGGTGACAGAGGGAGACTCCGTCTCAAAAAAACAGAAACAAAAAACAAACAAAAAAATCACTGTGTGATGCTAATAATCTCTATGTGAACAGTTCATCTCTCCAGTAAACTGCATATCCCAGTAAAAAAAGATTTGTCACAGTTCTTGCATTTTTTTTATTGCATCCAGTGCAGTACAGTAAACCTTGAATAACACCAAGGGACCCATGTGAAGTGCCACTAGCAATGCTGGAAGTACTCCCAAGAAGCAGAAAAAAGTCATGACATTAAAATAAAAAGTTAAATTGCTTGATATATACCATAGATTGAGGTCTGCACCTCTGGTTGCCAGCCATTTCTGACATACAATTCATCTTGGAAACAGATGACATAAACTTATGGCATTAATAAATATAGTACAGTACTGTAAATATGTTTTCTCTTCCTTGTGATTTTCTTAACATTTTCTTCTCTGTAGCTTACTTTATCATAAGAACACAGTATATAACACATACAGTATGTGTTAATCAACTGTTTATGGACTTAATAGGGCTTCTGATCAACAGTGGGTGAATCCAAAGCTCTACTTACTGAAATGGAAAGATCGAGGAGACAAAAGAGAAGTATAGAAAATTTGAATAATATAATCAACTGAACAAGATAATGCGGTTTTTAGTTTATCCTTTTTGCACAGTAGTTATGTTTTGGGGGAATCAGAAGTTATATGCGAATTTTTAACTGGCATCCCTAACCCTTGCATTCTTTAAGGGTCAGCTGTATGTGGATTTTTTTCCATTCCCTTTTAATACAAAATTTTGCCTACTTTGTCAGATGTTTTTCTATCAACTAAGATGCTGGCTTTTGTGTTGCAGAATTCATTGATTTCTATTTTTTTACTATTATTATTATTCTTATTTTTGGAGATGGAGTCTTACTCTGTCGCCCGGGCTGGAGTGCAGTGGTGAGATCTTGGCTCACTGCAAGCTCCGCCTCCCAGGTTCATGCCATTCTCCTGCCTCATCCTCTCAAATAGCTGGGACTACAGGTGCCCGCCACCACGCCCGGCTAATTTTTTGTATTTTTA
>NW_012119098.1:0-345 GCF_000951035.1 Colobus angolensis palliatus
GCACTGCAGTGAGCATCCGTTAAGCACAAAACTTGTTCTATAAATGGACATTGTGATCACTATTCATTTCGTTGCTCTCGATTTCACAGAACCAAATAACTTGGCATGTAAGAGAATTGAAATTGAGGGGGCCAATTCCCTCAGTTTGCAAGTGAAAATATTAAGGTTTGGGAAGGTGGACTTTCTAATGATAGAGTCAAAAATTGGACTACAGCCAGCTCTCTGAACCCTGAGCCCTTTAGCTGTTTACTGGCTATAGTGTTCTATACCATAGTGTATTCCAGTAGAATGACTTGTGAGTCAACCCAAAATCCTGATCCACCCTGCCATCCCACACACACCACC
>NW_012119098.1:6415-7240 GCF_000951035.1 Colobus angolensis palliatus
TGGATGCTTCCTGCCCTCGATCATCAAACTCCAAGTTCTTCAGTTTTGGGACTCAGACTGGCTCTCCTTGTTCCTCAGCTTGCAGATAGCCTATTATGGAACCTTGTGATCGTGTAAGTTAATACTTAATAAACTCCTATATATATGTATACCCATATATATCCATATATAATCCATATATATATCTCCACATATAATCTCTATCTATATACACATATATATCATATATATATGATAGGATCTCATATATATCATATCCTAATGTCTTTCACATCTAAAGCACTCATAAGCCAGCTTTGATGTCAATAAGTAATAAAAGTCTGAAAGAAAATGGGTCAATTTTAAAGGAACATATATATATGGAGATACATATATGAGAACATATATATGGAGATATATATACATAACTATAGGATATATATACACAAAACTATAGGATATATATGTCCTATATATATCCTGTTATAGGATATATATAGGACATATATACAAAGGGCATATATGTATCCTATAGTTCTGTATATGTATCTATCTCCATATATATATCTCCATATATGTTCACTTATATGTATTTATATGTTCATTCATATATATATCCTTTATATATCCTGTTATAGGATATATATAGGACTGTATAGGACATATATATATCCTATTATATATATGTCCTATATATATTCTATAATATAATCCTAACGGTATATTGAGATAGAAATCTTTCACATCCAAAGCACTCATAAGCCAGCTTTCATATCAATAAGTAATAAAAGTCTGAAAGAAATAATAGGATATATATATCCTATTAGTTCTATATATACACACACA
>NW_012119099.1:0-358 GCF_000951035.1 Colobus angolensis palliatus
AAAAAAAAAAAAAAAAGAAAAGAAAAGAAAACTGGGGGAAAAAAACACAGAGGAAATATGAATGGCTAATATACATAGGTAAAATGTTGCTCACTCGGCCGGGCTCGGTGGCTCAGGCCTGTAATCCCAGCACTTTGGGAGGCCAAGACGAGCGGATCACGAGGTCAGGAAATCGAGACCATCCTGGCTAACATGGTGAAACCCCGTCTCTACTAAAAAATACAAAAAAACTAGCCGGGCGTGGTGACAGCGCCTGTAATCCTAGCTACTCGGGAGGCTGAGGCAGGAGAATGGCGTGAACCCGGGAGGCGGAGCTTGCAGTGAGCTGAGATCCAGCCACTGCACTCCAGCCTGGGTG
>NW_012119099.1:1551-3372 GCF_000951035.1 Colobus angolensis palliatus
AGGAAGGAAGGAAGGAAGGAAGGAAGGAAGGAAGGAAGGAAGGAAGGAAGGAAGGAAGGAAAATTAGCTGGGCATGATGGTGTATGGTGGCAGGCACCTGTAGTCCCAGCTATTTGGGAGGCTGAGACTGGAGGATTGCTTGAGCCTTGGAGGTGGAGGTTGCTGTGAGCTGTGATCATATCACTACACTCCAGCCTGGGCAACAGAGCAAGATCCTGTCTCAAAATGAAAAACAAAGAGAAAAGAGCTTGCCCCTTCACAGAAAGTAGGAGAGGTCAGGCAAAAGCTGATACATGTTGAAGATGACCAAGAAAACTGAGCAGTCACTATGTATACTTCATGGACCCCGTTAAGCTGTAGTAGTGACTACTTTAAGTAGTACTGACTCATTTATGTGGTTTTGGGTCTCTAAATCCCTTCGTGTTTTATTCTAACAATGCTAGTAATTTGAAAGTATCAGAACATGAAACACTTCTGGCTCCCTGCACCATTTAAAACTTTCCCTCAAAATCTAAACCTCCGCCGGGCACGATGGCTCAAGCCTGTAATCCCAGCACTTTGGGAGGCCGAGACGGGCGGATCACGAGGTCAGGAGATCGAGACCATCCTGGCTAACCCTCAACAAACACCTACAAATGTGCTTGAAACAAATGAAAAAAAAAAAAATTGGCAAAGAAATAAAAGATGCATATTTTGGCTGGGTGCAGTGGCCCACAGCCTGTAATCCCAGCACTTTGGGAGGCTGAGGCAGGTGGATCACCTGAGGTCAGGAGTTCAAGACTAGCCTGACCAACATGGAGAAACCCCATCTCTACTAAAAATACAAAATTAGCCAGGCATGGTGGCATATGCCTGTAATCCCCGCTACTTGAGAGGCTGAGGCAGGAGAATCGCTTGAACCCAGGAGGCGGAGGTTGTGCTGAGCTGTGATCATGCCATTGCACATTGCATTCCAGCCTGGGCAACAAGAGCAAAACTCCATTTCAAAAAAAGATACATATTTTAATGGAAAATTTAGAATTGAAAAATACAGTAACCAAATTGAATGGATAGTCTTAACACAGAATGGAGGGGGCAGACAAAATAATCAGTGAACTTCAACAGAAAACAATAGAAGTTACCCAATATGAAGAAGAGAAAGAAAATAGACTGGCCAAAAAATAAAGAAGAAAGAGGAGGAGCAGGAGGAATGATGGAAAAAGAGAAAGGAAGGAAGGAAGGAAGGGAAGGAGGGAGGGAAGGAGTGAGGGAGAAAGTCTCAAAGACCTCTGAGACTAAAATGAAAGATCTAACACTCTTGTCATCAGGGTCCAGGAAAGAGACAGAGAGGGCACAGCTGGAAAAGTATTCAAAAAATAATAGCTGAAAACTTCCCAAATCTGGCAAGAGACATAATCCTACAGATTCAAAATGCTGAACCCCAAACAAAAAGCCCAATAAAATCCACACCAAAATACATCCTAGTCAAACTTCTGAAAAGACTAAAAGACAAAAAGTCTTGAAAGCAGTGAGTGAAACAATACTTCATTTATAAGGAAAAACAATTCAAATGACAAATTTCTTATCAGAAATTAAGGAAGCCAGAAGGAAATGACACAATGGTTTTCAAGTGCTGAAAGAAAAGAAGTGTCAACACAAAATTCTAGATTCAGTAAAAATATCCTTCAAGAATCAACGGGAGGGCCGGGCGCGGTGGCTCAAGCCTGTAATCCCAGCACTTTGGGAGGCCGAGACGGGTGGATCACAAGGTCAGGAGATCGAGACCATCCTGGTCTACACGGTGAGACCCCCGTCTCTACTAAAAAAATACAAAAAACTAGC
>NW_012119099.1:4129-8023 GCF_000951035.1 Colobus angolensis palliatus
CCAGGATGGTCTCGATCTGCTGACCTCGTGATCCGCCTGTCTCGGCCTCCCAAAGTGCTGGGATTACAGGCTTGAGCCACCGCGCCCAGCCAATCTTGTCATTTCTTGAAACACTTTCATGCATTGTGCCTTCAGATTGTACAGCATGGCTGACTTTACTACCTTTTAATTTCTTTGGCAAATCTTTGCCCATTATTTCTATAACTTTTCATTCATCATGTCCTTTGTGAATCCATTCTTGTTTACTCTATGTGGAATAAAATTTTCTCTTCCTTCTAGTTCAGTAATTCTCCATTCTTGCATTTCAATTGGAATTTTCAGTTTCTCTCAATTGATTTCCTTTTTTGAGAGACAGATTAGGCACTGGAGATACAAAGATAAAGAAGACAGTACTTAGGGTTTTTTCTCTTTACCCTCTGACTCATTTCCTACCCTTCCATATTTCTGTGTTTCAGAGGGAGATGATTCCTACAAGCTTCATTTTGCAGTGTCCCTTGTCAACTGTCTCTGGCCAAGTATGGTTAGTAGGAAGCACTAGTGGGAGATTGAAAGGTGGGAGGAAGGGAGAAGCCAGGGATTTTCCCCCTTGTTTTCTGCTTTGCACAGTGTCTCTAGGGCGGTCCCAGCTCCAGCCAAGGACTCTGACACTGGCTTGTGGACTCTGATACTAACCCCTCCTCCTTTATCCTTCCAGCTTCATGGGTGGCAGATGGGGTCCCACTGTTGCCAATCTCTGGGTTGGCGCACCATCCCAATTGGCTTTTTAGTCCTGCCCTAAACCTTGTAATTAGTTCCCATATTAAATTCCCTCTATTGAACTGCTTCTCTTGAATTCTGTTTTCCTTATTAAACCTTGCTCAATGCAGATAAAAACCCCACTTTTGTGTGTGCACAATCTCATAGGAAAAGCGGACATTAAAATGACTATAAGTTTTGTCTGTTCAGTGTTCTGTCTTCTGTTCTTTTGGAAGTAGACTTTGGGCACAGCAGTTGGGCCATGACCCAGAATGAGGCAATCAAAATTTGGACATAGGCACACACAGAGAAAAGATGATGTGAAGATGCAGGGAGAAGATGGCCACCTGCAAGCCAAGGAGAGAGGCCTGGGACAGAGCCTTGCCTCAGGGCCTTCAGAAAGAACCAACTCTGCTGACACCTTGATCTCAGACTCCTAGTCTCCAGAACTGTGAGAAAATCAATCTCTATGCTTAAGCTCCCCAGTTTGTGGTACTTTGTTCCAGCAGCTCTGGGAAAGTACTATACTACCTGTCCTCCCAGCCCCACCCAACCACTAATCTACTTTCTGTCTCTATAGATTTCCCTATTCTGGACATTTCCTATGCATGGAATCATAATCTGTGGTCATTTGTGACTGACCTCTTTCACTTAGCATAAGGTTTCTGAGATTCATCCTTGTAGCGTGTAGCTGGATGTCACTCCTTGCATGGGCAGATAATATTCTAGTGTATGGATATACCACATGTTATTTACCTGTTCATCAGATGGTGGGCATATGGGTTGTTACCACCTTTGCTGTTACAAATAATGTTGCTATAAATGCCCATGTACAAAAATCCATTTTTATGTGGATATATGTTTTCATTTTTCTTGGTTATATACCCAGGAGGAATATTTCTGGGTCATATGGTAACTCTATATTTAATAGTTTGAGGAACTGCCAGACTGTTTTCCGAAGTGGCTGCATCACTTTATATTCCCAACAGCAGCGAATGAAGTTTCTGATTTTTTCACATCTTTACCTGGCTTTTTATTCTAGCTATCCTAGTGGGTATGAAGTGGTATCTCATTGTGGTTTTGATTTATATTTCCCTGATGACTGGTGATGTTGAGCATCTTTTCATGTCTTTATTGGCTAATTGTGTATCTTCTTTAGATAAGTGTATATTCAAGACTTTTGCCCATTTTTGAATTGGGTTGTTTTGTTGTTGTTGGTTCTTGAGTTGTGGGAGTTATTTATATATTATGGATATTAAATCTTTATCAGATACATGTAATTTGCAAATATTTTCTTTCTTCCATTATGTGGGTTTTCTTTTAATTTTCTTTTTTTCTTTTTTTTGTTGATGTGTAATAATTATACATATTTATGAGGTACAGAGTGATAATTTGATACATGTATGCAATGTGTAATGATTGAATCAGGGTAATTAGGATATCCATCATCACAGACATTTATCATTCCTTTGTGCTGGGAACATCCAAAATCTCTTCTAGCTTTTTGAACATGTACAATAAATTATTGGTAACTATACTCACCCTACAGTGCTATAGAACATTAAAACTTACTCTTCTCATATACCTGTACGTTTTTATCCATTAACTTTTCCCAAGCCTCCCCTTCTAATTCTGTGACTCCATTTTCTTTTTAGCGCCCATGTCTGAGTGAGAACATGCACTGTTTATCTTTTTGTGCCTTACTTATTTCATTAAATATAATGTCCTCCAGGTTCATCCATGTTGCTGGGAATGACAGGATTTCATTCTTTTTTAATGGCTGAATAGTATTCTATTGAGTGTATATGCCACATTTTCTTTATCCATTCATCTGTTGATGCACATTTAGATTGATTCCCTATCTTGGCTGTTGTGAATAGTGTTACAATTAACATGGGAGTGCATACATTTCTTCAGTATACTGACTTCCTTTCCCTTGGATAAATACCCAGTAATAGGGTTGCTGGATCATATGGTAGTTCTATTTTCAGGTTTTTGAAAAACCTCAGTATTATTTTCCACGATGGCCTTTACCAATTTACGTCCCTACCCATGGTGTGTAGGAGTTCCCTTTTCTCCAAATCTTTGCCAGCATCTATTATATTTGGTCTTTTTGATAATAGCCATTCTAACTGGAGTGAGAGGATATCTCATAGTGGTTTTGATTTTTGTTTCTCTGATGATTAGTGATGGTGAACATTTTTTCATACTTGTTGGCTATTTTATACTTGCAAGACTTCCAGAATAGCCAAAACAAACTTGAAAAACAAGAACAAAGTATAGGATGACTCATGCTTCCTAATTTAAAGATTTATACAGTAATAAGTAATCAAGACAGTATGGTACTGGCAAAATGATAGTGACATTTGTATGTCTTCCTTTGAGAATGTCTATTCAGATCTTTTGCCCATATAAAAACCAGATTATTTGCTTTTTTGCTGTTGAGTTATTTTAGTCGCTTGTGTATTCTGGATACTAGTCCCTCGTTGGATGAATAGTTTGCAAATATTTTCTCCTATTCTACAGGTTGTCTCTTCATTCTGTTGATTGTTTCCTTTGCTATGCAGGAGATTTTTAGTTTGATAAAGTCCTGTTTTTCCATTTTTGTTTTTGTTGCCTGTGTTTTTGAGGTTTTAGCAATAAAATATTTGCCTAGACCAATGTCTTGAAGCGTTTTCCCGTATGTTTTCTTCTAGTAGTTTTATAGTTTTAGATCTTACATTCAAGTCTTTAATTCAATCTGAGTTAATTTTTGTATATGGTGAGAGATAGGGGTCTAGTTTTACTCTTTTGCATATGAATGTCCAGTTTTCCTAGTACCATTTATTGAAGGAGTGTCATTTCCCCAAAGTGTGTTCTTGATGCCTTTGTCAAAAATCAGTTGACTATAAATATGTGGATTTATTTTTGGGTTCTTTATTCTGTTCCATTGGTCTATGTGTCTGTTTTCTATTAGTACCATGCTGTTTTGGTTACTGTTGCGTTGAAGTCAGGTAGTGTGATGCCTCCAGCTTTGTTCTTTTTGCTTAATATTGCTTTGGCTATTTTGGCTTTCCGTTTCTTGATGGTGTCCTTTCTTTTTTTTTTTTTTTGAGACAGAGTCTGGCTCTGTCGCCCAGGCTGGAGTGCAGTGGCTGGATCTCAGCTCACTGCAAGCTC
>NW_012119099.1:8073-8801 GCF_000951035.1 Colobus angolensis palliatus
AAGGAGAAGGAGTTAGTGGTGTGAGACAGACATATGTAACAAACCTGCACGTTATGCACATGTACCCTAGAACTTACCGTCTCAAAAAAAAAAAAAAAAAAAAAAGAATCAACGGGAAATCAAGACATTCTCAGATAAAGGAAAATAAGAGAACATGTTGCCAGCAGATCTACCCTAAAGGAATGGCAAAAGGAAGATCATGCAACAGACCAAAAATGATGAAAGAAGGAATCCAGAAACACCAAGAAGAAAGAAATAGCATAGTAAGCAAAACTACATGTAATTACTATAAAATTTCTATCTCCTCTTAAGACTTCTAAATTATATTGATGGTTGAAGCAAAAATTATAACCCTGTCTGAAGTGCTTCTAAATGTATGTAGAGAATTATAAATGGGGAAAGTATAGGTTTCTACACTTCATTGAAGTGGTAAAATGACAACACTGTGAAAAGTTACATACACATATAAGTACATATAAATACATGTGTGTATATATACATATAATGTAATACAGCAAACACTAACAACACTATACAAAGAAATAACCAAAAACAAATTAGATAAATCAAAATGGAATTCTAAAAAATATTCAAATAAGCTACAGGAAGACAAGAAAAAAAGGGAGGACAAACTAAATTTTTTAAAAACATAAATAAAATGGTAGACTTAAGCCCTAACCTATCAATAATTACATAAATGTAAATGATCTAATTATATCAATTAAAAG
>NW_012119099.1:8851-18369 GCF_000951035.1 Colobus angolensis palliatus
CTGACCTCGTGATCCGCCTGCCTTGGCCTCCCAAAGTGCTGGGATTACAGGCGTGAGCCACCGTGCCTGGCAGCAGTTTCCCTCTTTTTATTTGTATCTCTTTGATTACTACTGAACTTGAGAATGCCTTTATATATGCTTGTTATCTTTTTGAGTTTCCGTTGACATAAGTTGCCTGTTCATGTCCTTTCCCCATGTTTCACCTGGAATCTCTGATTAGACTGTTTTAGACATTAGCCCCTTGTTGATGTTTTCATGGTGCACATAGTTTTTCCCGACATGTTATACGTCAGCTTTTTGGTTGGTACCTGTGTTGGATAAAAATCCTTAATTCTATAACCTGAATAGTCAATCTGCCTCATGAACTTCTCTAGTTTTACCTTTTGACATGTCTGTTGACAACATCTAGTAATCAAGATATTTCACATAAAAATCCAGATTCCTAGTCTCTCTTGAAAAAGTGAAAGGTATTTCAGTCCTTGCTAGGGTGACTGAGGGGTGAGTTCCTGATGTTGCTAGGGCCTGGGCTGCCTACCCACCTGTCCTCACTCATTCTCTTGACCTCCTGGTCACTAGTGTCGTTTGACTTTATGACCAGCTGCTGCTGTATGTGAGGCAATACCTTGAGGATAAACAAGCAAGGTGATGATGTTCCCAAGATTGCTTGGATATGGTTATGGGGTGGATGGACTCGGCGTTGAGAACACAGTAGTGTCTGCTGTGTCTCATGACACTATTGGATGGGCATTAGCATGGCAATAGAATACTGATGGACTGTGTGCACCCTCTTTCAGCAGTAATTATTCATTCTTTTCAACCTTTTCTGGATCAGCTCATTCCTTTTTGCCAAAAAACAAACAAACAAAAAAACCAAAAAAACATGGTTTAGTGAAATTGCATGTGAGCAAGAGTTCTAAACGAGGGATCTGAAAACTTTTTCTGTGAAGAGCTATAGAGTAAATATTTTAGGCTTTGCAGGGCTGTTCGTTCTCTTGGAACTACTCAACTCTGCTCCTGTAGTGTGAAAGCTGCCATAGGCGATATGTAAATGAATATGGTCTCTTCATTTGGTCTGGATTTGGACTGCAGACTGTAGTTTGCTGATCCATGTTCTAAACCATAGTCTTAGACTTAATTTTGTCTTCCTTCTCTTGTTTTTAAGGTGCAAGGTTATACATAACATTCTGCTAATGAATACATGGTAAGTACCTACTAGGTACTAGGTGCTGAGATTATAGTGATGGACAAGACATAAATCCAGTCTGTTCAGTTTAATGTCTGGGTGGGGAGACAGATGAGGGAGCAGGCAGTTACTAAAGAGGATGGCAGGCCAGGACACGGGAGAGCACAGAATTGGGCAGCAGAGATTGGGAGCAGAGCATGTCAGGTAAGACTTTCTAGAAGAAGGTGATGTCTAAATGAAGGGGGAAGAGGGTAAGGCAGGAAAAGGCAAAGGTCCTTTTGAACTTCATCTGCAAATTCCGTGAGGTGAGAGTTTAGCTCAATATAGCTGGAAAGTTGGGATTGGGTTCTGTGCTGATAGCAGGAATGACAAGACAGAGACTGAATAAAAAATCCACACACGGAATCGTGAATGCTTAAATAATCTAAGGTTGATGGTGATAACTCCTATGCTATTCAAATGTGTCAGAAAATAAGCAGAAACATGGAAGGCATCTCAGCTAATTTTACAAAGTTAAAATAACCCTGATAAAGAGCAGCATATGGATACTGGGGTTTAGAAATCTTCAAAAAATGAATAAAAAGAGAACAGTATAAGCCCCAAAATGTAAATTATAGACCAAATTTACATGTGATATGTATACAAATATCCTAAATAAAGTACCAAAAGGAGGTCAGCAGAATATTAAAAGAGCAATAAACTTTGACCAAGTAGATTTTACTCTAGGAATTCCAGAATCATTTGCTATCAGGGCATATGTTAGTTTAATACGAGGAGAAAGTTTAATAGGTTTCCGTTTTATTAGTTTAATAAAATGGGGTAGCTATATAATCGTCTTGAGAGATTCTGGAAAAGCACTTAGAATTTGACTTTAAATCTTGTTTTTTTTTTTTTTTTTTTTTTTTGAGACGGAGTCTCGCTCTATTGCCCAGGCTGGAGTGCAATTTTCCATCTCGGCTTACTGTGACCTCTGGCTTTCAGGTTCAAACAATTCTCCCATCTCAGCCTCCTGAGTAGCTGGGATTACAGGCCTACAACCACTATGCCTGCCTAATTTTTGTATTTTTAGCAGAGACGGGATTTAACCATGTTGGCCAGGCTAGTCTCAAATTTCTGACCTTGAATGATCTGCCCGCCTTAGCCTCACAAAGTGCTGAGATTACAGGCATGAGCCACTGTGCCCGGCTGGTTCATTTCATTCTCATTGCTGTGTATATGCCATTGTATATATGCCTAATGTAGATATACATTTGACTTGGATCGGCAGTTGGTTGGTTGCAGTTTTCGACTATTATGAATAGTAAGTGCATGAACACACTAGTATATGTCTTTTGTTGAGTGAGTATATGCATTTCTGTTGCGTGTGTATCTGGGAGTGGAACTGCTTGGTTGTAGTTTGTGCATATGCTCAGTTTTAGTAGATACTAGCAAACAGTTTTCAGTAGTGGTTGCATCAACTTATTTATATGTGGTTGCTCCACATTCTTGCCAACTCTTGGTAATTTCTGTCTTTTCCATTTTAGTTATTCTGGTGGATATTGTGGTTTTAATTTGGATTTTCCTGATGATAAATGAATTTGCACTGTTTTGGTACCCTTAGTTTTTCACATATATCTAAACATTTTTTTCTCTTGCTGTTAAAAGATAATCTGTTTATGTGAACTCTCCATGAGTAAAGTAAAAAAGAATCTTATGATTTTAATTCTGTCCCATATTAAATTTTTAGGTTTTCATGCATTATGTATTAACAGTTATTTAGGTAAATTGCAAATTTTTCTGATTATTTGTACATCATTGGTGCTTTTATCTCATTTGTTTTGCTTAGTGAGTCCTTAAGTGATTATTTCGTTTTGTTTTCAGGGATCCTGTGAGTGGTAGACTTTCTGAACCCTTGCATGTTTAAAAAATGTTTTTATTTTGCTTTTCCATGTGAATATTCTTGACTGGGTATAAGATTCTACGTTAAAACTTCCTGAATTTTGAAGATAATTGCTTTGTTATCTGCTGGTATCTAGGAAGAAGTGCATGCAGTCTGACTCTTGTTTCTTTGTAGTTAATCTGTTTATTTTCTCTGAAGCTTTACAATTTTTTTTCTTTTTCTTTGGTGTTCTAAAATTTACTATTTGTGTAGTACTGGATTTTTTTTTTTTTTGAGATGGAGTCTCGCTCTGTCACTCAGGCTGGAGTGTGGCACGATTTCAGCTCACTACAACCTCCACCTTCTGGATTCAAGCGATTCTTCTGCCTCAGCCTCCCAAGTAGCTGGGATTACAGGTGTGTGCCACCACACTCAGCTAATGTTTGTATTTTTAGTAGAGACAGGGTTTCACCATGTTGGCCAGACTGATCTCAAACTCCTGACCTCAGGTGATCCGCCTTCCTTGGCCTCCCAGAGTGCTGGGATTACAGGCGTGAGCCACCGCGCCTGGGCACCACACCGGCTTAAGAGTGGTATTTTTTGTTCTTCCTGCTAAGCATTTGGTAGTCCCTTTCATTCTAAAGATTAATACACATTTCTGTGGTACTGGAAAAGGTTTGAGTGTTTCCTTGTCTCCATTCTATTTTCTGCTTCTGGAATTATTCTTACATGGGAATTAGAATATCTTGATTTATCTTTCATGTTTCCTGAAATAATAATTTCTTTTTCTCTCAAATGTTCTTTTTTAATTTAATCTTTTTTTTGAGACAGGGTATTGCTCTGTTGCCCAGGTCTGGAGTGCAATGGTGCGGCTCACTGTGACCTGGAACCCTTGGACTCAGGCGATTCCCCTGCCATGCCACTGTGCCCAGCTGAAATGCTCTGTCTCTTTATCTTTATGGGCTGCATTCTGGTATGTTCCTTGGGCTGATTTTGCAGGTCACCAATCTAATATTTAGATTTGTTCAGTCAACTCTTTAGCCCATCTCTTGAGTGTTTTTAAATATTGATTATCATAGTTTTATGTTTCTGGGTCTCTACTTTTTAAAATTTAACTTTTGAAATAGGTAAGATAGGCCAGGCGCGGTGGCTCACGTCTGTAATCCCAGCACTTTGAGAGGCTGAGGTGGGCGGATCACGAGGTCAGGAGATTGAGACCATCCTGGCTAATGCGGTGAAACTCCATCTCTACTGAAAAAAATACAAAAAAAATTAGCCAGGCTTGGTGGTGGGCGCGTGTAGTCCCAGCTACTCAGGAGGCTGAGACAGAAGAATGGTGTGAACCCAGGAGGCGAAGCTTGCAGTGAGCCGAGATCGTGCCACTGCACTCCAACCTGGACGACAGAGACTCCACCTCAAAAAAAAAAAAAAAAAAAGGGAATAGGTAAGATAATCAGTGTTCAAAACCAGACTGTATTAAAAAGGCATAAATGAAAGGTGTCCCCACCATTCCTATCCTCTTACTTCTCTTGCCTTACAAGCAGGTAACCATTGTTATTAGTTTTTTATGTAGCTTCCAAAGTTTCTTCATGCAAATACAAGCAAATATGAATCAGATTCTCCATTTCTCCTTTTTTGCACAAAGAGTAGCATTATCCTCTATCTGCCCTTCGCCCTGTTTTTTTATTTCACAGTATATCGTAGAGATCGTCACATACCAACTGCTTGCTCTTCGTAGATATAATATCCCCTCAGATCTTCCCAAGAATATCTAATAATTTATTCTGTGTGCTCTAGTAATTATCTTTGCTTGGGTATGTGTTCTGCTGTTGATTCCATGTCCCTGCTTCATGATATTGAATAAAAACTTGGTGATTCTTTATGTGCTCATCTTCGAAGTTTGAGAATTGCTGTTTTCCCGTCTGTCTTAATAGCTGTAGCCTGCCTCTTGTGATTGCTGAAGAGCTGTGGTGTGCTGCTGAGTGGCGTGTGTATTCCATACGAGGGGGTGTGTTGAGGGGGAATGGTCCAACAGTTCTGGCCATTCCGACTACAGTTTCCCAGTTAATCACCTTGTCAGATTCCATCTCTGCTCGTCTTTCTATCTGCTGTTAGAAGCCTGTTCCCGGAAACTCGTGACCATTTCCCTCTGCATGACAGCCTCCTCCCAAGCTTGTATTGGGCTGTGGTTTGCTTAGGTAATCTGGTTCTGAGTACTTTTTACTTTTCAGAAATTTCCTAGACATTTTAGTTGGCCATTGGCACTCTTTCTTGTTTTCCAGGTTTCTTTTGATTTAGTGTTTTAAAAATATTTCTACCATTCCATTGAATTTTAAGATACTTGGAAGGCAGAAGTATGTGTTTAGTTTATTATTTTGGAGACAGGGTCTTGCTGTGTCTCCCAGGCTGGAGTGCATTGGCACAATCATAGCTCACTGTAACTTTAACTTTTGGGCTTAAGTGGTCCTCCTGCCTCGGCCTCCGAAAGCACCGGCATGGGCCACCATGCTCAGTCCTTTCTTTTATAATTTATTTCTGCGTTGGGGGCCCCCAGGAACATGTTCAGATCTGGTGGTTCACTTGGAAGACTCAGCATGTGGTATACTCATGGCTGTAATTTATTGCAGTGAAAGAATACAAAGCAGAATTAGCAAAGGGAAAGGCAAGGGAAAGGTGCATGGGGATGAAGTCCAAAGGAAGCTAGGCACAAGCTTCCAAGCATCCTCTCCCAGTGCAGTCACACAGGATGTGCCTAACTCCCCCAGGAAGGAGCTGTGACAACGCATGTGAAATGCTGTCTACCAGGGAAACTCACTAGAGACCCAACACCCACGATTTTTTTAGAGGGCTGGTCATGCCGGCCCCCCTCTGCCCAGCACATACCACATTCCGCGCTCCCTGAAGAAAAGCAGGAGTTCAGCATAAACCACACAATAACTTAGGCACAGTGAGTCCCTCTTTCCAGCTTGGATGGTGGGAACTCTTCTGAAATCTAAGTTCCTGGATGCCAACCAAGGGTTAACCATGCTTTTTATGAGACTTTTTAAGAATAACAGTCTTGGGCTAGGCACAATGGTTTATGTCTATAATCCCAACACTGTGGGAGGCCAAGGTAGGAGGATCTCTTGAAGCCAGAAATTTGAGACCACCTGACCAACATAGCAACACCCTTCCTTCCTTCCTTCCTTTCCTTCCTTCCCTTTCCCTTCCTTCCTTTCCTTTCCCTTCCTCCCTTCCTTCCTTCTTTCCTTCCTTCCTTCCCTCCTTCCTTTCCTTTCCCTTCCTTCCTTCCTTTCCTTTCGCTTCCCTTCCTTCCTTTTCTTTCTTTTCCCTCCCTCCCTTCCTCCCTCCCTCCCTTCCTTCCTTCCTTCCTTTTTCC
Source organism: Colobus angolensis palliatus (assembly GCF_000951035.1). Taxonomy (NCBI): domain Eukaryota; kingdom Metazoa; phylum Chordata; class Mammalia; order Primates; family Cercopithecidae; genus Colobus; species Colobus angolensis. Next base: position 15,272 of record NW_012119099.1, read on the forward strand.
TCTTTCTTTCTGTCTCTCTCTCTCTTCCTTCCTTCCTTCCTTCCTTTCTCTCTCTCTCTCTTTCTCTCTCTCTTTCTTTCTTTCTCTCTCTCTCTTTCTCTCTCTCTCTCTCTTTCTTTCTTTCTTGCTTTCTTTCATAGCAAGACCGTTTCTTTTTCTCTCTCTCTCCTTTCTTTCAAAAAAGCAGTCTTAGGCCTGCTATGTTAACTCTTTTCTGCAATATTTTCCTCTTGTGTTCCTCAGAAAAGGATGGACACTGTACCTAGAAATTACTTCTCCCAGCCAGATGGTCATGAATTTTTCACCCTCTCTGAAGAAAGAACACATTTGTGTTAAGGTGGAACTGTCAGTAGCGAACATTTCCTGATGTTGGATAAAGCCATAGCATGGCACATGCTCAACAGCCTTGAGAGGGTGTCAGTGACAGAGCACAGAGGGACTACTCAACCATTCAAAATTCTTTTTCTCTTAACTGGTCTTTTATTAGCCACTTACAAATGGCAGTGGCCCATCATCCAGCACAGAGATCTGCCACTTCCCTTCTAGCTTTCCCACAGAGCCACCCTGATCACCCCAGTCGGTGGTGTTGGTCTCTCTTCCCCAAACTGCCATGGGCTCTGCTCACAGGGCCGTTCATCACTAGCTTCTCTTCCGCGGTTTTATTGGATAGTTTTTGTTGCCTCATTGTGTATAATCTTCCACAAGATTGGGAATTCCTTGAGGAATGAACAGTAAGTCATAGTTATATACCCCATGCCTCCCTGCAGGGCGACATGCATAGAGTTGGTGCCTATTAATGTTTTTGGAAAGAACCGCTAGAAGGAAGCAGGAAGCAGCCTCTTCTTCATTCTAGTCACTGCTTCACATGCAGCTGATTTTTATTCTGTGTTGAGGGTGGTGATATAAAACACCAAGCTGACATTACCTTTTTGAATTGTCTGAGTTCTGTCTGCAGCAGATGGTGTAATTAAATGTTTTAGTTTGAAAGGCTTTTCAATTTCATTCAACCTGAGTGTGGGCTTAGACTGTCAAATCATCTTTTCTAACTCTAAAGGCTGTATCTAGTCAGCCTGTATCTAGTTTCCTCCCTTTCGCTGTTTTTTAATTTTTTTTTGAGATGGAGTCACACTCTTATTACCCAGGCTAGAGTGCTATGGTGTGATCTTGGCTCCCTGCAACCTCCACCTCCCGGGTTCAAGCGATTCTCCTGCCTCAGCTTCCCAAGTAGCTGGGACTACAGGCATGTGTCACCACACCTGGGTAATTTTTGTATTTTTTGTAGAGACTGGGTTTCACTGTGTTGGCCAGGCTGGTCTTAAACTCTTAACCTCGTGATCTGCCTGCCTCAGCCTCCCAAAGTGCTGGGATTACAGGCGTGAGCCACCGTGCCCAGCCCTCCCTTTCCTTGGTTTTAGACCTTAGGTGTGAGGAATTGAATTAATTATATTCTCATTCTTAGCCCTTTATCATCACTGGCCCATGCAAGGCCTTCTGTTGTTTTACTTGTTCATGCATTTGTTGTTTCATTTTACTCATTCCATTTTATCCCACTCTCATTCTCTTCTCCCCATAGACAGCTATTCTAATGAGGTTCATATAATGCTTTTGTGTATATACAGTTGACCCGTGAACAATGAGGGGGTTAGGGGAACTGGTTCCCTGCACAGTTGAAAATCTGTGTATAAATTTTGACTCTCCCAAAACTTAACTACTGACAGCCTACTTTGACTGGAAGCCTTACCCATAGCATAAACAGTCAATTAACATTTATTTTGTGTGTGATGTGTATTATATACCGTATTCTTACAATAATGTAAGCTAGAGATAAGTAAGAAAATCATCAGGAAGAGAAAATGTACTTTTCATTAGTTCCTTGGAATTGGATTATCATAAAGGTCTTCATCCTTGTCATCTTTCTGTTGAGTAGGCTGAGGGGGAGGAAGAAGAAGAGGGGTTGATCTTGCTGTCTCAGGGGTAACAGAAGTGTAAGAAAATCCACATATAATTGGACACAGGCAGTTCAAACCTGTGCTATTCAGGGGTCATGTGTATACTGTTTTGTGTGCATATATATATATGTATATATATATGTATTTTTTAAGACAGAGTCTCACTCTGTCACCCAGGCTTGCGTGCAGTGGCGTGACCTTGGCTCACTGCAACCTCTGCTGCCCAGGTTCAAGCGATTCTCCTGCCTCAGCCTCCTGAGTAGCTGAGATTACAGGCACCTGCCACCACGCCCAGCTAATTTTTGTATTTTTAGTAGAGACGGGGTTTCACCGTATCGGTCAGGCTGGTCTTGAACTCCTGACCTCATGATCCACCCGCCTTGACCTCCCAAAGTGCTGGGATTACAGGCATGAGCCACCACGCCTGGCCTGTGTGCATATGTTTTTAATTTACATGAATGGTGTCATGTTCTAGCCTTTTTTCTGTATCTTAGCATTGTCACTCACCATCCATCCCTGTTACTCAGTGACTCTGGTCTTAGTGTCCACCACATTTTGCCCATCACGTCTCCTGGAGATAGACACCCAGGTTGATTCCCACTCCCAGTAATGCTGAATGAACCTCTAGAACATGTTTCCTTATGGACTTGTGTGAGGATCCTTTGGGATTTAGACCCAGGAATAGGACTGCCTGGTCATGGTGTGTGCCTGTACTTAATATAACCAAGTACTGCCAGATTGCTCTCAAGGGTGGCTGCACCACTACCTTCCCCAGCAGCACACAAGGATTCCCAAGGCCCTGATCTTCGCATGCACTTGGTATCATTCAGCTTTCTAGACTTCAGCAGTCTCCCTCTTTTTATTTATTTATTTATTTATTATTTTTTGAGACAGAGTCTCGCTCTGTCGCCTAGGCTGGAATGCAGTGGCGTGGTCTCGGCTCACTGCAAGCTCCACCTCCCAGGTTCACGCCATTCTCCAGCCTCAGCCTCCCGAGTAGCTGGGACTACAGGCGCCTGCCACCACGCCCGGCTAATTTTTTGTATTTTTATTTAGTAGAGACGGGGTTTCACCGTGTTAGCCAGGATGGTCTCGATCTCCTGACCTCGTGATCCGCCTGCCTTGGCCTCCCAAAGTGCTGGGATTACA
>NW_012119099.1:18599-22045 GCF_000951035.1 Colobus angolensis palliatus
AAAAAAAAAAAAAAAAAAAAACTCTTATGTTTAAATCATCAGCTCATTTTTGAATGAATTTTTGCATATGGTGTGATGGAGGGTCCAACTTCATTTTTTTTTTTAATGTGGCTATCTGATTACCCCAGACCTATTTGTTGAAAAGAATGATCTTGTTGACCTTTCTGAAAATCATTTGGGCTGGATGTGGTGGCTCATGCCTGTTATCCCAGCACTTTGGAAGGCCAAAGTGGGAGGATTGCTTGGGCCCAGAAATTCAAAATTCAAGACCAGCCTGGGCAACATAGTGAGATTCTAAATCTACAAAAAAGGAAGAAAGAAAGAAAGAAAAAATATAGAAAAGCACTTACCATAGATGTTTAGGCTTGTTTCTGTACTCTCAATTCTATTCCATTGACGTGTATATATGTATGTATGTATGTATGCGTCTTTGTGCCAGTACCATGCTGTCTTGATTACTGTTGCTGTGCTGTAACATTTGAAATTGGCAAGTGAGTCATCCTATATTTTGTTCTTGTTTTTCAAGTTTGTTTTGGCTACTCTCAAGGCCTTGCAATTCCATGTGAATTTTAGGATAATCTTTTCAATTTCAACAATGAAGTCATCTGGGTTTTTTTTTTTTTTTTTTTTTTTTGAGATGGAATTTTGCTCTTGTTGCCCAGGCTGGAGCACAATCTTAGCTCACTGCAACCTCTGCCTCTTGGGTTCAAGTGATTCTCCTGCCTCAGCTTCCCGAGTAGCTGGGATTATAGGCATGTGCCACTACTGCCGGCTAGTTTTGTATTTTTAGTAGAGATAGGGTTTCTTCATGTTGGTCAGACTGGTCTCGAACTCTCGACCTCAGGTGATCTGCCCGCCTCGGCCTCCCAAAGAGCTGGGATTACAGGCATGAGCCACCGCCCCCAGCCTCATCTGGGATTTTGATAAGGATTTTGTTGAATTTATAGATCAATTTGGAGAGCATTGCCAATGCTAAGTGTTTTGATCCATGAACATGGGATAGTTTTTCATTTATTTAAACCTTTAATTTCTTTTAACAGTGTTTCATAGCTTCTAGAGTATAAGTTTTGCACTTATTTGGATAAATTTATTTTTGAGTGCTTTTATTCTTTTTGATGTTATTGTAAATGGAATTATTTTCTTAATCTCATTTTTGGGTTCACTGCAAGTGTATAGAAATATAATAGGTTTTTGTTTATTTTTGGGTTCACTGCAAGTGTATAGAAATATAATAGGTTTTTGTTTATTTGTTTTCTATCCTTCAACCTTGCTGAACTTATTTATTAGTTATCATAGTGTCTTAGTAGTTTCCTTAGGATTTTCTAAATATAAGATCGTATCACCTGTGAATAGAGGCAGTTTTGTTTATTATTTCCAATCTGGATGCCTTTTCTTTCCTTTTGTTGCCTAATTACCCTAATTATGGTTTTAATATGCCTTAAAATAGAATAATATGCATTAGAATAGAAGCTCCAGTACAAATTTAATAGAAGTGGCAGAGCAGACATCCTTGTCTTCTTCCTCATCTTAGGGGTAAAACATCCTGTCTTTTACCATGAAGTATGATGTTAGCTGTGGGTCTTTAGTACTTTCCCTTTATCAGTTTGAAGAAGTTCCCTTCTATTCCCATCACGAAAGGGTGGTGGATTTTGTCAAATGCTCTTTCTATGTCTATTGAGATGATCATATGACTTTTATACTATTGATATTAACAATTGACTTTCAGATATTAAACTTTTAAGCCAACCTTTCATTCCTTGCATAAATCCCATATGGTCATGGTATACAATTCTTTTCACATGTTGCTGAAATTGTTTTGCTAGTATTTTGTTGGGGATTTTCATATCCATATTCAGAAGAGACACCTGTGAGTAGTTTTCTTTTCTTGTGATATCTTTGCCTGATTTAGGTATCAGGGTAATACTGGTCTCATAAATGAGTTGGGAAGTGTTCCCTCCTCCCTCCCTGCAACCTTGCTGAACTTGTTTATCAGTTATCATAGTGTCTTAGTAGTTTCCTTAGGATTTTCTAAATATAAGATCGTATCACCTGTGAATAGAGATCTGTTCTTTTTTTTGGAGGAGTTTGTGAAGAACTGATGTTAATTTATATTTATAAGTTTGAAATAATTTCACAGTGAAATCTTCTGGGTCTGGGATTTTCTTTGTGGATAGTTTCTTGATTGCCAATTCAGTCTCTTCCCTTGTTATAGCTCATTCAAATTATCTCTTTCTTCTTGAGTAAATTTTGGTAGTTGATGTCTTCTTAGGAACCTGTCCATTTCATCTAAGTTTTCTAATCTGTTGGCACAACATTTGTGTGTAGTATTCTTTTCTAATCCCTCATTAGTAATGTCCCCTCTTTCATTTCTGATGCTAGTAATTTGAGTCTTCTCTCTTTTTTGTCAGTCTAGCTAAAAGGTTTGTTAACTTGGTTGATTTTTTCAAAGAACTAGCTTTTGGTTTTATTTATTTTTTCTATTGTTTTTTTACTTTTGATTTCATTATTTTTTGCTATAATCTTTATTGTTTCCTTCTTTCTGGTTGCTAGGAATGATGCAGCTACAAGCCAAGGAGCACTTAGGGTTCCTGAGAACCACTGGAAGCTGGAAGAGACAAGGGAGGATTCTTTCCTAGAGCTTTCACAGGGAGCATGGCCCTGGACTCACCTTGATTGCAGGCTTTTAGCCTCCAGAACTGGTAGAAAATACATTTCTGTTCTGTTAAGCCATTCAATTTGTGGTAGTTTGTTACTGTAGCCTGAGGAGACTAATACAAACATTTTAATTCTTTTATTTATTTTTTCATTGTGTTTATGTGGGTTACTTTTTACTATCTAGGGTTTAACATGTATATCTTAACTTACCAGAATCTACTTCAGATTTATAATTTAATTCTAGTTAGATATAAAAATGTTATTCCTATCTTCTCCCCTTTTTGTGGTATTTTTGTATCCTGTCTATTAAGATTACAAACCCAACCGTACTATTGTTGTAATTATTATTTTTAAACTTTTTAAAATTTTATTTTTAAGTTCCCTGTTGTTATATTACTTTGCTATCTATAGTCATTTCCTTAGTCTAATAACAGCTTTGTTCCAACTCTCTCTTTTGTGCAGTTATATGCAAATATGTTGCAAGTATATTTCTGTATATGTTATAGCTTCAACAATAGGCTTTATATATAATATTTTATACAATTGCTTTTTAAATCAATTCAGAGAAGAAAGGAAAAAATATGCATTTTTAGTGTCATAGTTACAGAATAACCTTTACTGGTACGCTTTGATTTTCTGTGTGAATTCAGATTACCCTCTGGGGTCACTTGCTTTCAGCCTGAAGAACTTTCTCTAGTGTTTCTTCTAAGGCAACAAATTCTCTACTTTTGTTTCTCTGGGATGTCTTTATTTCACCTTCATTTCCTGTCACCCCCTCCCCCATTTTTTTT
>NW_012119099.1:22095-24342 GCF_000951035.1 Colobus angolensis palliatus
TGCCACTGCACTCCAGCCTGGGCAACAGAGCGAGACTCCGTCTCAAAAAAAAAAAAAAAGAAACCAAAGAAGACTTAAATAGAGATAAATATACCGTGCTTACAGGCTGGAAAACTTAATGTAATAAAGATGTCAATTTTATCCAAATTATTACACAGATTAACATGATTACCACCAAAATCCCAGAAAATTTTTATATAGATATAGACAAAATTATACTAAAATGTATATGGAAACGCAAAGGAACTAGAGTAGCTAAAACAAATTTGAAAAAGAAAAATAAAGTGGGAAAAATCAGTCTATCCAGTTTCAAGACTCACATAGCAACAGTAACCAAGACTGTGATATTGACAGAGGGACAGACATTGATCAATGCAACCAAATAGAGAACTAAGAGAGAAGCACACACAAATAAGCCCAAATGATTTCTGACAAAGGTGCTAAAACACTTCAAAGGGGGAAGATATGTTTCTCATTAAATGGTGTCAAGTCATTGCACATCCATAGGCAAAAAGATGAACCTGAATCTCACACCCTACAGAAAAATTAACTCAAAATGACTCAACGACTTAAACATAAAATGTTCATCTATAAAACATTTAGAAAAAGGCTGGGCACGGTGGCTCACACCTGTAATCCCAGCACTTTGGGAGGCCAAGGCAGGTGGATCACAAGGTCAGGAGTTTGAAACCAGCCTGGCCAACATGGAGAAGCTCCATCTCTACTAAAAAGACAAAATTAGCCGGGTGTGGTGGCACGTGCCTGTAATCCCAGTTGCTTGGGAGGCTGAGGCATGAGAATCGCTTCAACCCAGGGAGCGGAGGTTGCGGTGAGCCAAGATCACACCATTGCACTCCAGCCTGGGCAACAAGAGCAAAACTCTATCTCAAAAAAAAAAGAAAGAAAGAAAGAAAGAAAAAATAGGAGAAAATCTCTGGGATGTAAGGCAAGGCAAATAATTCTTACACTTGATGCCAAAATGCCAAAATAAGATCTATAAGGCCGGTCGTGGTGGCTCATGCCTGTAATCCCAGCACTTTGGTCAATCTAGATGAAAGGTATATGGGAATTCAGTGCATTATTCTTTCAACTTTTCTATAGGTTTGAATTTTTTTCAGTAAAAAATTGGGGGAAAGGTTGGATGCGGTGGCTCACACCTGTAATCCCAGCACTTTGGGAGGGTGGGGCGGGCAGATCATGCGGTCAGGAGTTCGAGACCAGCCTGGCCAACATGGTGAAACCCCATCTCTACCAAAAATATTAAAAAAATGGCCGGGTGCGGTAGTGCATGCCTGTAATTCCAGCTACTCAGGAGGCTGAGGCGGGAGAATCGCTTGAACCTGGGAGGTGGAAGTTGCAGTGAGCCGAGATTGTACCACTGCACTCCAGCCTGGGTGACAGAGCGAGACTCCATCTCAAAAAAAAAAAAAAGAATATCAAACACTAACTTTAGAAACTATTTAAAGGAGCCAGAATTTAATTGTATTAGTTTTTAGGCGATTTTTATGCTCCATGGCATTGTTAAACACAAGAGAGCAATCAGCAAACAATTAGTGGAGCTCAACAGCTGTTCAATGTGATAACTGTTGAGGAAAACAGCCCTGTCAATATCACTGTCATTTGAGGCTGACAAGAAGCACACCCAAAGCTGTGCCTCCTTGAGGAGCAACATGAGGGGTTTAACACTGTTCGGGTGTTGTGGTTTGGATATGGTTTGTTCGGCCCCACCAATCTCATGTTGAAATTTGTCCCCCAGTACTAGAGGTGGGGCCTTATTGGAAGGAGTCTGAGTCATGGGGGCATATCCCTCCTGAATGGTTTGGTGCCATTCTTGCAGGAATTAGTGAGTTCTTACTCTTAGTTCCCACAACAACTGGTTGTTAAAAAGAGCCTGGCACCTTCCCCCATCTCTCTCTTCCTCTCTCACCATGTGATCTCACTGGTTCCCCTTCCCTTTATGCAATGAGTGGAAGCAGCCTGAAGCCCTCGCCAGAAGCAGATATTGATGCCAGGCTTCTTGTACAGTCTAGAAAACCATGAGCCCTATAAACCTTTTTTCTTTATAAATTGTCCAGCTTCGGGTATTCCTTTATAGCAAGACAAATGAACCAAGACGGGGGAAATCAACTTCATTAAAATAATCTATGCAGTCACAAAAGAAATACAAACAAGAGGCTCCAGAGATGGGAAGCCAATCCCAGAGTTCCTACAACACAGTATCTGAAAATTCCAGTTTCCAACCAAAAA
>NW_012119099.1:27467-29270 GCF_000951035.1 Colobus angolensis palliatus
TGCCACCATGCCTGGCTAATTTTTGTATTTTTAGCAGAGACAGGATTTTGCCATGTTGGCCAGGCTGGTCTCAAACTCCTGATCTCAAGTGATCTGCCCGCCTTGGCCTCCCAAAGTGCTGGCATTATAGGCGTGAGCCACCGTGCCTGGCCTCCTGCTTAATCATTTTTTATTTTTATTTTTTATTTTTTGAGATGGAATTTTGCTGTTATTGCCCAGGGTAGAGTGCAGGGCACAATCTCGGCTCACTGCAACCTCTGCCTTCCCGTTTCAAGCGATTCTCCTGCCTCAGCCTCCCAACTAGCTGGGATTACAGGCGCCCACCGCCACACCCAGCTAATCTTTTTGTATTTTTAGTAGAGACAGGGTTTCACCATGTTTTTCATTTTTAAGTCTATAGTTCAGTAGAAAAGTATATTTATGTTGTTGTACAACCCTCACAGCCATCTGTCTCCAGAACTCTTTATCTTGCAGAACTGAAATTCTGTACCCATTCAGCAATAACTCCCCATTACTCCCTCCCTCAGCCCTTGGAACCACTGTTTTACTTTCTATCTCTGAATTTGACTACTCTAGGTATTTCATACAAGTGAAGTAATACAGTATTTGTCCTTTTGTGGCTGGCTTATTTCACTTAGCATGGTGTTCCCAAGGTTTAGCCATGTCGTAGCATGTATCAGAATTTCATTCCTTTTTGATACTGAATAATATTCCATTGTGTATACATATACCACATTTTATTTATTTATTTGTTGATGGATCCTTGGGTTGCTTCTACCGTTTGGCTATTGTGAATAATGCTGCTATGAACATGGATGCACAAATAACTCTTCAAGACCCCGCTTTCAATGCTTTTGGATGTATATTTTGAAAGATAGCTTTGTCATATATAGGAATTTTTTTTTTCTTTGAGCACTTTAAATATGTTATCATTCATTGTTTCTGATGAGAGGTCAACTGATTCTATTATTGTGGTTCTTTTATAAGTGAGGTTCTCTTATAACTTTTCCTCTAGCTGCTTTCAAGATTTTCTGTTTTTGACTTGTAGCATATTTACCATGGCGTATCTGTTTGTGGTTCTTTTTGTATTTATCCTACTTGGAAGTCATTAAGTTTCCTGATTGTATAGGTTATTGCTTTAAAAAAAAATCTGGAAAGTTACTGGCCATTATTTGAATATTTTTTCTTCCTCTTTTTTCTTTCTCATCTCCTTCCGGTACTCTCAGTATGCATATGTTAATGTGATTAATGGTGTGCCACATTTTGCTGAGATTCTGTTCATTTTTCTTCATTCTTTTCTCTTTTTGTTTTTCATTTGAATAATGTCTATTGATGTATCTTTGTCTCACTAAATTTTTCTTCTGCCAGTTCAAATATAGTTTCAAATATGAGTTCAAATACAGTTCAAATATGAACTTTCTCTAGTGAATTTTAAATTTTAGTTATTCTACCTTTCAACTCCAGAATTTCCATTTTATTATATTTTATAATTTCTATGCCTTTATTGATATTCTCCATTTGGAGTAATATTGTTATGATACTTTCCTTTCCTTTTTTAATCACGCTTTTCTTTAATTCTGTGGACATATTTATAATGGTTACTCCAAAGTCTGTTAAATCTGATAACTGTTTGCTCTCACTTGCAGTTTCCCTTGTCTGCTTCCCCCTGTCATACCCCACCCTATCATAACCACAGAAAGTATGGTTCATACTTCCTTGTTTCTTTTCAAGCCTCATATATACATATATGTGTGTATATATGTATGTATGTGTATGTGTATATATATACACATACATTTACAT
>NW_012119099.1:32902-37078 GCF_000951035.1 Colobus angolensis palliatus
TTTTTAGTAGAGATGGGGTTTCACCATGTTGGTCAGGCTGGTCTCAAACTCCTGACCTCATGATCCACCTGCCTCGGCCTCCCAAAGTGGTGGGATTACAGGCGTGAGCCACTGTGCCTAGCCGCTTTGCATTTAAGAAAAATCATGCTTTATTTTGTTTATTTTTTTTGAGATGGAGTCTCACTCTGTCACCAGGCTGGAATGCAGTGGCACCCAGCTCACTGCAACCTTTGCCTCCCTTGTTCAATTATTGTGCCTCAGTCTCCCAAGTAGCTGGGATTGCAGGCGTGCGCCACCACATCCTGCTGATTTTTGTATTATTAGTAGAGATGGAGTTTCACCATGTTGACTATGCTGGTCTCGAACTCCTGACCTCAAGTTTTCCGCCTGCCTTGGCCTCCTAAAGTGCTGGGATTACAGGTGTGAGCCACTGTTCCTGGCCAAAACATGTGTTTTTAAATCGACAGATAAAATTGTGTGTATTTATCGTGTACAATATGATGTTTTGGAGTAATATACATTGTGGTAATTAGCGTATGCATTACTTCACATAGTTATTTTTGTGGTAAGAACACTAGTCCACTCTTTTAGCCTTTTCAAGAATACAGTGTATTAAGTATAGTCACCATGTTGTGCAATAGGTATCTTGAGCTTATTTCTCCTGTCTAACTGAAATTTTGTATCCTTTGACCAGCATCTCTCCACTGTCCCTCTACCCCTAGTTGCTTTACATTTTCTGTGAGACAGTCATGTCATCTGCAAACAGAAACAGTTTTATTTCTTCTTTTCCAATCTGCAGGTCTTTCATTTCCCTTTCTTAACATTTTGCACAAGTTAGAACTTCAGGGCTATGTTAAACAAGAGCAATGAGAATGAACATCCTTGCCTTATTCCTGATCTTAGGGGAAAGCATTTAGTTTTTCACCATTAAGTATAGGTTAGCTGTAAGCTTTTGTAGTTTTTGTAAGTTTATCAAGTCAAGGAATTTCCCCTCTATTCTTATTTTTCTTATTAGAGTATCATGAATGGATATTGGATTTTGGCAAATGCTTTTTTCTGCATTGATTGATGTGATCATGTAGTTTTCCTCTTTAGTACGTTCATATAGTGGGTTACCTTGTTTTCAAATGTTGAACCAGCCTTGTATTTCTGGAATAAGTCCCACTTGATCATGGTATGTCATTATTTTTATATATTGCTTCTACTTGCTGATATTTTGGTCTGCAGTTTTCTTTTGTTGTTTCTTTTTATTTTCTCTGCCACCCTGCCCGGCTAATTTTGTATTTTAGTAGAGACAGGGTTTCACCATGTTGGCCAGGCTAGTCTCGAACTCCTGACCTCAGGTGATCCACCAACCTCAGCCTCCCAAAGTGCTGGGATTACAGGTGTGAGCCACTGCACCCAGCCCAGTTTTCTTTTTTTATACTGCCCTTGTCCAGTTCTTCTTCTTCTTTTTTTTTTCTCTAACTGCTCCTGCAGAGCAGAGCTACCCATAGGCAGTGTGTCGAGAGTTGCTGTCCTTGTACAGTTCTAGTATCAGAGTAGTACCAACTTCATAAAATGAACTGGGAGATGTTCCCTTCTCTTCAGTTTTCTCAAAGATGCTATGTAGAGTTGGTGGTAATCCTTCATTAAACATTTGGTAGAATTCTCCAGTGAAACCATCTGGACCCAGGTATTTGCTTATTGAGTGTTAAAAACATTTTTAAAATCCTTATTCTTCAAACAAACTTCTATTTTTCTGAAGATATTTTTCACAGTACATACATCTCTTTAGTTGCAAAATACTTTGTCATTGTTTTTATTTGTTAGGGAAGGGTATAATTACCTTATCTATTATTTATATAATTTTAAGTTTAGTGTTTCTGTTTTAAGAGTTTAAAAATTACAAATTCAATTTTCTCAGTGGTTATCAGGCTCTCCAAATTATTTCATATTGGGTGAGTTGTGGTATTTGTCTTTTTTCACTAATTAGTCCATTTCATCTACATTATCAAATTTGTGTAGAGTTGTCTGTAATTATGCTTTCATTCTAATAACTGGTAATCCATGTCTCCTCTCTTGTTTCTTTGTTAGTCTTCCTAGAGGTTTGTCAATTTTATAAATCTTTCAAAGAATCAGTACTGATTTTCTCTATTATGTTTCTGTTTTCAATTTTACTGATTTATTTTTATATTTTCTTTCTTTTGCTTACTTTGGGTTTATTTTGCTCTTTGTCTTCTATGTTCTTGAGATGGGAGTGGACACTATTGATTTGAAACTTTTTCTCAGCCAGGTGTGGTGGCTCACGCATGTAATCCCAGCACTTTGGGAGGCCGAGGCGGGTGGATCATGAGGTCAAGAGATCGAGACCATTCTGGCCAACGTAATGAAACCCCGTCTCTATTAAAAATATAAAAATTAACTGGGCCTGGTAGCAGGCGCTTGTAGTCTCAGCTACTTGGGAGACTGAGGCAGGAGGATCACTTGAACCCGGGAGGTGGAGACTGCAGTGAGCAGAGATCACACCTTTGCACTCCAACCTGGGTGACAGAGCGAGACGCCGTCTCAAAAAAAAAAAAGAAACTTTCTCTTTTCTAATGTAAACATTTAGTGTTATAAATATCCCTCTCAGCATTGTTTTAACTATGTCCCACAAATTTTGATGCGCATTTTTATTCAGTTTATTTCCTTTAAGGAATTTAAAAAATGCATTAAACTGAATAAAAATGAATATCAGAAATGAATATCTTTGGCCCATGGATGATTTTAGAAATGTGTTGTCCAGTTTTCAAGTATTTGGAGACTTTTCTCGTTATCCTCCAGTTACTTCTTTCTAGTTTGATTCCAGTAGAGCACACTCTGTATGACTTTCATTCTTTCAAATGTGTTGAGTTTTTAAAAAGTGTTACTGAGATATAATCCACATACCATATGTTTCACCCACTTAAAATGTACAATTCAATGGCCTTTTTTATATCTGTAGAGTTGCACAAACATCACCACAATCAGTTTTGGAACATTTCCATTATCCCAGAAAGAAATCCTATATTCTTTAGGTGTCACCTTCTCCCTCCCCATTCAACTCTTCCACTGTCTAGCCAAGCCTTCGGCACTTTGTTTTATGGCCCAGGGTAGGGTCTAAGGATATGTTCAATGAATACTTGAAAAGAATGTTTATTTTGCTGTTGTTGGGTAGAGTGTTCCGTAAATGTCTATTAGATCCTGTTGTTCAGTGGTGTTAAGTTCTCAACTCCATGTTGATTTTTTTGTCTAGTTGTTCTATCAGTTGTTAAGAGAGCGTGTTGAATCTCCAAGTAGAATGATTGATTTGCCTATTTTTCTTTCAGGATCTTTTCTTGATCCTTTTATTCCTTTCTCTTGAAATTTTCTTTTTTCTGAAGTCTATTTTATGTTATTAATATAGCCACTACTTTCTTTTGCTTAATGTTTTCATGATATATTTTATTCTTTTAATTTCAAGCAACATATATTGGTATATTTAAAGCAGGTTTCTTTTTGTTTTTTTCAATTGAGATGGAGTCTCGCTCCGTCATTCAGGCTGAAGCGGCACAATCTTGGCTCACTGCAACCTCTGTTGCCCGGGTTCAAGCAATTCTCATGCCTCAGCCTCCTGAGTAACTGGGACTACAGGCGTATGCCACCATGCCTGGCTAATTTTTTTTTTTTTTTTGTATTTTTAGTAGAGACGGGGTTTCACCATGTTAGCCAGGATGGTCTCGATCTCCTGACCTCGTGATCCACCCACCTCGGCCTCCTAAACTGCTGGGATTACAGGCGTGAGCCACTGTGCACAGTCTGATTTCTTTTATCAGTGTTTTGTAGTTTTCAGCACACAAGTCCTGCATGTTTTGTTAGATTTATACCTAAGTATTTCATTTTTTTGTAGGCAATTAAAGACAGTATTTATTATGTTTTTAATTTCAGCATCCATGTGTTTATTGCTAGTACATATACAATTTTTCTTTTTTTTTTAAATAGAGATGTGGTCTCATGTTGCTCAGGCTGGAGCACAGTGGCTATTCACAGGCACTATCATTGTGCATTATAGCCTCAAACTACTGACCTAAAACAATCCTCCTTTGTCCAGCTCAATTGATTTTTGTATGTTCGTCATATATCCTGAATCCTGAAGACTTATTGAATTCACTTATTAGTTTTAGTGTTTTTAAAATT
>NW_012119099.1:38933-42864 GCF_000951035.1 Colobus angolensis palliatus
ACCTCGTGATCTGCCCGCCTCAGCCTCCCAAAGTGCTGGGATTACAGGCGTGAGCCACTGCACCCAGCCTGTTGAGGCTTAGGATATATGCTTTAAAATCCTTTCAGGTAATTCTAATATCTGTGCTCTCTTAGTGCTAGTGTCTGTCAGAATTGTCTTTTCTTTTTCAATTTGAGATCTTCCTGGTTCTTGGTATAAGTCATCCTCAATGGAAACTTCAATGCTTTGGGTATTATGTTATCAGACTCTAGACCTTATTTACACCTTCTGTTTTGGCAGGCTGTTTTGGACACCATTGTAGTAGAAAAAGCGGGACATCAGCTTGTTACTTCTAGATGGTGGTAAATATCCAGGCTTTCTGCTCTGCTTCCATTGACACCCAATGGGGTGGGGGGCCCCAGTTGCTGCTGGGTGATTGTGGGTATTCTGGTTCCCTACTTGGCCTCCCTGATACCTCCCTGGCTGGGAGGGGTAGGAGTGCCTGTGACTGCTTACCACAGTGCTTTCACTGTCACCATAGGGGAAGAGGGAGGAAAGGTGGCCTCGTTATCTCTGGGAAAAGGTTAAGTCACTGAATCTCCACTAGACCTCCTCTGACATGACCTCAGCAGGGAGGGGAAGGGGGGCCTCATCACTCCTGGGTGGAAGTGGAAGTCCAGGCTCCCCTGACACTGCTGGGGGGGAGGGATTGGCTCCTTATTACTGCCATGAGGGATAAAAGTCACAATCCTTACTCAGCCTTGGCAGGGGTGTTGGGTACCTTGGTACATCCTCACAAGACTGGAAGTCTAGGCTCCCCACTCAGTTATTGCTGGAAAATGGGCAGTTACTGTCTAAATGTGTTCCATCTCATTAGACTGTTGCCTTCCTGGTCCTTTGGCTAGAGAGGGCAGGCTTTTCTTTGCGCTTTTCAATCTGTGCCCCTTGGGGTTTCAAAGTTGTCTGCTTCTTCAGCTCCAAGTCTGAAATAATGAAGCAGAAAGAAGACCCAGTGAACCCATCCCTGGGTTGTTCTGTGAGCCTTAAGGCACCTGTATAGTCTGCCTCCTCTCTCACTTCCAAAACCTTCTTATTTTTTTTTATATCTAGTGTTGAGGGTTTTTATTACCACTTAGTAGGAAGAACAGGGAACAGTATGTCTGCTCTGTCCCTGGAGCTCAAGTCCACACCTTGCTTTTCATTTGTTGTTTTTAAATAATTAGTTTTATTTTTAAATGAAACTGAGTTTTCTTTGGAGAGGTCAAGCAGGTTGTCTGGTGGAGCACCTCATGGTCAGAAGCTGTCCAGTTCTTCCCTTGTGATTAGCTTCAAACAGTTTTGGCGAGAAGCTGTGTGGGCAATGCTGTGTAGCTCCCACATCACAAGGAGGTACATAGTTTCGGGGGACCCGGCTGGGGGTCACGGGAAGCTTGATCACATCTTCCTTCCTGTATCTAATAAATTATCTGTGGTGTGAAACTCTGAGATCATGCGAGCATCCTCTTTCCAAGCAGCCTTTTACTCAGTGGTTTTAGCATGTCTAGGTGAATATATTAAGGTTTACAAAATGATAATTCTTCTAATGCTGTCATTTCCTTTACATTTATTAGCTGGTATTCTTCCACGAAGAAGAACTTTATCCAAAGCCACATCCTTTTATTCTCTTTTTGGTACCAATATGTATTTTAATTCATGTTTTATATTTCATTACTGTCATATTTTTCTTGAAATTGTTCCATGTAGGGCAAATTGAGCTCCTTCTGGTTCACTCTTAGGTCCATTTAACATGACTCTGTTAATCTTTGGGCATTTCCTTGATTTCTGGGCAACATGAGATGTCACAGACACGCCATGTGCATTTCATAGTCCACACCTAGAATCAGCTATTTCCGCAAGGAGCCCTGCTTCCTTTTAGTAAGGAATGGTATTTAGAAATGTAGATAAATTTCTAAGGGAGAAGAGTTTTCTAAGAGAAGATAAAGTATTGAATTATAGTAGTTATTCGTAGTCACAACTGCTACTGTATTCTTGGTGACTTAGGCCCTCGTTTGAAGTTAGGGAGGTGGAGCTTCATGTGACAGTGATTTGTGTGCCTGTGTCTCCTCTACCTGGCTGACTTTCTTGGGAGCCAGGAGAGTATCTTTCCCATTTTTATATTCACAGTATTTAACACTGTTTCTGGCACAGAGGAGAATTTAATAACTGTTTGGAATTAAATTGTGCTAAACAGACTCCTAAGCTGTGCATCATAGAATCCAAGAAGTTTTCTAGTGTTCTGACTGTGTGGAGAAGAGTAAGGATCTGGAACAAAGTCGCAGTGGAAATGTTCTTAGGCTGTGGGCAAATTATTCAGTGTTTCAGAACTTGTTTCTCTTGCTGAATGGGAAGCATTTTATTGGCTTCAGCATGCTAAAAAAAGGCTATAACAAGATCTGAGGCTGTTCTTATGAGGTAGTAGTAAAGTATGGGTACAGGATTCAGTTTGAACATTTAGAGAAGGTGACTTTCTAAGCTGTATATAGCTCACCGTAGAGGTGAATGGTACTGGTTTTCAGCCTCTACTTGGGAAACGTGTGTTTCTTCTTTTGCTGACTCTCTCTGCTACTATATAGTTTTATGATCTTTAAGTCAGTCAGTTGCTCGATTTCTTTTCCTTATTTTCATCTGGAAAAGAGTGTGATGGTGTTTTGAATTAAGACATAATAAGAAAAAACATACAAAACCCTTTGATATGTAGCAATAAAATGAAAGAAGATGTATTATAAGCACAGAACTTGGCCATTATAAGTAGCAACAAAGGAAGCCTAGCGTCAGGTCCTAGAGTTTGTTTTTATTTGAAGGAGCTGTATGTGGCATTTTAATAAGAGTTCCAAATGAAAGGGTAGTTCCAGGCTGAGTCTAGCTTTGAGACTATAATGATAATGGGACTTTAAAGTTATATTAAAGTGGGTTTAGGCAGAAGGCACATGAAAAGCACATTTCTTTATAACCGCATTTTGAGTGAAGGGATAGAACCTAAAAGGAAAGACTAAAATATTCAACATGGTATTTACTAAGTAAAGGGTGTGTGCACACACATGTGTGCATGTGTGCTGTGTGTGTTTATGATGAGTAAGAACTCTTTTATTCCATCATGATTTGTTTAAACATGAAGTTTAAAGAAAAGCTTCATTTCCTGAATTTTCTTTTTTGAAAAAGTAATTCTTGCTTGGGGTAAAAATTGCAAACAATAGAGATATACAACTTAGTAAAAGGTCTCAACATTCTGCTGACAGTTTTGTTTCATAATGTTCTTTCAGATGTTTTCTGTGCATACATTAGATTTTTCTTTTCCCAGAAATTAGCTCATACTAACTAACATAAGCCCACCCTGCTGCTGCTTGTGTTTGTTTTCATGTAACACACAGCTTTTTATGTCCATCTGTGGATATCTGTATCACTCTTTTTGATGGTTGAATTCTGTGTATGTACCCTCATGTACCCAGTATCCTATTGAGAGACATATGAATTATTTCTTGTTTTTTGCTATTATAAACAATGCTGCAGTAAATATCATTTGTGTGTATATCTGCTGTCTCATGTACTTAGGATTGATACCTAGGAGTGGAATTACTGAGACAAAAGTTGTGGATATTTATGTTTTGCCAGTTGTTCTAAAGAGTTGATTAATTTGTAGGGCTGAGGATTCCTCATCTCAGATGACATAAGGTCCTTGTTACACTCTCTAAGTGCCCTGAGTTTCTCCTTTGGAGCACAGGTCAGAATTGTATTTTATTGTGTGCTTGTTTTAAAACTTCCCCTCTCTCCTCTTATTTTCCCCCTAAAAATATAAGTGAAACCCCATCTCTACTAAAAAATACAAAAAACTAGCCGGGCGACGTGGCCGGCGCCTGTAGTCCCAGCTACTCGGGAGGCTGAGGCAGGAGAATAGCGTAAAACCCGGGAGGCGGAG
>NW_012119099.1:44559-64994 GCF_000951035.1 Colobus angolensis palliatus
TTTTTTGTATTTTTTAGTAGAGATGGGGTTTCACCGTGTTAGCCAGGATGGTCTCGATCTCCTGACCTCGTGATCTGCCCGTCTTGGCCTCCCAAAGTGCTGGGATTACAGGCTTGAGCCACCGCGCCTGGCCTGGTTTATCTCTAAAATCTCATATATGGTGACTGTAATCGGTGGGCATTACAGGTGCCTTTGAGATGGTGTGACCTTCCAGGGACATCTGTATCCCGCAGAATGTCTAAGATGGTACATCCTAGCTCTCAGCATGTTCCTCTGACTGAGCCCAGACTTGGCAGGATTGGCCAGGTGTGTGCTCATAGTTTGTGGTTTGAGACTGTGGCAGTTTTTCCTACTTTATCGGATATGATGCTTTCTACCCCGTTTATCAGTAGCGTTTTTTGGGCTGGGGGTCACAGGTAAGGTGATGCAAAATAACTCCTACTTTCTTATTTTCAACTGGAAACTAATTTATATCTTATTTTGTCTGGCTTTTCCTCCCCTCCCTTGGAAGATAATGCTTGTCTTTCTCAATTTATCGACTTGAGAAATAAATCTTTTGGTTATACCTTTCTAAAAAAAAATAAAACCATTAGTATAGTAATATTATTTCACACTTCCTGTACCTTTATCTCCAGTTTTTGTGATGCTTTGAGAATTCTTTTTTAAAAATTTAAGTTTTAATTTTTTAAGAGACAGTTTCTCGCCATTTTGCCTAGGGTGGGTCTTGAACTCTGGTCTCAAGTGATCTTCCCACCTCAGCCTCCTGAGTAGCTGGGATTGCAGGTTTGAGCCACAGTGCCTGGCAGAATTTTTGTTATTATTATCAAATTAATGTTTTTTTACATTGTTAATTTTTCTTTCTAGGCTTCTGAAAATTATGTCTAATTTTCTATCCATAGTTAACCCAGGCCATGAGATTTAATTCTATTTAGATTTAATTCTGCACCTAACCGGAACTGGTACTACTGCTAGTTCGTTCATTGATAACATTGAATACCCTGAACTATGCACTGTTCTATGTGCTTGAGGTAAAGAAATGAATAAATAAACAGAAATCCCTGCCCCTCTGGAATTTATGTACTAGAGGGGGTGGATGAATGTAATAAATGAGTAAGTCTTATAATACATTAGAAGAGAACAAGTGCTAAATTGTAAGAATAAAAGTGGAATAGGGTGAGTGAAGTCCATGGGGCCAAGGAGAGTACGTAGAATTTAAATAAGGTAGTCAGGGAGGGCCCCATTGAGGTGCTGACATTTGAGCAATGACCTAGAGTACATAAAGGAGTTAACTCACTGCGGGTGGAGGAGGTGGCCAGAGCCAAGACTCAAGGAGTCGCCTTCCTGATGTGTAGGAGGGGCAGTGAGGAGGCCAGGGCTGCAGGAGACATGGCACAAGGGCCCAGAGGGTGTATGGGGTGGGGATTGGGAAGGGCTTTGTAGACCAGTGCAGACTGGAGGGCTCTGACTTGGGTGTTGATGTGGTCACTCTTGATGCTGAGAGTAGACTCCAGGGGACAAGACTGGGAGGAGGGAAAGGAGCTGGCTATTGCAGGAAGGCCAGGCGAGCGATGCTGATAGATGGGACCAGGCTGGTTTGAAGCTGTGAAATTCCCATTAATGAGCACATTATGTACATTTAACTTTTGGTCAGCTGGATTAGGGCTACACTTTCCTCAAGGATTCTTGAGTGTGAGAATGCTTGCGTTCTTTCATGTCATAAATGCTTGTGTTCTTTCATGTCTTTCATGGCTTTTTGCTGCCTTTAAATAACGCATGACAGTCTAACTTGGTAAAGATGTGTTGGGTCACTTCTTTCCCTTCTGGCTCAGTAGGCAGCATTCTTTTGTCTTCAGACTCCAGTGTTCTGGAGAAGACTGCAGATGGTCTGTCTTTTCCCGCATTATGGGCTGCCCACTTCTTTGTCTGTGTTGGTAGAATCGCCAGCCTTGCTAGATGTGTCTTACCCTGATTGGACTCTACTGATTTTTCTTGGCATATTCTGAACCCTTTCAAGCTGTAGCTTCAGTTACTCAATTTCAGGAGAATTTTCCTGTATTATATCTTAAATTTTCTTTTCCTGTGTCATTTGTTTTGTTCTCTTCACAATTAGCAGTTGTGTGTCTGTTGAATGTTTATCTCCCATATCTAACTTTCCTTTTTTTTTTACAGAGTCTCGCTCTGTCACCCAGGCTGGAGTGCAGTGGTGTGATCTCGGCTCACTGCAAGCTCCACCTCCTGGGTTCATGCCATTCTCCTGCCTCAGCCTCCCAAGTAGCTGGGACTACAGGCGCCCGCCACCACGCCTGGCTAATTTTTTGTATTTTTAGTAGAGACAGGATTTCACCATGTTAGCCAGGACGTTCTCGATCTCCTGACCCCGTGATCCCCCCGCCTCAGCCTCTAACTTTAATCACTTTCATGGATTTCCTATATTCCATTTCCCCAAATGAGTCTCTGCTTTCACTGACTTCTTAAGCAATTCCGCTTCACTTCTTGCCCTTCTTCACGTCATGTTCATCAGGGAATGGTGTTTGTGCTTTTCTCCATTGGTGTCCTTGACTCATCCCTTATCTTCCTTCAGTAAGGAGCAGGGCCCACAGGGCAGGATATTCCTTGCTTTAGCCTCTCACTAAGCTGAGATAAATTTGAAAACGGCTCAAGATCTAGGGAAGTGAGTCTTGATTCTTGTCGTCTTCCCTTGATTTTGTTCAGCAAATTCCTGTCTCGGAAATAGCCTTTGTGTCTGTCGCTCAGGGTGGAGGCCATTCTCCACTCTCATTATAGTTTGAATTTCCTTCTCTGTTTTGACTTTAACAGAAGGGGAGAGTAGATATTTTTTCTTTCATAAGAATTCCCAGGGCCAGGCGTGGTGGCTCACATCCATAATCCCAGCACTTTGGAGCTGGAGGCGGGTGGATTGCTCGAGCCTAGAAGTTTGAGATTAGCCTAGGCAACATAGTGAGACCCTGTATATACAAAAATACAAAAATTAGCATGATGGCATGTGCCTGTAGTCCCAGCTCCTCAGTAGGCTGAGGTGAGAGGATTGCTTGAACCCAGGAGATTGAGGCTGCAGTGAGCTGAGATCGTACCACTGCATTCCAGCCTGGATGACAGAGTGAGACCCTGTCTCAGAAAAGAAAAAAAAAAAGAATTCCCAGACATATAGCTTGAAAATTATCTTTTGTGAAAAAATAATATATTACAATATATAAAATTCAACATGTTTAACAGGGGGAAGGAGGGAAAAGAAGATTATCTTCTGCCCCTGTCCCTTAGCTTCCAGTTCCCAGCCCCGGGAAGCACAACCATATAGAACATATTCCTAGAGTGGAATTGCTTTGTCAAAGGATGTATGCATTTGTACATTTGATAGACACTGCCAAATTGCTATCCATAGATGCCGTCAGTATATATATGTTATCAGCAAAACATGAGAGTGCCAGTTTCCTCACATTCTCACCAACATGATGATGTTCGAAGCATTTCAAATTTTTGCCATTCTAATAGGCAAAATAGATTTGAAAGTTTTATTTAGCATTTCTTGTTAATACAGGTGGTTGAGGAGCCAGGTGCAGTGGAGCACACCTGTAGTCCTGATACTATCATTTGAGCCTAGGAGTTCGAGCCCAACCTGGGCAACATAGTGAGACCCTGTCTCTCAAAAAATAAAGAAGTAAAAGTCAGTCTGAGCATCTTATGTGCTGAAGAGCCGTTTGTATTTGCTGTGAACTACCTGTTCATTACCTATCACATTTTTATTTTGGGTTAGTAGTGGCTTTTTCATTGGGTTTATATAGGTACTCTTTATGTGTAGGAAAATTAACTCGGTCTGGATATGAGTCAAGTTTTGTTTTCCCAGTTCATTCAACTATGATTATTTAGTTGTGTTTGTGCTATGTTTTAGGTATGTAGAAAGATTTGGTTTGTATGTAGGTGATTTTCTCTTTTATAACTTTGGGGTTTTTATATTATAGGCATTCCCCATGCTAAGAGTCCATGGATTCTACGGTGTTTTCTTTTGCTAATTGTACTATTTTCATTTTTAAAAAATTTTTATTTACTTATTTTTTTGAGATGGAGTTTCGCTCTTGTTGCCCAGGCTGGAGTGCAATATCTCAGCTCACTGCAATCTCTGCCTCACGGATTCAAGTGATTCTCCTGCCTCAGCCTCCTGAGTAGCTGGGATTATGGGCATCTGCCACCATGCCTTTCTAATTTTGTATTTTTAGTAGAAATGGGGTTTCTCCATTTTGGTCAGGCTGGTCTCAAACTCCCGACCTCAGGTGATCTGCCCACCTTGGCCTCCCAAATTGCTGGGATTACAGGTGTGAGCCACCACGTCTGGCCAATTTTTTTCTTGCAAATATTTGGTGCTCCTTCAGTTACTCCTGGTGTTAGTAGTAAAGTAGGGTGCCCAACTATGTTTTTCCAGATGCCTATCCTGCTGTCTGAACACCATTTGTTGGTTCCTTTGGAATACCAGCTTTATAATATATTAAATTCCTGTAATTCTTGGTCTAGTCCATGTCTGTCTATTCATGTACCAACATCAAACCTTTTAAAATTTAGGCTTAAAATATTTTTTAAAATGCAAATTCAATAAAATCATTTTGGAGAGAAGTCTTATGGGAATATTTCAGTAGTTCCTTCGCAGTAAGATGTTGTAGATTATTCTTCTGAGCACAATCTGCTATTCATTGTTAGGATATGTGTTTACTTACCTACTTGGAATTGATTTTGCTGACAGAAGTAAGGACTCTTGGATGGTCCTTCTGTATTCTCCTACCCTGGCTCCCTGGTAATGTGGAAAATGAATTTTCAGGTAAAATTGGCAGAGGACATTAGGAGTATATTAACATGAACTGGCCCAACTTCGGCTCACACTTGATAGCTTCATCTTAGTAAGCATCCTTCTTTGATTAAATAAACTGGCTGTGGATATTCTCCAGGGAAAAAGCTACTGCTTATTCTTAGAAAACTAATGTATACATGAGCTGGTAAAGAGGAACTTCTTTAAGGACAATTTTAGAGTTATAGAAGCATATATTTGTTTTTATGATCTTGCAAGTTTGCTAAGTGCTTTACTGAAAATAGTATGCATGGAAAAACATAACATAGTATGTCCCAAATAAGCACTTGGTTATTTCTTTTCTTTTTTTCTTTTTTTTCCTTCACACAGAGTCTTGCTTTGTCGCTCGGGCTGGAGTGCAGTGGTGCAATCTTGGCCCACTGCAATCTCTGCCTCCCTGATTCAAGCAATTCTCCTTGCCTCAGCCTCCTGAGTAGCTGGGTTTACACGGACCTGCCACCATGCCTGGATAATTTCTGTATTTTTAGTAGAGACAGGTTTCACCATGTTGGCCAGGCTGGTCTCGAACTCTTGACCTCAAGTGATCTGCCCGCCTTGGCCTCCCAAAGTGCTAGGATTATGGTGTGAGCCACTGTACCCAGCTAGCACTTGGTTATTTCTTTAAAAAACTTATTTAAATTCTGTCCTGAATTTGTTATATGCTTTCTTTTAAAATATATGTTTAGGTAAACATCTGTTTTAGTGCTTTTTCTTCCTTTGAATTTTTTCATTTATTTATTCATTCAACAAATATTTATTGATTACTTGCTCTGTGCTAGACAGCGTTTTAGGTACTGATATTCAGCAGGGAACAAAACAGACAAGGACCTTGCTTTTATTGAGCTTATAATCTAGTGGGGGAGATCAGCAATAAATAAGAAATTGTCAGGATGTGATTAGTTTTATGGAGAAAATCAAGCAGGGTGGAGTGAAAGTGACTCACTTTGGGGGCAGCATCCAGTGGGAGGTCAATATAGTTACACTGAGCCTTAGTTACCTTTTATTAGAAAGGCAATGTGGGAAAATAGGAGAAGCATGGACTTCAGAGCTTGATAAGCTCCTGTACAAATCTCAGATTTTCTACATGCAGATTGTGTGGCCCTGACCAAATTACCTAACCTCTCTGACCCCCATTTCCCCAACTGTCCAAAGGGGAAAAAAGAATACCTGACTCCTAGTGGGTTATTAAGGATTAAATGTGACAACTTCAACAAAAAACCCTAGAAGAATGTTTGACCTGTAATAGTCACTTTATAAATAGTAGCTAAAATATTATCACTTCATCACGTTGTTCATTAAAAGTTTTTAAGAAGTTTACCCATTATTTCATAAGTTTTAATGTCATGTGCCTAATAAGATGGTAGGTTTTAACCAAAGCACCCTTAAATGGCCATTTGTGCCAAATGTCACCATGGTAACTGCTAAAATGGGGGGATTGCTGGTATTAGTGTATTCATTTCCAGGAATTGTCATAGTTTAATGTTCATCTGCAGTTGGTCACGTTTTGTTGAGGTCATAACAGAAAAGGAACTACATTTGTATTGAACATTGTATTAGAACAAATTTTAGTACCTCTGAAAGGTCGTACATCATAGAATCTAGACATAAAACCAGAGTTCTAGCTCAGAAACACTAGTACTACCACTGTTTCATCTGTCCCACGTTGAGGAATATGACAGACTCTGGTTCAAAGGTACTTTAATGCCTTATCCTAGAGGCCTAGGCTGAAATTCTACTAGACCACAGGCTGGGAACAGTGACATCTCCAAGATACCAAGTCTGTCAGGGTCACTGATGGAGATTTTCATAGAGGAGGTTCTCCGGCCTAACTGAAGGCATCACTTCTTAGATAGGTGGCCCAGTCAAACACTATCCAAGGAAGGAGCATGGGCTCTAGAAAGATTTAGGGACAGAGTAGCAGATACACCAGAATGCTGAAACCTGGAACAGGCCAGGAAGACAAAACGGCAGTCTGCATATAGCAAAAAGAGAAGGTAGGAAGATACAGGTAACAACAAAATGGATGTGAGATGAGAATCTCAATGTGAGGTCACATCTATATTCCTAACACACACAGTTTGTTACCTATCCGTTTGCCCTGGAAACAGGGCCACACTAAATAGCACCCATTCTTTCTTATTTTTCTTATCCCTCAAACAAAGAAGTGTCCCTCCCTTGGCCCCAAGTCAATGGGTAAGGTATTCTGCCAAGACCTTTGTCAACTATCCCCTATCATTTATGTTTTTTACTTCTCCCTGTCTACTGATTTATTCTTCCTCTACCTCAAAACATGCTCATATACTTTCTATCTTTAAAAAAGAAGTCCACTAAAATCTCCTACTCTGACCTCTAATTCAGCAGTTAAAGTTCCTTTCATGGCTCACTTTTCAGGAGGAATCTGACTCCACTTCTTTTACCTTTCAATTCCTCCTTAATTCTGTGATCTCCTTAGTTCTGTGAGCTTCCTCTATTCTTGCTAAAGTCATGACTATCTCTGGGTATGTTCATTGCCTGTTGGACATTTGAATGTCTCAGGCATTTCAAGTTCAGCATTAATTGAACCCATTATCCGCTTCCCTAGTGTGATGATTTTAAAATATATCCACGAATTCTTTGACATTTCTTATTTCAAGAGGTGGAGCTTAGTTCCCTTTCTAACTAATGGAATAAGGCAGAAGTGAGAGTGTTAGGAGTAGGTCCATAGTGTTAGGAGTAGTAGGAACACTATGGCTTCCTCCTTGCTCTCTCTCTCTCAGTTCACTCATGCTGAGAGAAGCCAACTGCCAGATGGGGAGGATGTTCCAGCAATGCTATAGAGAGGCTCACTTGGCAAGGAACTGAGATCTCCTGCCAACAACCAGCACTGCCTTGTCAGGCAGGTGAGTGAACTCATTGGAAGTGGACCCTCCAGCCCCAGCTGAGCCTTAGATGATGCACTCCCAGCTGACATCTTGATTGCAACCTCATGAGAAACTCTGAGCCAGAACCAGCTAGCTAAGCCTATCTTAGATTCCTGACCCACCGAAACTGTGAGATAAACCTTTGTGTTTTAAGCTGCTAATGGTTGTCAGTGATTTGCTACACACCACTATATAACCAGTACACATGGCAAACTTTCTGTATTCCCAGTCCTAGGGAAAACGAGGAAACAACTCCTTCCTCTCCAAGATCTAACTGGTGACCAAGTCCTGTTATTTTCATCTAGGTACCTGTTGATTCAGCCTGTTCTGATTTTCCTAGTCACTCTCTCAGTTTATTATTTATCGTCTAG
Organism: Colobus angolensis palliatus; assembly: GCF_000951035.1. Classification (NCBI taxonomy): domain Eukaryota; kingdom Metazoa; phylum Chordata; class Mammalia; order Primates; family Cercopithecidae; genus Colobus; species Colobus angolensis. Next base: position 52,683 of record NW_012119099.1, read on the forward strand.
ACTATTTCAATTGCCTCTTAACAAGTTTCTTGCCTCCAGCTTCACTCCCTTTTAATCTATTCCCCATACTGCCATAAAAAAAATTCTAAAATGTGAATTTGAGCATCTTTCTTCTTTGCTTGAATTGTCCCCATTGACTAGAGTTAATCAAGCCCAGTCATCTTAAGCAATGCAGGCAAAGCTGTTTGAGGTTTGATCCCGCTGTGCTTTCCAGCTCCCGTCTCTCCTGCAGCACTGAGTTTAGCCATCAGAAATGGCTGGTGGGTCCCAGAATCTGCCACGGCTTTTCCTCTTTCTGTGATTGGTGTGTGCAGTTCTCTCTAGTTTTGGAAGGCTTTCACAACTCTTTGACGCTTTCTCTATTTTCTGAAAGTTAGGTATTCCTCCTTTCTTCTGCAGTCCCCAGTGGATACCTGAGTAATTGCTGTGATCACATCACTGTCATTGTCTCGCAATGTCTGTCAGTTAGACCAAGAATTCCACTAGATGAGGGTCGATGCTCTGTTTATCTCTTTTTTGTTGTTGTTCTTGCCTATCTGATCTTTTTAAATGTTTGACATACTTTTTCTTTTTTTCGGAGGGGGGCAGTATCTTGCTCTGTCACCTGGGCTGGAGTACAGTGGCGCAACCATGGCTCACTGCAGCCTCAACCTCCTGGGCTCAAGCAATCCTCCCACCTCAGCCTCCCTAGGAGTGCACCTCCACAGCTGGCTAATTTCTGTGGAGACAGGGTTTCACCATGTTACCCAGGCTAGTCTCGAAGTCCTGGGCTTGATATTCTTTTTTAACTTTACTGTGGTAAGAACACTTAACCACATTTGTTGATCTACTACATTTGTTCATCTACCCTCAACAAATTTTTAAGTGTACAATACATTGTTGTTGACTCTAGGTACAGTGTTGTACAGCAGATCTTGAGAGCTTATTCATCTTGCTTAACTGCAACGTTATGTTCATTGATTGGTAACTCCCCATTTCCCTCCCTGCAGCTTCTGGTAACCTCCATTGTATTTTTTGATCCTATGAATTTGACTATTTTTGGTATCTCATATAAGTGGAATCGTGCAGTATTTGTCTTCTATGACTGCCTTATTTCATTAGCAAAATGTCCTCAAGATTAATCCGTGCTGTTGCATGTTACAGAATTTCCTTTTTTTTTTTAGAGGCTGAATAGTATTCCATGGTATATATATACTACATATTGTCTACCCCTTCATCCACTGATGGGCATTTAGTTGTTTCCACATCTTAGTTTTGCTTCTTTGAAGAACCTGCATACTGTTTTCCATAGTGGCTGCTCCATTTTACATTCTCATAAACAGTGCACAAAAGTTCCGGTTTCTCTACATCCTCGCCAATACTTGTTGTCTTTTGATTTTTTTGGTAATAGCCATCCTGACAATGTGTGTTCTGTTCATTTTAAATCTCTAGCACCTAATGGGATATTTGAAGAGGGTGTCTGATATCCCATTAGTCTAGCAGATAGGGAATTTCATATTAGCAGAGTCAGAATATAAAAATGTAACTTTACTTCTCTATACATGATCATAACTTCACTCTCTAGCCATTGTGTTTCCACTAAAGGCAGTGAAGAGTCCTTGGGGATGAGGGTTCTGGCCCCATCACTAATGCTTTCATTGGCTATGAAGGCTTTGCCGGTTGTTGGTGCCATCCATTCCTCTGTGTTCCCTTTCTCTTTATGTTAGTCCCACTGGGCCCCCTCCTTTCTGACTGTGAGAGTTCTCCAGGCTTGCAGGCTTGTGCTCAGCTGTTTCAGTGCCTTTCTGGGGCATGCACCCTGGGATGTGCTGTGTGGGTCTCAGACCCACCCTTCAGATGCAGGGGCCTGCCCAGGGCTGAACCTCTTTAGGAGGACTGCACTCTGGGAAGAACCAATGATGTGTCTGGGATTTCTGTTAGCTAGATCTCTTATAAATTCCAAGTCTTAGTTTGGGATGGAAAGAGGTAGAGGATCTGGACTTTTCAGAGACTTAGCAGCATCTTTTTTTTTTTTTTTTTTTTAATACTTTATGTTCTACATGTGCACAACATGCAGGTTTGTTACTTATGTATACATGTGCCATGTTGGTTTGCTATACCCATTAACTCATCATTTACATCAGGTATATCTCCTAATGCTATCCCTCCCCTCTAAAGAAAAATACTTAGTTCTTCCAGTGGAAAACTGTGGGTTCCAAGAGATATCTGCTGTGCATTTATGGGCCTATTTTAGAGCAGAATATCAAACTATTCACCATAATTTAAAAAATAATATTAAATAATTAAAACATTGGTACAGCCTGCCAGGAGCTCAGTGTGCAATGGCGACATCAAGCCTATGAGGCCACCTGGTGCGGCTTGGGAACCCACAGAGGCCTGCGCTGAAGCAAACCCCTCATCCTAGCTAACTGTGGCAAGGACTGGCATCCGGAGAAGGGCGAGGCTGCTTGTATCATGGAGTGTCAGCTTGCTGTAAGCCGAATGAATTCCACGATGATATGTGCGGAAAAGAGATCCAGGGCCTTTTCGATTGTGCTTCAAGGACTTAGGAGGTCCCCCAAATGAGATCAACACAGGAGACCCTGGGAGAGTCTGGGAGTTTACCTCCCAAGAAATTGAATAAGTTGTCACAGAGGTTTCCTTACAAACCTCACCTAAGCTTAAAATGGAGAAGCATTTTCAATGATTTCTGAACTATAGTTTCTGACGATTATGCAGAGGTATTTTACAGATATTTGCATTGCTATGACCTCTTTGAAGGGTAGAATGAGGCAAAACACTTTTTCCAACCTTTGGAATCATAGTATGGGTAGAAGTTATTTTTTTTTTTTTTTTGAGACAGAGTCTCGCTCTGTCACCCCAGGCTGGAGTGTAGTGGCCGAATTCTCGGCTCACTGCAAGCTCCGCCTCCCAGGTTTACGCCGTTCTCCTGCCTCAGCCTCCCGAGTAGCTGGGACTACAGGCGCCCGCGACCTCGCCCGGCTAGTTTTTTGTATTTTTTAGTAGAGACGGGGTTTCACTGTGTTAGCCAGGATGGTCTCGATCTCTTGACCTCGTGATCCACCCGTCTCGGCCTCCCAAAGTGCTGGGATTACAGGCTTGAGCCACCGCGCCCGGCCAGAAGTTATGTTTTATCTTGAAGTAAAATCCTCTGAAGAGAAAAAAGTAGTTTAAAAATTAATTATACTTTTTTATATTTATAGGAGAGATCACATTGTTTGTGAATTTTGATAGTATCTATAGCCCAGGACAAATTTCCAGAGCCATTCCATTTCTTTTCTTATTCTGTTTCCATTGAAATAGAAAGCTGAAACCAGAATTACAGGTCATCAGGAATGATAACAAGTGTTTTGACTCTAACTGATCAATCTGAACGTGCATTCAGGTTAAATATGGATGCAGAGATTATAGTGAATTTTTTTTACTGAAGGTCACTTGCGGCATTCTTTCAGCTGCTGAGTTAACAAGCATGTCACACTTAAAAACAGGAAGGTTGGCCGAGTGCGGTGGCTCACGCCTGTAATCCCAGCACTTTGGGAGGCCGGGGTGGGTGGATCATGAGGTCAGGAGACAGAGACCATCCTGGCTAACACGGTGAAACCCCATCTCTACTAAAAATGCAAAAAATTAGCTGGGCATGGTGGCAGGCGCCTGTAGTCCCAGCTACTCAAGGAGGCTGAATCAGGAGAATGGCGTGAACCTGGGAGGCAGAGCTTGCAGTGAGCCAAGATTGCACCACTCTACTCCAGCCTGGGCAACAGAGCGAGACTCCGTCTCAAAAACAAACAAACAAACAAAAAAAACAGAAAAAACCCAGGAAGGTTAAGTGTTTTTTGTTTGTTTGTTTTTGTTTTTGAGACAGGATCTCTGTCACTCAGGCTGTAGTGCAGCATGACCACGGGTCATTGCAGCCTTGAACTCGAGGGCTCAAGCAATCAATCCTCCTACTTCAACTTCCAGAGTAGCTGGGATTACAAGCATCTGCCACCATGCCTGGTTAATTAAAATTTTTTTTTTCATAGAGACAGGGTCTTGCTATGTTGCTCAGGCTGGTCTCGAGCTCCTGGCCTCAAGTGGTCCTCCTGGCTTGGCCTCCCAAAGTGCTGAGATTACACATGTGAGCCACCACACCCAGCCCAAGTGTTTCTATTTAGTTGATAATGGTGAGTAGATTCCTAATCCACTCTTCGATTGCATTTGATTCTGGAAAATGTTTCTTTATATAATTTTGCAGCATTTCAGTGTAGTTTTTAAATATGCCAATCATGTATCAAAAAATGTATTTCTTAATTTGTGAAGAAAACTCAACTATCAGGGAAGTCAAACTCGTGGAGATTTAGCTGCCTACATTGCAGCTTGGTCATATCATCAGGATATCATAACAGCATTAAAAAATCATGATATTTTGGCTAAGATTCAGGCTGTTCCAGATAATGATTACTGAAATATACTACTTGAGTGAATCACCTGAGATCATAGAAATGGTCTTTATCTGCATCATCAAAGTCATGAAGAAATAGTTTTTTCCTCATTTTAAATATTCCTGCTTTTAAATATCCTTGTGAACACCTTTCTCCTTAGCATCCCATGTATTTCAGTGTGGAAAAGCAGACCCTGGGACTCACTGTCCATACCGCATGTTGAAAAGGCTGATTGTCCATGACTGTAGTGTGACTTAAAATGTTTATCCAGCCGGGTATAGTGGCTCACGCTTGTAATCCCAGCACTTTGGGAGGCCACGCAGGGAGGATCACTTCAGCCCAGGAGTTTGAGGGAGGATCACTTGAATCCAGGGGTTCGAGACCAGTCTGGGCAACATGGTGAGACCCCATCTCTATAAAAAATTTAATCATTAGCTGCGCATGTTGGTTCGTGCCTGTAGTCCCAGCTACTCAGGAAGTTTAGGTGGGAGGATTGCTTGAGCCTGGGTGACTGAGGCTACAGTGAGCTGTGATCATGCCACTGTACTCCAGCCTGGGCAACAAAGCGAGACCCTGTATTTAAAAAAAAGTTTATTCATTTTTTAGCACCGAATGAAGATAAGATTATTTAGATCAGTGGTCCCCCACCTTTTTAGCACCAGGGACGGGTTTTGTGGAAGACAATTTTTCCATGGACTGGGTTGGGGGGATGATTTTGGTGTGATTCAACCACATTACATTTATTGTGCACTTTATTTCTATTATTATTACATTAAATATAGAATGAAATAATTCTACAACTCATCATAATGTAGAATTAATGGGAGCCCTGAGGTTGTTTTCCTGCAATTAGATGGTCCCATCTTGGGGTAATGGGAGACAGTGACAGATCATCTGGCATTAGATTCTCATAAGGAGCGTACAACCTACATCCCCTGCATGCTCGGTTCACAACACGGTTCATGCTCCTGTGAGAATCTAATGACACCACTGATCTGACGGGAGGTGAAGCTCAGGTGGTAATGCTCACTTGCCTACTGCTCACCTCCTGCTGTGTGGCCTGGTTCCTAACAGGCTACGAACTGGGGGTTGGGGACCCCTGATTTAGATCATCAGCTCTGCTCTGAGGAACACAGCAGTGTTGTAGACGGGCATGAAGTGCAACTGTAGCAACCCCTTTTCTTTCTGTTCCTCCTTCAGTTTATATCCCTGAGACCCTTTTCCACATTGTACCTTGGTCACTGTATATGAACATCAAACATGAAAGGTGCTAGTGAGACCCCATCTCTATAGAAAAATTTAAAAATTAGCTGGCCATGGTGGGCCTGTAGTCCCAGTTACTTGGGAAGCTAAGGCAGGAGGATCCCTTGAGCCCAGGAGTTTGAGGTTGCAGTAGCTCTAATGGTGCCACTGCACTCCAGCCTGGGTGACAGAGCAAGAGCCTATCTCTAAAAACAAAACAAAACAAAGCAAAATAAACATGAAAGGTGCTGATTCATACTGTGCAGAGAGGTTTCATTCGGCAGCAAGCTGAAATTATCTACTGGTTTGTACATGAGCTAGCACTTCCTCTTCCACTTGGCATGCCATTGATGTTCCTTGGTGTTCAGTGTTATTTGATAGAGGAATTTGCTAATACCTTGTTCTCTTTTCTCTTTGACGAAAACGTTTATCATTAACTTTGGGGCTGTTCTAAGGAATGTTCCATTAGTGTGTGTGTGTGTGTGTTTTTTTTTGCCTCTGAAGAGTGCAGCTTTCAATGATGCCTCTGTACTTGTGGTCTTTTCCTTTTGGTAATGAAATGCATCAGTTTTGCACTGAGAAACGTTATTTTGCCCTTGAGGAATAACTTGATTGGTTTACTAAAGAGACCATCAAACTTTGAAAGTGACATGGAAAGCTTATGCGGTTTCTGCAACTATTTCAGAAGCTTCATAAACAATAATGAGTCTGGGCTGGGCGCAGTGGCTCATGTCTGTAATCCCAGTGCTTTGGGAAGCTGAGGCAGGAGGTTTGAGGCGGGGAGTTCAAGACCAGCCTGGGTAACATAATGAGACTCTGACTCTACAAAAAATAAAAAAATTTAGGAAAAACCCACAAAAATAAACAAACAAAAAAACAATGAAGGACTCTGGCTTTAGGAGCAAATGAATCCAAGGTCTGATAAATTCCACTTTTTTATTATTCACCATTGTGCTTTCTATGTGCACTTCCCTTTTTAAACTGCCTGGGCGGTATATCACTTGGTGCATAGGACGTGTGTCTTTCCAGCTTGCAGTTTAGTTCTAGTCAATAGTGAGCCTCCTAATTGTTCAGAGTTGTATTTATGCATTTGCTGTATCAGTCCTTCTGAACTGATGTGATGCTACAAAGTAGAAAAATATGAAAACTGCTAATTCTAACAGATATAAACACAAACACGTATATGAACACTAGTGCATAAATATTGTGAAAATATATTGTGTAAAAGCAGTAACTTGTAGCACTAAGATTAACTACAGTGTTAGTAGTGCAAGTATAAATTTCAAACTTAATGATTATATAAAGAATGAAACAGGATTTCAGTGACCATAATACCTTTAACATTTCAAATTTAAGGCCAGGCGCCATGGCTCAAGCCTGTAATCCCAGCACTTTGGGAGGCCGAGACGGGCGGATCACGAGGTCAGGAGATCGAGACCATCCTGGCTAACCCGGTGAAACCCTGTCTCTACTAAAAAAATACAAAAAACTAGCCGGGCGAGGTGGCGGGTGCCTGTAGTCCCAGCTACTCGGGAGGCTGAGGCAAGAGAATGGCGTGAACCTGGGAGGCGGAGCTTGCAGTGATCTGAGATGGCACCACTGCACTCCAGCCTGGGTGACAGAGTGAGAGACTCTGTCTCAAAAAAAAAAAAAATTTCAAATTTATGAAATATATGTGAACAAAATTGTTTCATTTGTTTCGTTGTTTCTTTTTGAGACAGTCTTGCTCTGCCACCCAGGTTGGAGAGCAGTGGTGTGATCTTGGCTCACTGCAACCTCCACCTCCCAGGTTCAAGCAATTCTCCTGCCTCAGCCTCCTGAGTAGCTGGGATTGCAGGTGCCTGCCACCATGCCCAAAAAGCTAATTTTTGTATTTTTAGTAGAGACGGTGTTTCATCATGTTGGCCAGGCTGACCTGGAACTCCTGACCTCAATGATCCACCCACCTGGGCCTCCCAAAGTGCTGGGATAACAGGCATCAGCCACCACGCCTGGCCCATTTGTTTCTTTTGAAATAGGAACTCCCAGTGTAGCTTTTGATGAACTTCCATGGGCCTCCATGTGTCCTCCATCCTCAGGTTGTGTGTGCATTGGGCTGTAGCCATCTGGTGACAAAGACCATGCTAGAGGCCAGTCTGAGAGTGCATCTGGTAGATCCTTAAAGATGGTAGATCCTTAAAGATGCAACCTTTGGGAACCTTGACCTTTGATTGCTATAAGCAAGTAAATCCCCTAGTTGATCATCACGTGGCTAAGCAAGGCCTATGAGGAAATTGATTTCTTGACAGAAACATTTGGAAGGTCTTTAAGTTACTTCCCCTACCAATCACATAACATTTTTTAATGTTTTCTATAACTTACTGACTTCGGTCCCATTTTTCTTTCATTTATTCAACAAATATGTATTAAGGGCTTCCTGTATGCTAGGCACTCTGCAAAACAAGACAGCATATTTGCCGTCATGGAGCTAATGCTTTGTATATATGATTTTCTCCTGTATCATATCCATTCTATACTTTTCTGCTTATTTTTCTAGTTTTCCTTTTTCTTACCTATTATAGTTCAGATCCATAAACTATTTTGTCTACGTCCTTATTTCAAATTATTCTGTGGCCGCACATGGTGACTCACGCCTGTAATCCCAGCACTTTGGGAGGCCAAGGCGGGCAGATCACGAGGTCAGGAGATTGAGACCATCCTGGCTAGCATGGTGAAACCCCATCTCTACTAAAAAAAATACAAAAAATTAGCCAGGCATGGTGGTGGGCACCTGTAGTCCCTGCTACTTGGGAGGCTGAGGCAGGAGAATGGCATGAACCTGGGAGGCGGAGCTTGCAGTGAGCCAAGATCACGCCACTGCACTCCAGCCTGGGTGACAGAGCGAGACTCCATCTCAAAAAAAAAAAAAAAAATTATTTGTTCTCCAGTCCAAACATACAGTAACAGTCATAGCGTTAACCTTTGTGCATTAAAAGACTTAAAATTTTTATCCAAAATATTTCAGGTATTTTTATTTTAAAATTAAATAGGATCTCCCTCTTTCATCCATGCTGGAGTGCAGTGGTGTGATCACGGCTCACTACAGCCTTGAACTCCTGTGCTCACCTGATCCTCCCACCTCAGCCTCCCAAGTAGTTGGGATTACATGTGCCACTGTGCCTGGCTAATTTTTAAAAATCTTTTGTAGAGATGGGGCCTTGCTATGATGCCCAGGCTAGTCTCAAACTCCTGAGCTCAAGTGATCCTCCTGCCTCAGCTTCCTAAAGCGCTTTCCCACTGGCATGAGCCACCAAGCCAGGCCCAAATTTCAAGTATAATGCAAGAAATACATTTGTTTTTGAGACAGAGTCTCACTCTGTCACCCAGGCTGGAGTGCAGTGGTGCGATCTTGGCTCACTGCAACTTCCGCTGCCCGGGTTCAAGCGATTCTTCTGCCTCAGCCTCCCGAGTAGCTGGGATTACAGGTGCACGCTACCATGCTTGGCTAATTTTTGTATTTTTAGTGGAGACAGGGTTTCGCCATGTTGGCCAGGCTGGTCTCGAACTCCTAACCTCAAGTGATCTGCCCACCATAGCCTCCTAAAGTGTTGGAATTACAGGCGTGAGCCACCGTGCCCGGCCAAGAAACACATTCTTATAAAAAGCCAAATATATAGAAACAGAGTAAATATGAAGTCACTCCTTGTAATTCCTATTCCAGCTGCCTCTCAAGAGCCATGAAAGAGCCTATTTTCTACATTTTTGCTAATAGTCTTATCTCTTTTTAAAATGTTAGTCTGCATGATGGATTTAAAAATACCTCATTGCTTTAGCTCATATTTGTTCCTATTAGATGGATTAAGCATCTTTTCTTATGTTTAGCAGTCATTTGTATTTTTCTTTTTTGTGAATTGCCTTTTCATATCCTTTGCCTTTTTTTCTGTTGGACTGTTTGTTTCTTCTTGAGTTAATTTTGGTAACCTATGTTTTCCTAGAAAATGATCTGCTTTGCCTAGTTTACAAATCCTTATATGTAATTACGTCCTCTTTCTTGTTTCTAATTTGGGTACCTTCCTTTTTTCTTTCTTGATTAGATTTGCCAGGGTTCTATCTTGTTAGTCCTTTCAGAACATCAACTTTTCATTTTATTAATCTTTAAGGTCATTTAAAAAATGTTTTCTGTTTAATTAATTGCCTCTTTTATCTTTATTCATTTCTTCATTCTGCTTTCTGTGGACTCAGAGAAGACCCCTTCGGGTAGAGAAAGGTGGGAACAAAGGTACAAAGATAGTTGTTGGGGGTCCAGAAAACAATTGTTAGCATCATTCTCCTTCACCTCCTCACCCCCAACTGCCATCGCACATAGAGGCAGTTCAGAATCCCTCAAGGAATGAGAGTCAGGAATCAGGCAGACTGAATCGGACTATCAGCTTTGCTAATAAGGCTAAAGTAGAGAGTAGTGCTTGACCTAAGATCCCAGTCAGGCTAGTAACCCTTCCCTCTGAGTTAAACCTAACCAACAGAATGAGGCATTTAGAATGCCTTGAGAGGTTTGATAAGAAGACAGTTAGAAATGAATAAATCAATCACTTGGGAGGTACTGAGGGCCAAATGGCCTCAAGGCAGTTCAGTTTTTCAGTTCCGTTTGGAGACCTAGATCAGGAACAAAGAAAAATGAGTTGGCAGTCTCTGGTTGGTGGCTGAGTAAGCAGGGCCAGAGTTGGCAGAAGGAGGTGATCCTGGGGCTTCAGACTAGTCAGCGAGGTTTAAGTGAGACCAGCAGGGCCTGGCAGAAACCAGGAAGAGGCAGGAGTCAGGGCTTCAGCTTCTTGTGAGCATGCAAACCCAGCTCTGAGGGAGTGTGATGCTGGGACAGCCAAAAGAGGAGCAGCTGGGGGCCAGAGAAGGGCATTGCATGTCCAGAACCCTGATGGCAGGAGAGTCGAGAGAATGGGCACACCACCAAGTGTGATGAAACTTGTGGGGGACTGACGATGAGTCATTCTTCAGACTCTCCGGGACTCTTGTTCTTTCCCCAAATTAGTTTAACATCTGCTTTGGAATCAAAAGGGTAACTGCTTTTCTCTTTCTGGCTAATTAAACAAATGCAAATGTATGCTTAGCCTTACTGTATCCTCACACAGCCTGGGAGGGAAGCACAGTGTGGGTGGAAGGTACATGACGCTAGAAGCAGAGGGTGTTCAGTGCTGGGGTGGGAGGACAGCAGGAGGATCTGTCCCGGTGCCAGGCATCTTCCATCCCTACAGGACCTCTCAAGGTTGTGCTGCACGACCTTCGGCGTATGAATTCACCTGGCACCACAGTATTGTTTTTAAAACTGAAAATATACCGGCGTATTGTAACTTGTAAGCCCACAAACTTCTTGTTTCTAGCCATGTACTTACAGAAAGCCCTTGCCTTTATGTTTTCACAGGGAGGGCATGATGAACCTTGTCTTACAGCTCATGAGAGGGCCATCCGCACTAACCACTCCTTGCTGGGTGTGGTATGTTTCCCTCTGTAATTAGTTCTCCCTGTGTACTTTCTTATGGTAAAATTTTATGCTTTAGAACAAAAATTAAAAAGTCACCTAAAGAGATGGTTTGGTTAACATGGAAGTCAAATTCCTCTTAGTAGAAATGAGCAGTTATAGTCAGACCTTATATATATGACAAAGAAGAGCAATATATTTCTAAACTACATGCTTATGTCAAATTTCAGATTTTATTTAGCAATTTGCATATTCATTATGATCTGCTAACCCACCTGTTTTGGAAAAACCCACTCAAACTGGGGTTTTTCCTCTGTTCTCACACCACAGCATGGAAAGTCATCAACATGGAAAAAGACTTCTGTGACCACATGTGTGGAGATTTCTCTCCAGAAGCAGTGGACACCAGCTGGGTGTTCTCCAGTTCAACTCTGACACTATCTATGTGGAGAGAGCATCAGATCCCACAGGGTGAGACTCAGGCCCCAAGGCTGCCCCCTTCCCCAGACACCAGTCTCAAGTCTGGGCCTCTGGAACTTCTGACCAACTGGCTTCAAGTTGGGGTTCCCATGACTCCTTCTTTGGGTTCAACTAATTTGCTGGAGCACCTCACAAAACTCCGGGCAACACTAACTTACATCGATCAGTTTATTATAAAGGATATCACAAAGGATACAGATGAAGAGAAGCGTAAGACAAGAGATGGGGAAAGGGCATAGAGCTTCCACTCCCTCCCTGGGTGCACTCCTTTCCAGAAACTTCCAGGTGTTCAGCTGTCCAGACGCTCTCTGAACTGTGACCTTTTGGGTTTTTGTGGAGGCTTCATTGCATAGGCACCACAGCCATGTAGAAATGTGATTGGACAAAAAGTACATGATCTAAACCCAGCATGCCCATCTCTTCAAGACTTTTCTTGGCCTTTCTGTGTAGCATTCCTTCCTTTAGGGTGTGGGTAGGACTCTCTCTAGATTGAGGGACTTCTGACCCATAATTAGATTAGGGTCTCGGGCAGGTGAAAGGACAGGAGAAGTTCAGAGAGAGAGATGCTGTTTCCTGAGGCCTAAAGTGCCCTGAAATTATAAGAAGGACTATAGGCGTCAGGAGCCAGGAACAGGTTCCTAATGCCCATAGTCCTTGTTATAATTTGTTATCTATATCTCTATCTATCTATCTATCTAT
>NW_012119099.1:65044-78640 GCF_000951035.1 Colobus angolensis palliatus
CCTTGTTATAATTTGTTATCTATATCTCTATCTATCTATCTATCTATCTATCTATCTATCTATCTATCTATCTATCTACCTATCTACCTACCTACCTACCTACCTACCTGTCTGTCTGTCTGTCTGTCTATCTATCTCTGTCTGTCTATCAATCAATCATAACACCATACCATCAGATAAACAATTTCTATTCACACCCATTTTCTGGTAATAAAAACTGGATCTGTGGCTGGCTAGGTGAAACTCAGAAACCCATGAAGCTTTTTACCTTTTTTACCTCTGGGAGTGTGCCCTTTCATCCAGAGTCATTAAGAGTCTCCTGGGTACCCCTCTCTGAGGACTCTTATTCTAACAGCCTTTGCAAAAATTAGCCAAACATCTGTTTGAAACTCACTCAGAGTCATTTTCATCTTTGCCTTTCTCCAAGTTATTTTTAGGATTGATAAATTTGTTTTCCAAGAGCAAACAGAGCATTTTTAAGCTTTGATTTTTGGCTAGCATTTAGGAATTCTTGCTCTGTGGAGAGCTGGCCGGATGCCCACTTAGGAACTTAGCCTGCACAGAGATTCCTTCAGTGGAAGAGCATTGGTGTAGAGTCATCCATCCGGCTCCTGGAGCTTGGCTACCCTGATATTGCCCGGTCTCCCTGCAAATGAACACCTCAACGTGCCATTATAGTCGATCATCTTACTCTGTTCTTACAGAATCCGGGAAGAGAGGTTTAGAGTCCCTGCAAAGGATGTCTTGTGCAGGGTTTAATTATTTCTACAATTAAGAAAGCCTTCCTCAGGTTGAATTGAATTTATTTTCTGCAATGTAAGCCATGAATTTACAAATAGAGTCTGATGCTGTCAGGATACATGATTGTTGTTATGCTTAAGTAGATTTTTTTTTTTTCTGAGATAGAGTTTTGCCCAGGCTGTAGTGCAGTGGCACAGTCACTGCTCACTGTACCTTCAACCTCCTGGGCTCAAGCAGTTCTCCCATCTCAGTCTCCCAAGTAGCTGGGACTACAGGTGCCATACCACCACACCTGGTTAATTAATTTTTTTTTTTTTTTGGTAGAGATAAGGGCTCTTATGTTGCACAGGGTGGTCTTGAACTGTTGGATGCAAGTAATCCTCCTGCCTCCCAAAGTGCTGAGATTCCAGGTGTGAGCCACTGTGCCCAGTCTTAAATAGATTTTTAAAAATTACAAAACTGTTACATGTTCATAGTAGACAGTGTGGAAAGATTTAAAAAGCGTAAAGAAAATTAAAATTTCCTTTTATTCCACCACCTAGATAACCATTCTTTTTTTTTTTTTTTTTTGGAGATGGAATCTCACTTTATCACCCAGGCTGGAGTACAATGGTGCGATCTCACTGAAACATCCACCTCCTGGGTTCAAGTGATCCTCCTGCCTCAGCCTCCTGAGTAGCTGGGACTACTGGTGCACACCCCCAGGCCCAACTGATTTTTGTATTTTTAGTAGGGACAGGGTTTCACCATATTAGCCAGACTGGTCTTGAACTTCTGTCTTAAGGTGATCCATCCACCTCGGCCTCCCAAAGTGCTGGGCTTTCAGATGTGGACCACCACGCCCAGCCTAACCATTCTTAATATACAGATTTTTTTTCAGTTTTTTTTAATATACCTAAATGTAAAGCTCCTACTGCAAACACTTTACAATTTGTATTTTCCATCAACATATGTTGTCATCATTCTAGACCACTGGATATTTTATAGTATCACTTTCTATATTGAGATGCTGTAAATTCACATATATTCACATTTATATAAATGTTTACATATTTATAATATTTTTAACATATTTATAGTATATATAATATTTCTATAGAGATAGCATGTATTCGCTTATATTCACTGCCATAAAATTCGTACTTTAAAAGTGAACAATATGGTGATTTGTCTGTATCTTCACAAGGTTATACAACAGTCACTGCTGTCAAATTCTAGAACATTCCATTACCCCCCACCCTGAAAACCCAGGGCAGTTACCACCCTTTCATCGCTCCTTCCCTCATCCTGTGGCAGCCATTCAAGTACTTTCTGTTTGTCTGAATTCCCCTCTTCTGGACATTTCATAGAAGTGGAATTATGCAATATATGGTCTTCTGTGTGTGGCTTCTCTTTTTTTTTTTTTTTTGAGACAGGGTCTTGCTCTGTCACCCAGGCTGGAGTGCAGTGCTGCAATTTCAGCTCACTGCAAACTCTGCAATCCTGCCACCTCAGCCTCCCAAGTAGCTGGGACCACAAATGTACACCACCATACCTGGTTTGTATTTTTGGTAGACAGGATTTTGCCATGTTGGCCAGGCTGGTTTCAAACTTCTGGGCTCAAGTCATCTGCCTGCTTCAGCCTCCCAAAGTGCTGGGATTGTAGGCGTGAGCTACGGTGTCCAGCCTGTGTGGCTTCTTTTGTTCAACATAAGGTTTTCAGGGTTCATCCATGTATCGGTACGTTACTCCTTTTTACTGATGGATAATATTTCACTGTGTGGATGTACATTTTATATTTATCCATTCATCAGCTGATGGCCATTGGTTTTTTGTCTGCTTTATGGCTACTGTGAATAGTGCTATTGTGAACATTTGTCTGCAAGTTTTTGTTTGAACTTCTGTTTTCAATTCTTGATATATACCAAGGACTGGAGTTACTGGGTCATAATGGTAAAGGTGTGTAACTTTTTGAGGGACTCCCCAAACTGTTTTTCACAGTGGGTGTACTTTTTCACCTTTACATAAACAATGTATGAGGGTTCCAGTGTCACCACATCCTCACCAGGACTTGTTAATATCTGTCCTTTTGGTTGGAGCCATCCCAGTCGATGTGGAGTGGTATTTCCCAGTGGCTTTGATTTGCATGATACCTAATGATTGATTTGTCTAATGTGGAGCTTTTTTTCACGTGCTTGTTGGCCACTTATATTGTATAGTCTATTTGGAGTAATATCTATTCAGATCCTTTGCCCACTTTTCAGTTGGGTTATTTGTCTTTTTGTTATTGAGTTTTAAGAGATCTTTACACATTATAGATAGTAGACCCTTACATTATATAGGATTTGCAAATGATTTCTCCCATTCTGTGGGTTATCTTTTCATTTTCATTTTTTTTAAAACTTATTTTAGGTTCAAGGGTACATGTGAAGGTTTATCACATAGGTAAACTCATGTCACAGGGGTTTGTTATACAGATTATTTCATCACCCAGGAATTAAGCCCAGTACCCAATAGTTATCTTTTCTGCTCCTCTCCCTCCTCCAAACCTCTACCCTCTAGTGTCTGTTGTTTCCTTCTTTGTGTTTATGAGTTCTCATCATTTAGCTCTCACTAATAAGTGAGAACATGCAGTATTCGCCTGCATTAGCTGGCGGCTGAGGATGATGGCCTCCAGCTCCATCCGTGTCCCTACAAAGGACATGTTCTTTTTTATGGCTGCATATCCTTTCATTTTCTTGATAGTATCTTTTGAAGCAAAAGGTTTTTAATTTTTGTGAAGTCCACTTTATCTAGTTTGTCTTTGCTTACTTCTGCTTTTGATGTCATCTCTAAGAAAATACTGTCTAATATAGGTATGAAGTTTTACAGCTATGTTTTCTTCCAAGAGTTGTAAAGTTTTAGCTCTTGTACTTTGAGGTGATTTTTGTATATGGTATGAGGTAGGAGTCTAACTTTGTTCTTTTGTATGTGGATATCCAGTTATTCCAGCATAATTTGTTGGAAAGACTGTCTCCCATTGGATTGTCCTAGCATCCTTGTTGAAAATCAACTGACCATAAATTTATGGGTTCACTCCTGGACTGTCAATTCTATTCCATTGGTCTATATGACTGTCTTACGTGAACATGGGATGTCTGTTTATTTACTTGATTTCTTTAGTTTTTTCAATGACATTTTGTAGTTTTCAGTGTGTAGATCTTCCACTTACTTATTCATACATATTTATAAATATTTTATAATTAAACATATTTATAAATATTTTGTAAACATAAATATTTTATTTTTGATGATATTATACATGGAATTGGTTTCTGAGTATATTTGGATTATTCATTGCAAGTGTATAGCAATACAATGGATTGATTTTTGTAACATCTTGTGTTCTGCAGCCTTTCTGAACTCCTTTATTAGCCCTGAGAGCTTTTTTTGTTGTAAATTCCTTATGATTTTATACCTACAAGAGCATGTCATCTGTGATTAGAATTAATTTTACTTTCTTACCAATCTGGATGCGTTTTCTTTCTTTTTCTTGCCTAATTGTCCAGACTAAAGCCTCTGGTATAATGTGGACGAGAAGTGGTGAGAGCAGGGACACGCTTGTCTAGTTTCTGATCTTAGGAGAAAGCTATGAGATTTTCACACTAAGTACAATGTTAGTTGTGAGTGTTTTGAACTTGCCCTTTATCAAGTTGAGGAAGTTCCCTTTTATGTCTAGTTGTTCAGTGTTTATATTATGAAAATCTGTTGGATTTTGTCTAATGCTTTTTCTGCATCTATTGAGAAGATCATATGGTTTTGTCCTTTATTCTATTACTATGGCAAATTACATTGATTTTGACCAACTTTGAATTTCTGGGATAAATTCCATTTGGTCATGGTATATAATCCTTTATGTATGTTTTTAGGTTTAGTTTGCTAGTATTTTGTTGAGGATTTTCCTATATCTTATCTATATATATTATCTGTATCATATCTATTATCACTTTTAATGGCTGCATAAGGCTTAATTATGTGGATATACCGTAATCTAACCAATTAGACTTTAAGTTATTTCTTTTCTTGCCATTGTTGTTATAATCAAGGATAAGCTCATCAATCCTGCTCAGATAGCTTTGTATTCATTCATGAGTATTTTTGTAGGATACATTCCTACAAATGGAATAACACAACCAAAGGTTATGCACACCTGTTTGTCTCATCTTGTCACTGACATTTTCAAGTTGTTTGTAGTGTTTTTTTTTTTTCAGAGGTTTTCAATTTTCAAGTAAGTTACATCTGTTTTTTCTTTATGTATTCTGCCTTTGCCTGTAGGCTCAGAGAGGCCTCTCCTACCATATTCAGGATAATCTCCTATATTTTCTTTGTTTTTTCTCTTTTAATTTTTTGAGACAAGATTTCACTATGTTGCCCAGGTTGACATGTGGTCTTTTTTTTTTTTTTTTCAGTTTTTCGAGACAGGGTCTCACTATGTTGCCCAGGCTGGAGTGCGGTGGCTATTTGCAAGCACAATCATAGTGTGCTACAGCCTTGATCTCCTGGGCTCAAGCAATCCTCCCTCCTCAGCCTCCCAAGTAGCTGAGATTACAAGCTCGCCAGCTATTGTGCTCAGCTAAAACAATCCCTTCTTTATCCTAGATTAGTCATGCCATCTTCGTCGTAATCTGAATTCTTATTTCTGGGCTTTGCCATGATCCAGTGCTCTTCTTTCTATTCCTGAACCATGCCATTGTAATTTTTTACTTTTCTGATCTATTTTACTATCTGGTAGTACAAATGGTGTGTGTGTGTGTGTGTGTGTGTGTGTGTGTGTGTATGTATGGAATTTTCTTCTTTAGAGAAGAATCAAGTTATTTGATAGCTTCTATAGAGAATAATCAATTATTCTACCAGATGAATTTTAGGATAATTTTATAAATAATTTTCATCATATTTCTAATCTGATTATAATTTTTATTGGAATTACATCACATTTATAAAATTGTTTGCAGAGAATGAATATCCATTGGGAGAGCATGGTATGCTTTTCATCCAGTCTTCTTTTTTGTCATTCAGAAAAGCATGAATTTTGGGGGGCGACTGTAACTTTCTTACCAGGTCTATTTATGGATAGTTACTATTGTAAGTAGGATTTTTTTAAACATGTCATAACTTATTTAGGTATATTATTTTATTATACAGGTTAATAATACTTATTTTAGAAAATTTAGAAGCTACAGTGTGACTTTAAAAAGTAAATGACCCTCAGTCTGAGAGATAAGCACTGGTAACATTTTGTGTGTATCTTTCTATTGATAGATTTATAGTCTAATGAGGGAAGTAAGACATGATCACATGAAAGGCTTAATAATCCGAGACACTGTTGAGTGACTAGCTTGTACTTTTTTTCTGCTTAGCCTTTTTTCTCCTTTTGGAAACTGCTTTTCCCATAACTAGTGGAGCTGCCAATCATCCAGGTCCCTCTCCCCTGCAAATGGGTTGGACAGTGTATCACTTCAGGCTTTTTTCTGGGAGAGACTCTCTAATCTGGAATCTCAAATGCTAAAGACCTCTAGTCCTGCAGTGCTGCCGGGGAAGGCCTTCCTATCCTCAGAGCACCCCTGTTTGAATGATACTAGTTTAGAAGAGTGAAGTTACAGGTGATTCAAAACCATTCCTGATGACATCATTGGACCTCAAGATCTAGCTGGCTTAAAGCCAGCCTGAATTTATCCTAGACTTTCCTAAATCGGTAAAGCCAACAAACTTGCTATTTTGCTTAAGCAGACTTGAGTTAGGTGTCTGTCATTTGCAGAGTCCCAACCACTACCACCTCCTGTGTCTGTGCCATGGTGCCACATGGGGAGTCACCCAGATGAGTTAGGACCCTGTATGCCCCTTGCCCCCCAGGAGGGTGGATGTTCCTCAGTGAGAGCAGGTTCAGTGCGTTATGCCTGTTGTCTCCTTCAAGGCAAAGCGGGATGGCCATGAGAGGCAGCAGCCTTGGCCAGGTGGGGCATGGGGCTGCCGTGCCAGGCCAGGCAGGCTCTGAACTGTTCTTTACTGCACCCTGTCCATTAGAATGACAGAGTCTGAGTCTGGAGTTAGAATTATAGTGAACATAGGAGATTCTGTATCGCAGAGGCTCTGCAAACCCGTGCCACCTGCTATATAAGAGCTCTCTGCCATGCAAGAGCAGACTGGCTGCCTTCCACACCTATTATCCAGTAAAATAGCAGTAAAAATGCAGCTTGTGGCAATGACTAAGCTTAGCCCAGGCCTGCTGATGGAGTTCTTGGTGCCTGTGGATATAACACATGTTGCTCGTTTACCTTCAGAACATTTCTTCGGTGTTTTCTGGGCAGTGTATTTGCTCCCCGTTGCAGTAGGTCATTGTCACTGGGGCTGACTCTAGGCTGTCCATAGTAGCAGGGAGCGTAGACCCCAGGTTTTGTGAGGATGCCCATATCATTTTGGAGCTCCCTGAATTCAAAATTAAGTATGAAAAGATTTATTTGGAATGAAAAAAAATTACAACAAATTATTATTATTATTATTATTATTATTTTTGAGACAGAGTCTCGCTCTGTCGCCCAGGCTGGAGTGCAGTGGCCGGATCTCAGCTCACTGCAAGCTCCGCCTCCCGGGTTTACGCCATTCTCCTGCCTCAGCCTCCCGAGTAGCTGGGACTACAGGCGCCCGCCACCTCGCCTGGCTAGTTTTTTGTATTTTTAGTAGAGACGGGGTTTCACTGTGTTAGCCAGGATGGTCTCGATCTCCTGACCTCGTGATCCGCCCGTCTCGGCCTCCCAAAGTGCTGGGATTACAGGCTTGAGCCACCGCGCCCGGCCTAATTACAACAAATTATTGAAGCCTAGGAGTTTCAGATGCCTACCTCTGAGGTCCCTTTAGTTGGCTCACCAGAAGCCCCTGCTGCGATGTGCTTCCTGGTCGCAGCCCGACTTCCCTTTCCCACCTAGAACTCACAGTGCTCACAGGGTCATGGCAAGGTGGTGGGGCCCGGCTAAAGCTTCAGGGTAAATCCATTTGTGAAGAACAGACTGAGTTTTTGTTTTTGTTTTTAAATCTGTTCGATGTCTTAGGGAGCAATCAGCAAAAAGCTAGCCAGCCTACATCTTGAAACCCCTACATTTTGGAGAGGTACAAATTAAGCATTGAGGACCAAGTAGGATGGAAATATGATTTTGCACTTTGTGCATGTGTGCGTGTAAGAAAGAGAGAGAAGAGAGAGAGATTGTGAGAGGCAGGAGGGAGAGGGGGAGAGGCCATCAGAACTTGGGGAGAGCAGAGCCCGCCTGCTTCCTGAGTGAAGCGTTGCTCCAGCGCTCTCTGCCCAGCCCCCTCCGAGTGTGGTTTTCCTCCCAGGCCAGCACCAAACTCAGAATAGAGTGGCTGACTTGCTGATTGAGGTCGGCAGCTCCCGAGAAGCAGGAGAAGCAGAGTTTTGCAGTAAGTACATGGTTGGTTATTATTTAAGACAGAGATGGAAAATCTTTGGAAAGCTGGGGAAGAAGTGCTTCTGCTTTAGGTACAGTGTCTTACAGACCCAGTGGATCTTGGTGTGACTAAGACAGTATGAATACATTCTCCCATGGTGCATGGACTGGATAAGTTAATGCCACGTGCATGATTTTGGGGGGCTGAAAAAGGATTTGAAACCCATCTTCTGACGTCTTGAAAGAAAATGGTCTTCTCACTGCTTGTCACCTGTTTCATCTTGCAAGGAAAGGATGATTAATGCTGACTTCGAGTAAATATATGAAGTTCTTTAGAAAAGAAGCCCTGTGAGTACTAATTAGTAGCAGTG
Organism: Colobus angolensis palliatus; assembly: GCF_000951035.1. NCBI lineage: Eukaryota > Metazoa > Chordata > Mammalia > Primates > Cercopithecidae > Colobus > Colobus angolensis. Next base: position 73,572 of record NW_012119099.1, read on the forward strand.
TGTAGATTATTTTCCCATCCAGGGTGAATAGGGCTGCTTCTGTGCATTCTTTTTGCCAAGTGTGGGATGTCTAAGGTCCTGGGAAGAGAACCACGCACGTAACTAGTGCTTAGCCCCTGGAACGTTCTCAAGTCATCTCCCCTTGGAGGAGATCAACACTGTAGTGTGCCCTGTCATCTGGGAGAAGGTCTGATAATGTCCCAGTGCTCAACATCTGGGCAATACATGCATTATGTTAGGGTCTGAAATGAGATGCTTGTGAAGCCCAGATGGCAGAATTTCAAGCAATAATATGATAAAGTTGGCAGCTTTTCTGGGAAGTTGTTTATTATATGGTTGCTTGAGACCGTTTTCCCCCACACCCCCTCACAGGGCTGAAGATACCTTAAAATCTCTCTTACCCACTCTGTTTTCTAGAAATTAAGTTTTTGCTTTTTATTTCCTTGTCCCACTGACTCTAATTTCCTATTGGAATAAAGTATTTAGCTTAGCGGTGCAGGAGGTCCACACTAAGTTTTCTTGGGAAATGTGGCTTCCGCCCCTTCTCGATAGAATGCGAAGGTGCTGCTCCTGCTGCAGAACTCACTGGTGTGGCTGCTTCTGCTCCTTTACAGCTCAGCTCCGTGGACTCTGTGTCTCTGTGGTTCTGTTTTAGAGTAGCTGTGTTTCACTTCCTTTAACCTTTCCTTTACCAAGTGAGTTAACATGCAAGGCTGTCCAAACGGAGGAGCCCCCAAGGCAGGAGAGGGGTGCAAAATAAGCAATACTAAACTCATTTGAAAACGTGAAATTGAAATAAACCACCACTTGTGAAGTATCATTCCTCATTCCAATTTTATTTTTCCAATGTGTTAACTTTTTTTTTTTTTTTAGACGGAGCCTCGCTGTTGTCACCCAGGCAGGAGTGTGGTGGCTTGATCTCTGCTTACTGCAACCTCTGCCTCCCGAGTTCAAGTGATTCTCCTGTCATAGCCTCCTGAATAGCTGGGACTACAGGTGCATGCCACCATGCCCAGCTAATTTTTGTATTTTTAGTAGAGACAGGGTTTCACCACATTGTCCAGGCTGGTCTCGAACTCCTGACCTCAGGTGATCCACCTGCCTTGGCCTCCCAAAGTGCTGGGATTACAGGTGTGAGCCCCCGCACCTGGCCCCATTACGTCAACATTTTTTTTTTTTTAAATGATCAAAGTAATTTTGAGCTCTCACTGTACGACATCATCTCATTTGATTCTCCCAGCAGCCCCATGAGGTAGCTAATTTTATGGTCTTCGCTTTATAGCTGAGGATGCGGAGGCCTAGAGAGGTTATGTAACTTGGCAGAGGTCAGAGAGATGGGTGGACAGGTAGGTGAGTGGTGCAGCCAGGATGGGAACGCAAGTGTCTCTCAATCCAGAGCTCGTGCTCTGATATGGCATTTCAGTAAATTCAGAAATTGGAGAAAATAGTAACTTAATCCCACACCCTAAAGCAACTGTAAAATTTCTGTATTTCTTGCTGGGTGTGGTGGCTCGCACCTGAAATCCCAGCTACTCAGGAGGAGAAGAAGGAGGATTGCTTGAGACCAGGAGTTCGAGACCAGCCTGGGAAACATAGCAAGGCCGCTGTCTCCAAAATAAAAAGAAAAAAAAAATTAGCCAGGGCTGGGCCCGGTAGGTCATGCCTATAATCCCAGCACTTTGGGAGGCTGAAGCAGGTAGATTGCTTGAGCTCAGGAGTTCAAGACCAGCCTGGGCAACATAGTGATAGCTCATCTCTACAGAAAAATCAAAACACAAGCTGGGTGTGGTGATATGCACCTGTAGCACCAGCTACTCAGGAGGCTGATGTAAGAGGGTCGCTTGAAATCAGGAGGTTGAGGCTGCAGTGAGCTGTGATCATGCCACTGTATTTCACCTTGGCCAACAGAGCAAGACCCTGTCTCAAAAAAATAAAAATTAAAATAAGAAAATAAATAATTAGCCAGGTGTGGTGCTGCATGCCTGTAGTCCCAGCTACTCCAGAGGATCACTCTTGCCTAGGAATTCGAGGTTACAATGAACTGTGATCTCACCACTGCATTTCACTCTGAGTGACGGAGTGTGATCCTGTCTCTAAAAAAAATTATATATTTCTTTCTACCTGTACAACTAGATATTATAGCTTAAGGCTTTAAAAATGTTATATAGTTTCACAATTATTACTCTATTATTCTTTTGAGACAGAATCTCTCTCTGTCGCCCAGGTTGGAGTGCAGTACCGCGATCTCAGCTCACTGTGACTTCCGCCTCCCAGCCTCTAGCTACCTTCCCACCTCAGCCTTCCAGGTAGCTGGGATTACAGGCGTGTGCCACCATGCCCCAGCTAATTTTTGTATTTTTGGTAGACATGGAGTTTCACTATGGTTCCCAGGCTGGTCTTGAGCTCCTGAGTTGAAGCGGTCTGCCTGCCTTGGCCACCTAAAGTCCTGGGATTACAGGGATGAGCCACTGCACCCAGCCTAGTTTGACAATTATTTAATGGCATAAAATATTTTATTAAATGATTGGTCCATAAATTATTTAACTCTTCCCTGTTTTTTAAAATTAGGTTTCTTTTCTTTTTTTTTTTTTTCGCTATTATAAGTAATAGATTAGTAACTGTCTTTGTCCATGGAACTTTCCTTATGTTTTTGGATTGTATCAGTAGGGTAGAGTTTCAGATGTGAGATTACTGGGTAAAAGGGCATAACTATTTTAATGGTGCTTGGTATGTGTTGCTAAATTACTTTCTATCAACACAGTGTATGGGAGCATTTGTTCAATTTCATCCATTCCACCAGCCGACAGCATCATGGGGAAAAAAGAGTAAGAAAAACAGAACCTCTTTATGGTATTTTGCATTTCTTTTAATACAGCTAGGCTGAACATTTTTTACGTGCTTGTTTACAAGTTGTACTTTCTCTTTTGATCATTTTATGGGATCATAATGCTGGCTTTTTGGGGCCGATTTGTATGTGTAATATTTATTTGCCATATTTTTGTCAGTTATTTTCCCCAGTCTGTTGTTTACCTTTTTAAAATGAGTTTTTAAAACACATGCAGTGATTTAACATTTTATATAGTCAAATTGGTTCATTTTTTTGGTAAGTCTTTTATATTAGAGATCTAATTTCTCTGTTTTTAAGTCATTTATTTTCTTCTAGTATTTTCTTTCATGGATGATGTGAAAGTAAATTTAAACTGACTTTAAAAAATGCTAACCAGTTTTTCCAATATCATTTATGAGCCACCCTTATGTTTTCTAATATTTTATGAGTTTTTCTTTGTATACCTCCAGCTTTTCTATTATATGATTTTTCTGGATTATTTGATTATTTACAGGAGCAATCTATTTCTACGCCATTATCACACTGTGATAACTTTTGTTGCTTTTTTTTTTTTTTTTTTTTTTTTGAGATGGAATTTTGCTATGTGGCCCAGGCTGAAGTACAGTGGTGCAATCTTGTCTCACCACAACCTCTGCCTCCCGGGTTCAAGTGATTCTCCTGCCTCAGCCTCTTGAGTAGCTGGGATTACAGTTGCCTGCCACCACGCCTGGCTAAGTTTTGTATTTTTAGTAGAGATGGGGTTTTGCCATGTTGTCCAGGCTGGTCTCGGGCTCCTGACCTCAGGTGATCTACCCGTCTCAGCCTCCCAAAGTGCTGGGATTACAGGCGTTAACCACCGCACCTAGCCTGTTGCTTTTAGGATATGTAGAGAAAATGAGTTGTGTGGAGTAGTACTGAGTGAACATAGGATTCTGGTTAAGCCCATGGGCACTGGAGGCAGATGGCTCAGCCTTAACTTACCTGTCCCTCAGTCTTATTATCTGTATAATGGGTATAAAATTAATAATAGTTTCTATTCCATAGGGTTGTTGGAGTGAGGAAATAAAAGCTAAATTAAAATACACACACCGAAAAAGTATTTGGTGTAGGTAGATGTGTAGAGAGTATCTGAAGCATATAGAGATGACTTTATATACATGAGTATGGATTATATTACATATATACGTAAAAATGCATTCGTATTTTTATAGAGTCAAACATGTCATTCTTTCCCTCTATGGCTTAAGACAACCTTTCATGTAATCTTGGGAGACAGGAAAGGTTGTGTTAGCCACAGAGGGAAAGAATGACACGTTTGAGTCGCCATATGCTAAAAACTTGGTACACTGAAAGACAGGTATGTGGCCGAGAGAAATACATGCAGCACATATACCACAAAGAGTACTACCCATAATAGATGATTCCAGCAATCAACTAGAAAAAACACACCAGAGAAAAATGGACAAAGGTTATAAAAAAGCAATTCCTAGAAGAAGGAATATAGAAGGCCAATAAACATACAACGTTCAACCTCAATAATAGTCATAGAAACGCAAATCCAAATATTCATGAAATGTCATTTCCCATGCAACATATTGGCAAAAATGGAAAATATGAATAATATTGCAGTGTAGAGAGAACATAGGAAGATAGGTACTGGCAGTCATCACTAATGGGTACAAAAATTAGTAAAGCTTTTTTGTATGGCAAGTTTATAAAATCTATCAAAAGGTAAAATATGCTTACCTTTGATTTGTCTTAGAAAAGCACTGTACATGTTTTTAAGTAAACATAAACAATATAAACATATTTGTGTTAAAAAATATAAGCTATATATTTTTATTTGTATGTGCATAAAAATTCATTTAATAAAAAGCACTGGATGTGTGATATCAAACTGTTGTTTCCTGTGTCACCTCTGGAGAGGGAAGCAGAATTAGGGCAAGGTTGCTTTTTCCTCTTGCTAGATATCCGCCTGTATTTGAATATTTCATGAGTCTGAATTTGTATTATTTGTGTAAAGTAAACAAACAGACATTTTTCCAGACCTACAGGCAAGAAGAATCTTGGGAGCAGGATGCTAGCTGTAGAAGCTCAAGGTTGGGAAGGCGGCCGGGCGCGGTGGCTCAAGCCTGTAATCCCAGCACTTTGGGAGGCCGAGACAGGTGGATCATGAGGTCAGGAGATCGAGACCATCCTGGCTAACCTGGTGAAACCCGTCTCTACTAAAAAATACAAAAAA
>NW_012119099.1:80207-93694 GCF_000951035.1 Colobus angolensis palliatus
GGGACCCCATCAAAAAAAAAAAAGAAAGGACTTAACCGTGAGAAACAATGAAAATGAAATGATGCTAAATTTGCAAGTGAAGATGATAAGTAATGAAGGCAGAACTCTGAACGTGGTCTAGAAGGCATGGATGGGGTTGCTTTGATCACAGAGGGATGCTATTTATGTGGGAGAAAGGGAATGTATTAGGATTAGATATTTAGCTGGCAGAGGGGGACTCTCTTGTCAGTGAACTCAGGGAGGACACTGTAGGAAAGAGATCACCGAAAGAGGGAGAGACTGCAGAGCGTGTATTTATTTTGTTTGATTACAAGAATGAGATAAGCCAGGAACACATTACAACTCGGGGGATCAGAGGGTCCCTCTGAGACAGACTGCGGGAGCCACACCTGGTTGCTACGGTAACGGGCCTCCTTGTAACGAAAAGAGCCACAAGTGCCCACAATAAATGGCTTGGGGCAGAGGAGCAACAAGGGGCCTACCTTGCTGCCTGTTGGGGAAGGTAGACTCGGGGAGGTTTTGCAATAGGTAAAGAATGAGATCCTTGGGGGAGGGTCTTGGGTTGTCTTGAGTCTGGGAGCTTGAGAGCCTCTCTGGGTCTCACTGATGAGGTCTGAACATAGGGAAAGGAAGTCCTCCTGGCTTCTCCTGTGCTGCCTGCGAGCCTTTGCTGCATGGGAGGAGCCCCAGGACAAGAAGCGGTACAGCGGCTTTTGTGAACTGGCTTGGGATGCTGAGAGATTTGGGCATCCCCTTGGCCATCCTGAGGAGAGCCGGGCCCACATGATGGGATCAATGCAGGTGGGGGTGGTCCTGCTCACCGGGCTCACCCCTGTAGCTGCAGGAACTTGAAAGCCCCACCCCACACTTGCTTTGCTGTTCCCTGTGCCTGTGGGTTTCTGTCCCTCTTGTCATCCAGTTCATGCTTATTATCCTGGAAGGGTCACCAAAGGGTCTTTTCCTCCCCACTGGGTCTTGCGCCCCTTGGGTAAGCTCTAAAAAGTCACACAGTGCCTTTTCTTAGTAGAGTTTTCCCTGTTGATATCTGGTATTTTCAAGGCCATTTGATAGTTCCCTGCACTGGATGGTGAGCCCCAGGTGGGGAGGGGTGGTGTTTGGTTTTGCCCATCCTGTGTCCTGGTGTCTACTGCAGTGCCTATGTACAGGATGTGCTTCCAGAATGATTCTCCAGCTAACAAATGAATGAGACAGTCCCCAGCTGTTTGTGTAAATGAGTGAATTCCACGACTCCTTTTGAGCCTGGTTTTTCTTTCCCAGTGCAGCAGGGCACTGGGAATGAAGGGGAGAAGAGGGCCTGGGGAGTGGGGATGCCGAGTGTGTGTGTGAACCATGGTAGGAAGCCTGGGTTTTATTCCAAGGGACACAGGGACCCACTGGAGGGCTCTGAGCAGAGGAGTGATGGGATCTGACCTACATTTCTAAAGGATCACTGTGGTTAGTGTGGAAGGATTAGCCAGGCAGAGGGAGAGGGCTGAGGAGAGGATGGAGGTGAATTAGAGGGGTGGTGGCATCTGGAAGATTGGGGTGGACTGGGATCTGTCTGGAATGTAGAGCCCACGGGTGCAGCGTTCTGGGCATCAGGATCCCGTGATGTGTTTGTTGCTCTGATCCGTGCTCTAACTTTTCACAGGTGAGCCATGCTGTGGCCCTGAGTTTCCCACATTATAACACACACATAACTTTTCAATCAACAAACCTTTGCTGCCCCCAAAGCCACCCCAGGAGCCCCTGGGGCCCATGTGTGCCAGTTTAGGCCGCGGTGGCCCCACCTGCAGTTGGCTAGCCGCTCAGACTCCTCCTGCTGTGTCCGCTGCCTCCTTCTATCACAGATGATATTGAGTTGCCACCAGTCACACAAGCAAAAGGCACCCTCAAAGTCTCAGCTCTTCAACCTGCCATTCTGGGCCTCTGCCATCCGCTGCCACCCTGTTTTCCAGCGCCATTCTGCATAACTTCCACTGTGCTCGCTCTCTGTGGCCAAACAGCACCGCTCCTTGCCTGCTTTTGGGGGTGCTCCTCTTCTCACCTGGAATGCCCTCTTCTCCAGTTTTCTGTTAACCTTCTAGCCATCCTTCAGAGTTGTGTTAGTGTGCTTGGTCACTCACAACAAAGTATCACAGACTGTAGATCTTAAACAACAGACATGAATTTTCTCACAGTACTGGAAGCAGACATTGGAGTCAAGGTCAAAGTGTTATTTTGGGAGGCTGAGGCAGGAGAATTGCTTCCACCCAGGAGTTTGAGACCAGCCTGGGCAACACAGTGAGACCCCATTTCTAAAAAAAGAAAAAAATTAGCCAGGCGTGGTGGTGTGCACGTTGTCCCAGCTACTCAAGAGGCTGAGGTGGGAGGATCACTTGAGTGTTGAGTTTGAGGCTTCAGTGAGCTATGATCATGCCTCTGCTCTCCAGCCTTGGCAACAGAGCAAGACCCTGTCTCTCTCTCTCTCTCTCCCCATATATATATATATATATATATATATATATTCACCTTGTATCTTCTCACGGTTATCCCTCTGTGTGTGCCTGTGTCCTAATCTTTCTTAAATGGACACCAGTAATATTGGATTAGGGCCCGCCCATATGATCTTAATTACCACTTTAAAGACCCTCTCTCCAAATACAGTTACATTCCGAGACATTAGGGGTTAGGGCTTCAACATAGGAAAGGGGTGGCGGGGAGGGACACAGTTCAGCCCATGAGTAGGGTCTCACTCAGATACCACTTTCCTCTCTAGCACCCGCTGTGCTCACACACCGTAGCCTGTTAGTGGGCTTCTTTCTAGCACTGGTTGCTCTCTCCTTTGGTGTTCATTCATTCATTCATTCATTCATTAATCTAAAATAGTACTAAGAGACCATCTAGTCCAGACTCCTAGGCTGTAATATTCTTTCTGAGTGCTGACCACACCAACTATATCTGACACAGGTCACCTGGGACATTTAATTTTTTGTTAATTCATCAAACAGAAGATTTCTGAACACTTCCCATATGTAGGGCATTGATCCAGATGCTAGGCAGCAGGCACAGCAGAAGGGGTCTGAATGCCGGCCAGCTGCTGGTGAGGCCACTGATCTGCCTTTGCTTTTAAATGCAAAGGCGAATCAGAGTTGGCGCTTCCAGTTAGTTGGAGAGACATGATAACTGGCATATACAGTCATACAAGAGAGGACATAGACAAAATGTTTGGAATTTAGAGCAACACCAAATCACGTTCGTCTTTTTGTAAGTGTGGGGAGATGGCAGATAAGACTACAAGGGAGAAGTAACATTTGGCCTGGGACTTAAGGATGGATAAGATTTGTGTAGATAGTAAGTAGGCTTTTGAGTTTAGGGTTTTTTCACTTAGCATAGTGCATTTGAAATACATCCTTTTTGTGTGTGTGCTATTCATTCACTTTTATTGCTGAGTTCATTCTATTGCTGAGTACTAATCTAACGTGGGGATGCATCAGTTTATTTATCCACTTACTGTTGAGGGAGAGTTAGGTTGCTTGGCTTTTGCTGTTACGAATTCAGCTGCCATGAACATTAGCGTTACAGATGTTTGTGTGAACATACATTTTTATTTCTCTTGGATAAATACTGAAGAGTGGGATTAGTGGGCTGTATATGTTTAATTTTTAAGAAACTTCGACTGCAAAGTGGCTGTACCATTTTGCATTTCCACCAGCAATGTATTAGAGTTCCAGTTGCTCCATATCTTTGCCAGCACTTGATATTGTTTTGTTTTGTTTTTAAATTTTTAGCCATTCTAGTAGGTATGTAGTGATAGTTCCTATGGCTTCATTTGCATTTTCTTAATGACTAATGATGTCAAGCATTGTTTTATGTGTTTATTTGCCATCCAGGTATCTTCTCTGGTGAAGTTTTTATTTAAATCTTGGGTCATTTTTTATTGCCTTATGCTTTTTATTATTATTCTTTGTTATTGATATGGACATCATTTTGTTATTTTTAACAAAAATAACAAATAGGCAGGGCATGATGGCTCATGTCTGTAATCTCAGCACTTTGGGAGGCCGAGGCGGGCGGATCACCTGAGGTCAGGAGTGTGAGACCAGACTGACCAACATGGTGAAACCTTGTCTCTACTAAAAATAAGAAATTAGCCAGGCGTGGTGGCGCACACCTGTAATCCCAGCTACTCGGGAGGCTGAGGCAGGAGAATTGCTTGAACCCGGGAGGCTGAGGTTGCAGTGAGCCGAGACCGCGCCACTGCCATTGCACTCCATCCTGGGTGACAAGAGGAAGACTCCATCCCAATAAATAAATAAATAATAAATAAAAGTAACAAATAATAACAAAAATGATTATTATTTAATAATTCCAGATTCAAGTCCTTTATCAGTTTTGTGTTTTGCAGATATTTCCCTTCCAGTCGATGGCTTGTCTTTTCATTTTGTTGACAATGTCTTTTGAAGACCGTACATTTTAAATTTTGACAATATCCCATTAATCAGGTGGTTTTCTGTTTTTTGTCTTATTTTATTGCTCATATTTTTGGTGTTGTAACTAAGAAATCTTTGCCTTACTCAAGGTCACAACAGTTTTCTCCTGTTTTCTTCTAGAAGTTTTCTAGTTTCAGGTTTCACTTTTAGGTCAATGATCTATCTTTAATGTGGACCAGACACTGGGCCCACAGGTGTGGAACCACAGAGGAATGAGACAGAGCACTTCACTCAGGGACCGTCTGGGCAAGGGAGGTGGGAGTGGGAGTCACACAGGGAAGCAGTGTTCGTCTCGTGTAAGGCCTGCTGGTAAGCCTGGATCCAGGGTGCTGTGGACACATTGTGGTGTGGAACCATGTCTGTGCCCCAGACAAGGGGCTGTGAACTGAGGTTTACCAGACAGTAGAGGGTAAGTGGAAAGCAGGAGTCCGGGCTGGGAAGCCTGTTCTGGGCTCGGAGTGGCCTTGGGCAGGCCTGGAGGCTGGATGATAGAACTCAGCATCCCTGCAGCTGCTGGTCATTTGCTGTGCCTGGGCTCAAAGTGCAAGACGGCTGGCAGGAGTGGGCAGAAGGGAGCAGGGGCCTGAGCACTCCGTGTGCCTTATACTGAAACAAAGAGGAGGTGGAGGTGGCTTCATGGCATGGCTCAGGCTGTGCTCTTTGAGGGTTGGGGGTAACTGTCTCGCTTCATTTTGAAAGTCAGATGTGTCTGTGTCATAAAGGGCCCATCCACAGGGGGCAGCGGAAGTGCTGTTATGTAACCGTTTCTGTCCACCACTCTGGAAACAGATCACATAGCAGTTGCTGTACTTGCTGTTCCTTGTAGACTTACTCCTGTGCAAGGAACGTGTAATGACAAGGTAATCCCAGGAGCAGCCTGCAAAATTATCCCTCATATTTGTGGTTCCTGTGTATATTTAAAACACAATGCTAGAAGCGATTGATGCTGACGAAGGATAGGGCATATTCCAGGCACTGAATAAATTAACCCTGCAAAGCACAGCAGTTGCTTTCATTAGCCAGCTGGCACTGCAGGAATATAGCTAAAGCCTGTGGGTTAGAAAAGAAAATCTCAGGAATGCGAGAACAAAAAAGAAATGAGCTGCATTCAGTGATTTAACTTTATCTGGCAACAATAAGGAAATCCAGAACTCACGGTGCTCTGAACAGTGGCTGACTCTCACTGGGTGTGCGAGGAGACAGATGTTCCCTGTTCTTCCCTGTTCAGCGGAGGGGATATCCATCACGACTCTGGGTATCCACGGCAGGATGCAAGCATGAGTTAGGGCCATGCAGAGATGATCCAGATTTTGTTCCTGCATCCTCTGTGACTAGAGATGCTCCAGCGAAATTCTGTGTTCCCTTCCTTTCTTCCTGATGTTCCCAGGAGCAAAGCAAATGAATACGCCTAAGCTAATGTGCCACCTCTCCCTTCTCTACCTGGCCAGGCACTTTCTGGGATGGCTGCTGCCATCATGACCATGGCACTGAAGGCCTCTGCTGCCTGCAGTCCCACTGCTGCCTCCGCCACCCTGGGCACCGCTGCTGCCACGTTGCCCTGTGGCTGTGAGGTGCCATAGTGCCAAGTCTTCAGCACGCCCCAGGAGGCCATGATGAGTAAGGTGGAGACCTCCCAATTTCTTGGGGAAGTAGCTCTTTCCATGTTGCCTTGATGGCCCTGTTCCCACCTCCTCTCTCTCCCCCCATGCCGAGTGTTATCCCAGGAGACCCTTCACTTCCACAGACAGACAGACGGACAGACAGACTGCCAGGGACCCTCCTCAGCCAACCTCGTTACATGCCGAGGCCACAACACTCAATGTGGTTGGGTCCAGTTGAGACCCTGCGTCTCACGACTTAAGGCTTCTGTGCATCGAATTAAGCCACTGGGGGATTTATGAGATCACCCTCTGGCTTCTCTTGTTGGGTCCCATACAGCCAGTGTGTGTCACCAGGGGCATGTGGCATTTGTAGCCTGCCTCTCCTGAGTTTGCAGGCTCTGAGTTTGCCCGGCTCCTCCTTGCTTTTATCTTCCTCTGGTCAGAAGGCCAGAATGACTGAAGTATAATGAGCTAAGGGAGGGGCAGTGGACGTGGTGAGGGACCAGACCTCTCCACCCGTGGGTGAGGGCTCTTGCTACGGAGGGTCCTTTTTTTGCATCTGTGCTCAGCAGTGCTGGGCAAGAGGGTTTGTCCCCTCCCTTCCAGGTCCTCATCGTTCAAATGCACGGAGGCATGGTGGAGCACATGGGGTTTTGCTGGGTGGGTGGGGCAGCATGCCCTGCAGTTCTTGCATTGTTTCTAAAGGAAATAGAACAGGATGAAACAGAACTGGCCTGCCTGTTGCCTGGGAAGCTGTGCCCCTGACATCACAGGGCTGTGCCCATATCCCCACTTGGCTTAGGGGCCCGTAAGTTAGGAACAAAGAAGCAGAAAAGGTTGGATAAAAGATAAGGTACTCAGACTTGATACTTTAAATTATCAAGTTCATAAGTCTATGGTTACCATCCATTCCCACTTTAGAAAGCATTTACTAACATAAATTCATTTATTATGTTTCTGTGAAGATGCCTGGTTAAGTCTGAAACCATAGCATAGAAAAGCGTTGTTTACTATTTCTGTGAAACTAGAGTGTAAACCAAAAGTTTTAAAAGTCATCCTTCAGGAATAAATTTAGGAAATATTTCTCAGGCATGACTATGAGTTAACAAGATTAAGTTTTATAGCACTAATGCTTACACATCAACATGAATGTTTTCAACGTAGTAGTGCCGGAAGGCTCTATGTTCATATCCTATGGGGCTCTCATCCTGAAAGCAGTCTGGGGACTTTATTTTTTGTTTCAACTGTTTAGAGATATTTATAAGTCTTATGAGAGAAGGATTGTCATTGCCTTCCAGTTCTCTTTTGTGCTTGCCTATTAATGCAACACCTATTTAGTGAGTGGCTCCTGCCTGCTGGGACCTGTGTACCTTTGTAGGAGCTCCCTGGCTGGTGGGGCAGGGGCAGGGAGACACCCATATGCATGTCTTCAGTGAAAGCCAGAATCTAAATATTCATTAAATATTCATTAATATTTTTTGAGCACCTACTATGTGCCAGGAACACGATGGTGAACAAGGGAAGTAAGGCCCTGCTATCACGGACCTTCCCTAGTGGCACAGGAAGGCAGATAACCCATGACAGATAATCAATGGCAGATAATCGATGACAGTGAGAGTCTTCGTTTGGTGATAAAGGCTCTGAAGGAGTAAACCAGGGGCTGTTTGGTGAGATGGGAGAGCTACTCTAGAGCACAGACTGAGGAGAAAGGAGCCCACTGTGTGAGGAGCTGGGGAACGTTCTGGGCAGAGGGAACAGCAGGGGCAGAGCTCTTCCTTGGGAACTAGCCGCTCATGCTCGGAGCTGGGAGCGCCCCACGTGAAGCATGGTGAGCTGGGGAGAGTGATCAGAGCCAGGCCAGGAGGTGGGCAGGGCCAGGCTGCCTAGGATCTTGGGCCTGGGACGAAGACCTTGGGCTTTCAATCCCAATGCAGTGAGAAGCCACTAGGGATTCTGTGTAGGGAGTGATGTGATCTGATTTTTGTGTATGTGTCTTAATTTTTTAACTTTTAATGAAAAAAAGTCACATAACATGAAATTTACCATCTTAACCATTTTTAAGTGGACAGTTCATGATTTGTGCTTTGAAAAGACTCCTGTGGCTGCTGAATGGGCATTAACCGGTGGTCAGGAGCAGAGGCCAAGAGCCGGTGAGGGGAGGCTGCAGCACCTGGGTGAGAGGCAGTTGGCAGTGGTCACGGACCTAGGAGTTCCGGAAGAGAGACAATTTTCTGGAGGTTTAGAGGTGGGAGTATCAGAAAGATTTTGCGAGAAAGTCTTGATTGGCATAAGCCTAAAAGGAGGGGATAAAACATTCATACAGGGAGGCCCTCAGATCGGTGAATATCCCAGGATGAGAACCCCAAGTTTCATCAGAAGTGCAGAGAAGAGTCCCCTTTGGCTACGCTACGGAGTAAGGGGTCAGCGTGGCTCAGCCAAGCTCAGGCAAGCCGTCATTTAATTTGGTGGATGCTATTGTCTGAATGTTGATGTACCCCCCAAAATTTATCTATTGGAACTTAAAACCCCATGTGATAGGATTAAGAGGCGGGGCCTTTGGGAAGGCGGCCATGAGGGCTCCACCCTCATGAATGGGATTGTGCTTGTGCAAAAGAGGCTTGAGGAGCTCCCTTGCCCCTTCTGCCATGTGAGGCACAGCAAGAAGGCACCATCTGTGCAGCAGAGTGAGCCCTCACCAGACACTGAATCTGTTGGTGCCTTGTCTTGGACTTCCCAGCCTCCAGAACTGTAAGCAATGAGTTCGCCTTGTTTATAAATTACCCAGTCTACGGTTTTGTGTTGTATGAACCCAAATGGACTAAGATGGTGTGTAAGGGGAATAGTAGGCCAGGGTTAGGCACACAGCCTGAAGTGACATTGCTGAGGGCCCCATTGGGGGAGTTAGCAAACTCCTTGACATTTCCTTGTTGCTGAACTGACTACCCTGATGGGGTAGTCAGAAACATGAAAGAAGATGTAGGAAAATGCTAAACATGGTGCCGGGCTGTTAGTTGGTGTTGCTAAATGTTAGCTTAAAAATACAGTAAAATGGGCTGAGTGCAGTGGCTCATGCCAGTAATCCCAGCACTTTGGGAGGCTGACGTGGGAGGATCACTTGAGTCCATGAGTTTGAGACCAGCCTAGGCAACAAATTTCACCTGTACAAAAAAAAAAAAAGTTAGCCAGGCATAGTAACATGTCTGTTGTCCCAGTTACTTGGGAGGCTGAGGCAGAAGGATCTCTTAGGCCCACGAGGTTGAGGCTGTAGTGAATTGTGATCATGCCACAGCACTCCAGCTTGGGCAATGGAGTAAGACCCCATCTCTAAAAAAACAAATGAGTAAATAAGATAAAATGCAGGATTTTGAGCAGGAAATGACTGACTCCAGCTGAATTTTCAGAAATCTGTCTTGAATATGTGGAACGGATGAGCCCAGGAGGGACTTAATGCCAATCTATGCTGGAGAAAAAGACAGGGCTCCTACAGGAAACGTTGCAGGCCTCTGATCTGCTGGCCTGGACAGCCGTGAATTTGAGAAATGGGAGCCCTAGAGAGGAGTCCAAGATGACTCTGAGGTTTTGAGTCTAGAGGAGCAAGGGAAAGGCTGTGCCGATGACAGAAATAAGGAAGTCAGGGCTGAAGCTAGTTATTCAGGGTTTGTTCTGTGCCCCAGGCTGAGGCTGGCTGTACACAGGCAGATGCCAGGAGGCTGCCCCTGGGAAGGGCTTACCAACAAGGAGAGGCATACTTATGAGACTCTATCAGACTGGGGGAAGATTTTCTCGAGGGGAGAGACTTGAGCACACTTTGGAAGGTGGTGTTGAAGTTAGCTGGGCCATGGGAGCTGGCCGGGCATCCTGGGCCTCCTGTTTGCCACTCCACCTCTCTTCTTCTTCCTCCAGCTCTGCGCCAGGGCAGGCGACCATAGACACTGTACTTAGGTCCCATGTCTTCCCTGAGCCTGTGGGCAGCACTGGCTGTCAGGTTGGAGGGAGGGAGAGGATGTGTGTGAGGTTTCTTAGCTCTGGGGTGCTGCACTTACCCTTTTGCTTCTTCCTTTCATTATAAGCCCTGCCCACACCCTTGTAAACACTTCCTTTCTCAGCTCATCTCAGCTTCCCAGCTGGCATCCCAGGCACAGGCAGTTGCATGTGCAAAGGCCCGGAGCCAGTACTTGATAAATATGGCTCAAGATGCTGCAGCCCAGATAGATATGAAAGTCTCTGGTTCCCTCCTATACTGTCGTTTTTATTCTGTTTACTTCTCAATAGACTATTGTACACTATACCTAAAAAAAAAGCGCTCTTAAAGCATTTTATTTACATCTCCTTTTCCTATTGCCTTGGCTCCTTCACTTTAATCCTTTGATGTGAAGCTATGTTATAGGTAAGGGAATAACTACTTATTAGTGGTCATTTTGCTCTTTGGGACGCTGGTTGCTTGAGGCAGCTTTGGAGACAGAAGGATGTCGCAGACCAGTGATTCTGAGCTCTTGGTCTCAATATAGCTGCCAGATTATAGCCTCTCTCTTGGGTCTGCATTTCATATTTGGGACCTGCCTCGGCCTCTGTTTCTTATTCCAGATTACACCCTATTCCTTGTGGGTCTCCACCTTCTGGCAGCCGTCCATAGTTTCTTATTCCCCTATTGAAGATTGTTTTCAGGTTTGAGGTGGTGTGGTTAGTGATGTACAAATGTTCTTTTCCATTTCGTTTTTGTTTTTATCACTTCTCCTTTTTTTTCTAGTGACTTCTGCTGATGGGATCAATGAATTTTAGTCTGGAATTTTTCTTCTGCTGCTGTATGGAAATCTATTCGTTTCCTTATTTACCGAGAAGGAATCTGAGGCTATTGGGATTTTTCATCTCAAGACCGTGGGAAATAATCAGCTTTGAAGCATTTCCTGTGGCCATTTGCTGAAGTCTGGGATTCTGTCAGCTGCGCCCCAACCGGATTTTTAGTGTTAATGTTTCCATGTTAGGTGGGAGGCTAACCAGATACATCACGTGCCGGTTGGTCTAGGAGCCAGTGTCGGAGGGCTCTCATTCTTCCTCTGGAAGTCTCTCCGCCGCGGCACTGCTGACATTGTAGGCCAGATGCTTCCTTGTGGGGCTCCCCTTTGGGTTACAGATGTCTAGCAGCCTCTCTGGGATCTGCCGGTAGCACCCCAAGTTATCACACCATAAATGCCTCTGCACATTGCCATGTGCCCCTTGGGCTTAGAACTACTACTGCAGAAGAGTTCAGGAGCAAATTCGACCCATGTTCCAAAAAGCTCCAGCTCAGTATTTTCAATGTGTGGTTTGCTTACGTTCTATTTCCTGCTGAGTCCCCTGGCAATTGAGCTATGTGCACATTCTTATTTTGTTGGTTCTCAGACTTGAATGCTTTGGCCTTCCGCTTCCCAGTGCTTATTGTGCTTGTAGCCGAGCCCGGAATGCCCTCTCCCACTCCTGGAGACTCGTCATTATTTTCTGATCATCCAGAATGGTTTCCCAATCGCCTTTCTATTTCTTGCCTTAAAAGGATAATGAAGCTGAGGCCCGAGATAACCCCTCCAATGCAGGCTCTGAAGGCAGCGATTTGGTGGCAGAACAGCATGTTTTCAGGGAGCAGGAGACATGTGTGGACTCTGACTTTCCCTGGTGCCCAGCACCTAATTATATTCCTTAAATAGTGGTTCCATCTCCTCTCCTTTTCTCCCTCCCTCCTTTCTCTTCTACCTTACACTGTGAAATCTGAGTTGCAGTTTAAGTCTTACACTATTCTAGAGAGGAGAGAAACTTGGTAAGAAAACAAAATGTTTGAAAAATTTAAAGAAAACACCCCTGGAATGACATCCCCCACGCCACCAATGGAGTGGGGTCCTAGATTGAACTGTAATTCCTTGGTTGATGTGATCCTTTGTGGTGTTCGTGAGGATTTTAGGACATCATGAGATTAATAATAGAAACCGTTTTTTCACTGTCTTGTTCTTGGCCGGAGCCTGTTTATTTTGTATGACTAATTCACATCCATAAGAAAACTATTACTCAGCTGGCATTCCCACCTGTGTTTATCTTTCAGCAGCCAGGATTTGTTAAACCCTGGGCAATTTTAATTGCTGTGAAGTGTCTTCCCTGCAGGTGCGTTTCCCTTGCTTCTTTCTCTCTTTGACATTTCCAAATGAAAATAGTCTTCTGTGTGTAGAAGAGCGTGTTCCTTGGATCTGGTATGTCTGTCTGCCTCCTGCCCTGAACACACATTTAACTGACGCATCACTGTGTGCTGCTGAGTCAGAAGGCAGAGCAGCGCTCTGTTGAACACCATCAACAGTTTTTGTCGGGAGGGCGGCTCATAGTTGTCGACAGCCTTCTGTGTGCCTGGCACCCGATGGACCTGTTCTCCTTTTGTCTTTACAGTTTTACGAAGTTGGCACTGATAACTCCATCTTACTGGGTGAAGATGTAGAGAATCGTGTTCAAAAAGCATGGCTGAGTTCACAAGGTTAACAGTGGAGCTGAATATGGACCAGGTGCATTTGATCTACAGCCTTGGTGCTCTCCGGGGAGCAAAGATTATTCAGAGAGGCCATCCGTCCCTGGTGTTTAGGCTTGTAGGTTTTGGAACCAATTTAAATTGGGTTTGAATCTTGGCTCCATGATAAACTCTGAGATTTGGGCAAGTTGCTTAACCTGTCTTGGGGAAATGAAGTTTCCCCACCTGTGAAATGGAGATGTCTTAGTCTGTTCAGGCTGCTATAAGAAAAATACCATAAACTGGGTGGCTTATAAACAACAGAAATTTATTGCTTACAGTTCTGGAGGCTGCGTCGTCCAAGACCAAGGTGCCACTCGATTTGGTGTCTGGCCAGGGCATGCTGTCTGGTTCATAGATGGAGTTCTCTTGCAGGGCCCTTACTTGGTGGAAGGGGCAAACAGGCTCCCTCAGGCACTAATTGCATTGATGAGGGCTGTGCCTCCCAGATGCCCTACCTCCTAATACCACAGTGGGGATTAGGTTCCAACATGTACATTCTGGGAGAACATTCAGATCATAGCAGGAGGTGACCCTTACCTCATAGGGTTACTGAGCCATTCACATAGAGCATTTAGCAGTGCCTTGCCAGGCTCAGAGTGAAATAGGGTAGCTGCTGTCAGCTCATGACAGCATTTATGTAAATGAACTGACTTTCTAGGTCAGAGAGCCAGGCCAAGGGGCTGGGATGATAGGAGGGTAGTAGAAGTGGTGGGAAGTGGATTGGGAGGAAGCCTGAAGAAACTAGGAGTGGGCCTAGGGGTGCACCTGCTCCCCTTCTGGTAGGAGTCCTTTTTGCAAGTGGACGGAGAGCAGCATATTGTGTATTTTTTTCTTTCTCTCTCCTTCCTTCCTTCCTTCCTTCCTTCCTTCCTTCCTTCCTTCCTTCCTTCCTTC
>NW_012119099.1:93744-101820 GCF_000951035.1 Colobus angolensis palliatus
CTTCCTTCCTTCCTTCCTTCCTTCCTTCCTTCCTTCCTTCCCTCCTTCCTTCCTTCCTTCCTTCTTTTTCTTTCCTTTTCTTTTATTTTCTCTTTTCTTTTATTTTCTTTCGAGATGGAGTCTCCCTCTGTCACCCAGGCTGGAGTACAGTGGCTCAATCTTGGTTTACTACAACCTCTGCCTCCTGGGTTCAAGCGATTCTCATGCCTCCGCTCCCCGAGTAGCTGGGACTACAGTTGTGCACCACCACATTCACCTAATTTTTTGTGTTTTTAGTGAAACGGGGTCTCCCCATGTTGCCTAGTCTGGTCTCGAACTCCTGAACACAGGCAATCCACCCACCTTGGCCTCCTAAAGTGCTAGGATTACAGGCATGAGCCACTCCCAGCCTATATTATATATTTTAAATTTGAGAAGAAGATGAGATTTGAGGAGAAGTGTATGGCTGATGGGTGGGTACAAAATGGAAGGCCTGGCCCAGGAAAACAATGATGGGAGTGAAGCCAAAGATGCTCAGGAAAAGGGAGTGTGGGCAGCAGGAGGGGGATGGATGAGGAGCATTTTCTGGGTACAGTCATGTGGGAATAGGTGGGTTGAATTCAGAGGGTCCAAGAGAATAGGGAAAGAGGCCTGATGCAACAAACATGGGCCTGGAGAGCACTGCCTCAGAGCGGGCCACCCGCCAACCCTGGAAAGGCGGCTGCATGTTCGTCAGGGGCACCGTCCACAGGATCAACACATTTGTTGCCAGAGATTAAGAGAGAAGTTTAAATACTTGAATTTTGGCTGAGATGGCTTTTCCTTCTTTTCTTTAACCAAGAACTTAGACTCCTGAAATGTAGGGGAAAAGGTTGACAGGGAAAACGTCTACCCTCTTCCTGCTGCTTTTCATCTCTATATTTTTCTCTTTTGTGGTGGAGGTGGGCAGTAAATGAAAGGCATTTCATTTCAAGGGTAACCTGGGCAAATTTTGGAAAATGTAGTCAGATTGCAAAATCATCCTATGTTTTCATAAAGTAAGCCCTGTAATATCCAGTCCTTTATTTATTTTTTTATTTAGAGAGAGGTTTTCACTCTGTCACCTAGGCTAGAGTGAAGGGGCGTGATCACAACTCGCTGCAGCCTCGACCTCCTGGACTCATGCCATCTTCCCAGCTCAGCCTCCCAAGTAGCTGGGACTACAGGTGTGCACCATCATGCCTGACTAATTTTTGTTTTTTTTGTAGAGACAGAGTCTTGCTGTGTTGCCCAGGCTGATCTCAAACTCCTGGACTCAAGTGATCCTCTCCCTTTGGCCTCCCCAAATATTGGAATTACAGGCATGAGCAACTGTGCCTGGCCTGTAATAGTCATTTCTAAGTAATTCTAATCATAACAAAGGGTGCCTTGATTAAACAAATATTTTATTAAATCATCTCCATTAGTCAGACAGACAGGTTGCTGGTTGATTCTGCAGTAATTGGTAAAATTCATCAGTAATTCTCTTCAGGAGTCACTCCGGCTCTGTTCATTCATTTTATTTTGGGAGGGGGTCCTCATGAAATTAGTTACTGTATAGGCCTCAACCTAGGCATTCTTTCATTGTTGCTGTGGAAACCAGCAATGAAAATCTTGGGTTGAAGAAGAAAAATAACTGGTGCCGAACATCTGTAAAATACACAAGAATTAAGTTGCTTTTTGTAATCTAGAATTTTTAAAAATCATGATACTTGGAACAAAGCTGAGACTCATAGGGTTCTGAACTAATTATGTAACTGAATCATTAATAGTTTTCCTTGGAAACACTATGGAAAACAAATTACACTGCCTTTAAAGTAGTGTTTCCACTGGTAGCAGCATTCACAGAGCTGCTGCCATCAGCGCTGCAGTGTGAGCTCGGTCAGGTGCATACCTGGACACACACCACCAGCTGGTCACTGTTTCAATAGGGTTGGGAACTAGATGGCCTCGCAGAGAGACATTGTCAGGAGAAACGATGTTGCAGGCTGAGCAGGATGCTGCCTATGGTTCTTCTAGTGGCTGGCTAACGGGTTGTGAGGGGAGAGGCAGCCAGGGATGCTAGCACTGGCCGCCATCCCCTGGGGGCAGTTAATGAGACCCCGCCTCCTACCCTGTAATAAATGGCCCTGTGAGAGTGGCCATTGGAAGTGGTTGTCACTTGTGGGTGTTTTGTAAAGTGTATTTCTGATGTTCTTTGTCACACCCTGAGTCCATGGGGACAGGCGGAGTCAGGGTTGGGGCTGGAAGAGAGCCGAGAGGGTGTTTAATCCAGTCCTGTTATGTTATTGACAGAAGCAGCAGAGCCTCTGAGAGGGTGAGGGATGGGCCAGGCCTCTCCTTGCTGCGGAATCACAGCGCTGGTCCCTGCTGGCCAGTCTTGGGCCGTCTTCCACATCTCTGTGTGGATTTTCCCCTGATGTCTTCAGCTGCGTGTTGCTGGTTTGAACAATTTTCCTTTCATAAAATGTTGTAGTTAGGGCAGTCACTCTGCCCTACAGTGTTGGGTCTGACCAATTAAAATGTGCTTCATTAATTTTGATATGAGACTCATTTTTATCCAAAAGAAGAAAAAAGTCATTTTGTGCTTCTGTGAATTCTTTCAAGTAATTCATTTATGTTTATTTTAAAAACAAGTAAATTGTTCCTTTGTCAACCCTAAAGCCACAAAGCTTATGGGCTTTTTATGTGTTGGCTCTGACCTGTTTTATCTGGGTGTGAGATACAGACACATAGTGTATGGGTGTTTGGTGGAATGCTGTGTCAGGTCATTCTGCTGAAAAGTGATGTCAGGACATCAGTAATTTGGCTAAGTTTCAGTAGTTTGGTAAAAGCTGTTGTGGAGTTATAAAAATTAGCCTAGTATAAAGCCTATAAACCCATCTTAGGAATATTCCATTTCCAGCCAAATCATAGGCGCTCCTACTCTATGATAGTCCGCGGTGACGTGGTGTATGGGGTAAAGTGTGATGATGTCATGAAGCTGGTTCAAGTGATGGAGACATGCTTTGCTTTTCTGCTGTTTTGCAGGACAGACCCGCAAAGACAAACATGCGGAGTGCAGCCAAGCCCTGGAGCCCAGCCATCAGAGCAGGGGGCCATGGCCCAGACCGGGCACGGCCTCTGCCTGCAGCCTCTTCCGGCATGAAGAATTCTAAGTCTTCAACTTCCTTGGCTTTTGAGTCCCGACTCAGCAGGGTATGGACCAAAATGCACAGGGCCGGGCAGGGCGCCTGGATACCCTGGGTTGGGAGGATTGAAGAGGGCAGTAGGCAAACCAGTGGCCTCTAGGGGCAGGGAAGGAGGTTCCCAAGGAGGGGTCGCAGGAGGACCAGCATGCCTGGACATAAAGGACTGGAGCTAGCGCGTGGGAGTGGGGGCCCCCCGGGGTCCAGAAAGGAGGTCTGCAAAATGTTTAACACAGTAATTAAGGTCCTCTGCCCTGGGTTGCGTGGACATCCTGGCAGTTTTGCCCCCAGCACCACCCTGGATGGGGGTCGAGGTCATGCACGATCTTTGCAGCCCTCCACAATCCAGTTGTGGTTCTTCAAGCCCCTCTTGCTGGACCCCGCAGCAGCATGGACACTGTTGATTACACCCTTCATCAGGGAGTGCGTTCTCCTCTGGTTTTCTCCTCCCTCCATCCCTTTGGTCTCTAAGGTTGGGTAGGCCCATGACACATTCCTGGACTCATCTCTTTTCTAGCTGCATTCATTTCTTTACATGAGAGGCTCTTCACTGTGCAACGCCTAGCGCCTCCTTAGCTTTTCTGAGATGAATTCATAGACAGTAGCACCTACCTCATGCAATGCTTTAGAAAAACCATTACGATCTTCTAATTCAAAAGGGAAGTATTAAATAGCATGCATTTCCATCTGCAATGCCTGAGCACAGCTGTGCTAAAGGCCTTGCGATGATCCTTAAAGCACCATGGGCATGACAGCTACAATGCAGATGGATTTGAGATGCAGACTGATTTGAGTTGTGTTGATGACTCAACTATGGTGAAGGCTGCTGCAGGAGTGATGGGATTGTTTTGAAATAGCAAACACTCTTGGTGAAGTTCTGAACCAAACATCATGCCGGCTCCCTTTGTTTTGTGTATTCTTGGAAAGTTCAGGGTACCTGAGAGCTAGGCAAGGGGCACATTGTTTTTATGAGTCAAATGGAGGGAGGCTCTAGGCTCAGATAATAATAAAAGGTGTCCCACCTGTGTCAGTGTCTGCAGAATCTGTGAAACATGTGTGGGTCGTGGAGCAGTTCTTTGTGTAAGATTGTCATGAGCATTTTAGGACATCTGAATTTCCCGTCCTCCTACCCGTTAAATATTAGTAACATATCCAGTCATGGTGACAATCAAAAATGTGCCCTCACATTTTCAACACATCCCCTAAGGGACAGCACTGTCCCCATCGAGAACCATTGTTCCAGGTGACAGGATCTATTCTCTTGGCTTTTAACACTCTACGTGGATAACGTCCAAATTTGTATCTCCAGCTGGGACACCTCTAACTGCCTTTGTGACGTCATCCTTGGATGTCCAAACACTCTCTCCAGTGTAACATGTCCAAAACTGAATCTCAGTGCTTTCCTCTCCATCTCTCTCACCACCCGCTAACCTGCTCCCGCTCAATCTTCCCATTTGTGTAAACAGCAACTCCGTCTTTTCGGTTGCCCAGGCCACAGCCAGTGGCATCACACCTAAACCCTCCTTTTCTCACGTCTCACAGTCCATCAGGGAAAGGCCATCACTTCTACCTTAAAAATATGTGTCAACTCCAAGCAATTCCCACCGCCTCCCTTGTGACTAGTTGGGTCATGCCCCCACCCTTCTGTGCCCTGGTCCCGGTCCTTGGAACACCTGAGTCATGTCACTTCTCTGCTTCAACCCTCTGGTGACTCTCCCCATTCACTCAGAGTGAAAAGCAAAGTCCTTGAAATGGCCAACGTCCCCTCCCTCTCAGATGTGGTCTCGCTCCTCTGTGCCCTGGCTCCTGGAGCTCCAGCCACACAGTCTGCTGGTGTCTGGTGACAGCTGTCCCTCAGATTACCAGGCGCACTCCTGCGCTAGTGTGTTTGTGTTTGCTTCTCTCTCTGCCTGGAAAGCACCTGGTGCCTCTGTAGGAAGTGCCCTTGACCTGCATCCTCCTCCTGCTGCCTTGTTTTCCTTCTCAGCTCTTGGTGCCATGGCACACATCTGCTTGTTTAGGGTCTGTCTTCTCATGGCTGGAAAGTAAGCCCCCTTGGGGAAGGGACTGTATGCTTTCTTTGTTGTCCTCATTTCTGTCCCTAGTGCTTAGAAGAGCATCTGCTACCTGGTAGGCACTCAGTATTTACTGAATGATGAGCACACCTGTTTTCTGGCGGTCTGATGGAACAGGAGGAGCTTGGGGGTGTGGGGCTGGCCTGAGCTGGAATCCTGGCTCTGCCACTTCCCGGCTGTGAAGCTGCAGGCAAGCTGTGTAGTTGCCCCGAGCCTGTGCTTCCTTGTCTTTCAGATGAAGGTAACACCTTCTTTGCCACAAGGAGTAAATGTGGGTAAAGCGTCCTATGTGTAATTTTGTTTATTATTCTATTATCCTGGATTCAACCATCATTTCCATTAGTTTTGTTTTTATTATCTTCAACCCAACAGCACATTTTAAACTTAGATTTTTATGTTTATTACTATTTTTTCTATATCCAATAAGGAACATATAAACTTAGATTTTTAAATGAATACATACATTCCACAATAACAGACCATTAGAGCTGCTGGAATATGGAATTTTTTTTTTTTTGAGACAGAGTCTCACTCTGTCTCCCCCAGGCTGGAGTGCAGTGGCACGATCTTGGCTCACTGCAAGCTCTGCCTCCTGGGTTCACGCCATTCTCCTTCCTCACCCTCCCCAGTAGCTGGGACTACAGGCGCCCACCACCACACCCAGCTAATTTTTTGTATTTTCGGTAGAGACGGGGTTTCACCGTGTTAGCTAGGATGGTCTCGATCTCCTGACCTCATGATCCACCTGCCTTGGCCTCCCAAAGTGCTGGGATTACAGGCATGAGCCACCACCCCCAGCCGGAAATATTTTTAAAAGCAGTGCTTAAAATAAGGCCTCGGCTGGGCAGGGTGGCTCATGCCACTTTGGGAGGCTGAGGTGGGCGGATCACCTGAGGTCAGGAGTTCAAGACCAGCCTGACCAACATGGTGAAATCCCGTCTCTACTAAAACAAGCAAACAAAAAATTTAGCCTTAGCCGGGCATGGTGGCATATGCCTGTAGTCCCAGCTGCTTGGGAGGCTGAGACAGGAGAATCACTTGAACCCAGGAGGCGGAGGTTGCAGTCAGCCAAGATCGCATCACTGCACTCCAGCCTAGGTGACAGAGTGAGACTCTATCTCAAAAAAAAAAAAAAGAAAAAAAAATATATATGTGTATGTATTCGTAAAGACTGGAAACGTAGGAGTGTTTCTAAAGGACAATGAATGAGATTCTGGCCACTTCTCCCATCAATAGGTTCATGTTTTGGAAACTTGTTCCGCAGGGAAAATGTCAGGGAAAAGCAAATACAGTCATTTCTTGGTATCCTTGGGGGATTGGTTCCAGGACCCACTGTGGATACCAAAATCCATGGATGCTCAAGTCCCTGGTATAAAGGGTATTTGCATATAACCTGCACTCATCCTCCCGTATACTTTAAATCATCTCTAGATTATTTATGATACCTCATGCAAAGTAACTGCCATGTACATAGTTGTTATTACTGTATTGTTTTAAATTTTTTTATTGTATTATTAATTTTTAAAATTAATATTTTGAAAAACTTTTTCTGCACTTGGTACCATGCGCATATTAGGTGCCTTCTGCTCTCCTTCCCGATTTCTGTCCTCTCCAGGCCTGATTCTGTGCAGGACAATGATGGGCTTGAGGGAAGGAGCAGCAGAAAGAAATGTAGCCCGCCTGGCCTTTCCAGCCCTGGTTCTGTTCATCTGATTTGACCTTCATCTTTCCACCTATGGTATGGGAAGAAGAAAAAGACTAAAAAGAAAGTCAGAGAACAGAAGTGAAAAAGAGGAAATTGTGGCAAACAAAAAAGCAAGTAATTTTCCCTCCCAACATTTTATTATGACAATTTCTACAGTAGTACAGGGGATCCTACAGCAGACACCATAGACCACCACCTAGGTCCTGTGGTTAGCATCTCACTATATTTGCTTTATAGTAAATGGATAGATAGGGTTTCACTGGTCAAAACAGGAACCCTGAGACAAATCCACCCAAAGTAGAACTAAATACCTGACTTTCTTTCTTAAAATTTTAATTTTAATTTTTTTTTTTAATTTTACTTTTAGTTCTGGGATACATGTGCAGAACATGCAGGTTTGTTACATAGATATATATGTGCCATGGTGGTTTGCAGAATCTATCAACCCGTCATCTAGGTTTTAAGCCCCACATGCATTAGGTATTTGTCTTAATGTTCTCCCTCTCCTTGTCCCCGCACCCACCAACAGACCTGGGTGTGTGATGTTCCTCTCCCTGTGTGCATGTGTTCTCATTGTTCAACTCCCACTTATGAGTGAGAACATGCAGTGTTTGGTTTTCTGTTCCTGTGGTAGTTTGCTGAGAATGATGGCTTCCAGCTTCATCCATGTCCCTGCAAAGGACATGAACTCATTCTTTTTTGTGGCTGCATAGTATTCCATGGTATATATGTGCCACGTTTTCTTTATGCAATCTATCATTGATGGATGTTTAGGTTGGTTCCAAGTTTTTGCTATTGAAAATAGTGCTGCAATAAATATATGTGTGCATGTGTCTTTACAGTGGAATGATTTATATTCCTTTGGGTATATACCCAGTAATGAGATTGCTGGGTCAAATGGTATTTCTGGTTCTAGATCCTTGAGGAATCGTCACACTGTCTTCCACAATGGTTGAACTAATTTACACTCGCACCAACAGTGTAAAAGCATTCCTGTTTCTCTACAGCCTCCCCAGCATCTGTTGTTTCCTGACTTTTTAATGATCACCATTCTAACTGGTGTGAGATGGTATCTCATTATGGTTTTGATTTGCATTTCTCTTTTTTTTTT
>NW_012119099.1:102050-112590 GCF_000951035.1 Colobus angolensis palliatus
ACCTCATGATCCGCCCGTCTCGGCCTCCCAAAGTGCTGGGATTACAGGCTTGAGCCACCGCGCCCGGCCTTGATTTGCATTTCTCTAATGACCAGTGGCGATGAGCTTTTTTTCATATGTTTGTTGGCTGCATAAATGTCTTCTTTTGAGAAGTGTCTGAATACCTGACTTTCAATATTGGCCCGAACTGAAGGAGCAGTGAAAGAAAGCAGGGCAGGGGCTGGGGGCATGGGAGCCCAGGGAGGGTGCAGACACTCCTGTAAGTCCTCCTCATGGTATCTGAGTGCAGCCCAGAGAAAAGAGTACCTGCAGTGCTCCAGTTGCCACAGGCAGCCATTTGCGAGACCCAGGTCTATTAGTTGGGGCTGTCTTGGTTGCAAATGATGAATGTTGGCTTGAGCTTGCTTCAGCAGAAAAGGAATGTGCTGAGCAGATCCTAAGGCTCCCATGTCACTATGAGCAGGAAAAAGGTGCATTTTAACAAACGCTTCCCATGACTCTAATGTCTGCTCAAGTTTGAGAAGCAGTGTCCAACCATAACATGTTATCTACCACTAACAACCAGATTATGTTATGTCTGATGATTTTAGAGTGATGGATTCTTTTCTGCATCTTTGTGGAACTGAGAGGAATTTCTTAGTTCTGTAATCTGTGAGGTATTTAAACTTATTCCTTTTATATGCTTTCTTATACAGGTGGTTGGCAGCTTAAATGTCAGTGAAACTGATAGTGGAGATATTTACTAAACACCAAAGCAGCACCGAAGTGCACACCTTCATAAGATCTTCTGGAACAAGCCAGAAATCTCAAGTTGTGCTGTGGCCAGGACACAAAGCCAAAAATGCAGTGGTGAATAGAGAAAGAGCAAGAATTAGTATCTGAGACTGGTAGCTTTCCCTTTGATGTTGCATCCAAAAAGCAGTGACAAAATAAGAGTAGCTACCTTCAGCTGTTTGTTTCGAAGGACACATGGGATCTGTTTTTTGTCTTTATGTCCTACTCCCAGGAAACCTTCTAAGCTACCAGTCTTTTTCAAATGGAATTCCTTGTGGAAGGTGCAGGGGAAATGAAGTGCTCCCTTTGAAAGCTTTGCTGCTACTCAAACTCCACGCCCTATGGGAGGGAGGTGGCATAGCACTGGCCTGCAGCACATCATACTTATCCTGTTGCCTGGGAAGGACAGGACCATATCTACCGACAGTGCAGTGTAAAATCCCACAGCCCAAGAGAAGACAGTCAGCTGTGTGTGGCTGGCTCACAAAATGGAACGCAATAGCTGAGTAAAATGTGTGTTATCCCTAGCTGTGCCTGGTGCATCACAGGCAGGCACACTATACATTTTTACTGAATTTTGTTCTTGGATGTATTTACCAGAAAAAGAGCCTGAGGTTCAGAGGTTAATGACTTGCTTGATGTTCTGTTGTATTCTCTGGAATCCCCGTTGCATTGCATTCATATTTTCCTAAAAACACTCCCCTCCTTCCTCGTCATCCTTGCCTTAGTTTGAATTTAGTTTTTACAGGATAACAATAGTAAAAACAATAATGATGATTTTCATTTGTTATTGTTATAGCTGGTATCTGTTGAATGCATACTGTGTCAGACACTGTTATCCTAAGCACACTACATGGCTAACTTGTTTAATCCTCAGAGCAACACTCTGAAGTAGGTACCATGACTATACTTACTTTTTAGGTGAAGAAACCAAAGCACAGAGAGGTGACGTGATTTGGTTTCTCATACAGCTAAGCGCTGGCAGAGCCAGGATTCAGATCCAGGTGGTCTGTATTTTGAGCCCTTGGCCACTAAACTGTGCTGCCACATGACATGGCTTTTGTCCCAACCCCTGTGATGTGGGGTGGAGGCCTCCTGGCGCCTGTTGGTCTTCAGCCTGGTGGTGCTGTGGAAAACACCCGCCCCTCCAGAATGCCTCACTGCCCTCTCTGCCTGAGAAAAACCGCATCATGGCCTCTTCTGTGAGGTCTTGGGACTCCTCCAGCCCCTCCTGGGCTTTCTCCACATTTGTTTCTCTGCAGCTTAGTGCTGTCCTCAGTGTGTTCTGCATGGTTGTATGGGAACCTCCTCTGCAGGTGGTTAATTCTGAGTGGCAGAGCCTCCTGATTCACTTTAACATTCATGCCATATACAAAGCATACAGATCTACTAAGTGGACGTGGGCTAAGATGTGCGTCCAGCCTCTAGTGGGTTTTTGGTAAAGCTTAGCTGAATTATAGTGTCCAGGATGGGAGGGACAGGAATGGAGAAGCCACAGGCCCAACAGAAGCAGCTCTGGCCCAGTGACATGAAGGGAGGGAGGTTTTTGGAGCTGTTTCTCCTGCCGATCTTCCCCTCCCTCTCCCACATACATGTGGAGGGCTGCTGCAGTCTCCCTAGGAGCATGGCATCCCAGGAGGAGTGCCCCCCTGTCTCCCTAGGACCTCCGCATCCCCCGCTCACTTCCTCCTGGCACTGAAATTTGGACTTTATCTCACTGCAGGATTCACTGAAAGGCTGTTGAATGGCTGGAATCCCCTTCAGCCTTTACAGCTAATATATTAGGTGGCCCCATATTCTAAGGGCTCTTTCACTGTGGGTGAGCTGGCTGGAGGAGAAGGGGAGAGCAGAAGAGGGGCGAGGAAGGGAGCCCCACCCTGTGCTCAGGACCCATTGTTCACATTATTTTCTGTGTCAAATGTTGCTTCAGCCAGGCCCTAGGCTATGAGTAGTGGCATTTCCATGTTTGTGGAATGAATATAAAGTCTCTTTTAGGATCAGTGGTCAAAAATCAGCGTGTTTGAAGTGGAGGTACGATCAGTTGGTTAGTACGATATTTGGCTTTTACCATGGGCCATTAATGGTGCAATTTTTCTGATGTAAGGAGGGTAAAAAAGCAGCCACTACATGTACTAAACAGAAGGCGTGATGAGTACAGTCAGTGCAGGATCGTGAAAGCATCAGCACATTCCTTCTTCAACTAATCAACCCAGACAGTGTGGGGTATTTTTGTATTCTCTGCTATTTGTGCTCTGAGTACATGTGCACAATATGCAGTGACATTGATCAATAAATTATTTAAGCCTAATAAGCATATGCAGTCTCATAGCATTGAGGACATAAACAGGGAGAAGGATCTTAGGTGGTAAAAATTCTTCTGTTTTGTGGCCAGGCACGGTGGCTCATGCCTGTAATCCCACCACTTTGGGAGGCCAAGGCAGGTGGATCACCTGAGGTCAGGAGTTTGACACCAGCCTTGCCAACATAGAGAAACTCCGCCTCTGCTAAAAGTACAAAAATTAGCTGTGTGTGGTGGTGCATGCCTGTAATCCCAGCTACTCAGGAGGCAGAGGCAGGAGAATCGCTCAAATCTGGGAGGTGGAGGTTGCAGTGAGCCAAAATCGCGCCATTGCACTCCAGCTTGGGTGAAAGAGTGAGAGTGTCTCCAAAAAAAAAACAAAAAAAAAAGAGGAAAAAATTATTCTCTTTTGGAGGTGAGGAAACTGAGCCCCTAGATCATAACTTTCCCAGGGCCCTGTGGCTCACAAGTTGCTTGATTCCTAACACAGCGTAATATTTCATGCCCTCCTTCCAAAGTTTTGTTTGTAAATCTGAAGATGCTTCGGTTGCTACAGCCTGGAGAACCACCATGGAGGGGCACTAGGAAAACAGCTGCAATGATGATGATGAAGATGATGATGAGAGCCACCAGTATTTATGTTCTTTTTTTTTTTTTTGAGACGGAGTCTCGCTCTGTCACCCAGGCTGGAGTGCTGTGGCCGGATCTCAGCTCACTGCAAGCTCTGCCTCCTGGGTTTACGCCATTCTCCTGCCTCAGCCTCCCGGGTAGCTGGAACTACAGGCGCCGCCACCTAGCCCGGCTAGTTTTTTGTATTTTTAGTAGAGATGGGGTCTCCCCGTGTTAGCCAGGATGGTCTCGATCTCCTGACCTCGTGATCTGTCTACCTCGGCCTCCCAAAGTGTTGGGATTACAAGTGTGAGCCACTGCACCCGGCCTTTTAAATTCTTAACTAAGGGCACAACTCTAGAGATACACCAATAGCTTTCTCTCTCTCTCTCTTTTTTTTTTTTTTTTTGGAGACAGGCTCTCGCTCTGTTGCCCAGACTAGAGTGCAATGGTGCAATCACAGCTCACTGCAGCCTCGAACTCAAGCAATCCTCCCACCTCAGCCTCCTGAGTAGCTAGGACTACTCAGGAGCAGCCCCACGCCGCACTAATTTTTAAAAAAGATTATTTGTAGAAATGGAGTCTTACTGTGTTGCTCAGCCTTGTCTTGAACTCCTGGCCTCAAGTAATTCTCTTGCCTTGGCCTTGAAATGTTTTCTCCATTTTAGAATTGAGGAACTGCAGCATCGGTCCCTGGGTCATATAGGTGGGAAGAAGTAGCATTGCTCCCTTCACCACTCCCTGGGCTGCCTCCTTCCTGTGTGATTGCTGGGAGCCTCCTATATAAAGATCCCAGATCCCAAGTCCTCTTTCGTATCTCCCACTCCCTCCCTACCCTTGAAAACAAAAACCCTGAGATGCCGCACTTACTGCTAACTCCCCACCAGAGACCCTCTAGCCCTGAGCGTGGCGCTGCAGCTACCTGTGCTTTCCCCCAGTCACTGTTACTGCTTCACCCCTGTTCTTATCATGACTGGTGCCACCTCTATTGCCGTGCCAGGTTGTTTTGCAGTGCCCCAAAGGCAAAACTCCCACTGCTTGCCCACTGCTGTCCTGTGTTGCCTCCAACTGTCATCTCACCCAGACCTCGAGTCCCAGGAACCAACCCCTTATGGAAGGGGGCAGGGCAAGCTCTACCTCTGCTGCTCTGGGGTGGTGGCTGGGGACAGAGGCTGTGGTGGGATCTCCGAGGGGGTTTCACTTCTGTTCCCAGTAGGAGTGCTCTCATTTGTTGGATTTCCCAGTTTATTCTGGGTTGCAGAGAGCCCTTCCTCTCTTGGCCTTTGCTATAGAGTTTGAAAATTCTGAACTTTGAGTCAGACTTGCAGATTTTAGTAATGTCAGATAATCAGATAGGGGAAAAACAGAATCCAGTGTGTATGGCTTGCATTATTGCGTTAAGAATTCCCTTAACCACTGTGATTTCTCTTTTTCATTTGAGATGTCATCTAGGGAGTTTTCAAAGTCTCAAACCAGAATTGGTTTTCCTTTGGGGACTGGAGGCACCTGAGTGTGCTTCTTGGAAGAGTGAGTAATAGTTTTTCTCTATCGAGAAAAAGCTGCCGACATTATAAACTATGGTCATTTAATATTAAACATGTATTATACAGGTGACCTGATGGATAGTTTGAGAGGCTGAAGAGCTTGAGTGAAGGAATGCTTTTTACTCTGAGATGGGAAGTGGAAAGACCTTTATAGAGTTCCTCTAAGAAGGGCACTAGTGTGACTTCTGGATCAACTCAAGTGTCATGTTTGGCCCATGATACGGTTTGGCTGTGTCCCCACCCAAATTTCATCTTGAATTGTAGCTCCCATAATTCCCACGTGTCGCAGGAGGGATCTGGTGGGAGGTAATTGAACCATGCTGTTCTCATGATAGTGAATAAGTCTTAGGAGGTCTGTTGGTTTTATAAAGGGGAGTTCCCCTGCACATGCTCTCTCTTGCCTACCAGGAGCAAAGTGAGATGTGACTTTGTTCCTCCTTTGCTTTCCACCATGATTGTGAGGCCTCCCTAGCCATGTGGAACTGTGAGTCAACTAAACCTCTTTCCTTTGTAAATTACCCAGTCTTGGGTATGTCTTCATTAGCAACATGAGAACAGACTAATACAGTCCAGTTGCTAAATTAGGGAACTGTGCTGTTGTTCAGAAAATGTGATCATTTTTGTGTGGTGGTCCACGTCTGTAATCCTAGCACTTTGGGAGGCTGAGGCAGGTGGATCACCTGAGATCAGAAGTTTGAGAGCAGCCTGGGCACCATGATGAAACCCCGTCTCTACTAAAAATTCAAAAATCAGCCAGGTGTGGAGGCACACACCTGTAGTCCCAGCTACTTGGGAGAATGAGAATCACTCGAACCCAGAAGGCAGAGGTTGCAGTGAGCCAAGATTGCACCACGGCACTCTAGCTTGGCTGACAGAGTAAGACTCTGTCAAAAAAAAAAAAAAAAAAAAAAAGATAAAACAAAATGTGATCATGCTGACATCTAGTAACTGGAGTTGCACACAAATCATCCTTTTAGTGTGAATTATTTGTTTTAAAAGTTAATTATTTGTTTTAAAATCATGACCAAAATCAGATGGCTAATATTAAGACATCTACCATCACGCTGGGAGTGGTGGCTCACACCTGTAATAGCATTTGGGAGGCTGAGATGGAGGATTGCTTGAGGTCAGGAGTTCAAGACCAGCCTGGGCAACATAGTGAGATCTTGTCTTTTTTTTTTGAGATGGAGTCTTGCTCTGTCTCCCAGTGCATTGGCGCCATCTTGGCTCACCATAACCCCCACTTCCCAGGTTCAAGCGATTCTCCTGCCTCAGCCTCCCGAGTAGCTGGGATTACAGGCATGCGTCGCCACACCTGGCTAATTTTTGTATTTTTAGTAGAGATGGGGTTTTGCCATGTTGACCAGGCTCGTCTCGAATTCACCTGGCTAATTTCTGTATTTTTAGTAGAGATGGGATTTCACCATGTTGACCAGTCATGAACTCCTGACCTCAGGTGATCTGTCTGTCTTGGCCTCCCAAAGGGCTAGAATTATAGGCATGAGCCACTGCGCTCAGCCGTGTGATCACACCTTAACAAAAATACTTTAAAAAAATTAGCCAGGCATAGTGGTGTGCACCTGTAGTCCTAGCTGCTTGGGAGGCTGAGGTGGGAAAGCTCGGGAGTTCAAGTCTGCAGCGAGCCATGATTGAACTACTACACTCCTGCCTGCGTAACAGAGCAAGACCTTGTCTCTAAAAGATAAAAAGACTTCTACTGTCATCCCTCTTGTTAAAAGGCAATGGTGAGTTACTGTTTAATGAGTAGACTTTATTTGTGACGGTAAACATTTCTGGAGATGGATGGTGGTGATCGTTGTACAACATGGTGAATGTATTTAATGCCACTGAATTGTACACTTAAAATGGTGAATTTTATATTATGCTTATTTTAGAACAGTAAAGTTTAAAAAGAAAAAAAAAAAACA
Source organism: Colobus angolensis palliatus (assembly GCF_000951035.1). Lineage (NCBI taxonomy): Eukaryota > Metazoa > Chordata > Mammalia > Primates > Cercopithecidae > Colobus > Colobus angolensis. Next base: position 109,205 of record NW_012119099.1, read on the forward strand.
GAAGGCTAGTATTTGCAGGAGTGGAACTAGGACTTTGCTCAAATTGAGGACTTCCTTCACCCCAATTTTCTTTTTCTGTTTTAATGAAGCACAGGATATTTACAATAAAGTCCATAAAGTACACTAATCTTAATCTTAGCTATAAAGCTCATTGCATGTTTACATTTGTCTATACTTGTGTAACCACCACCCTGTCAAGATGTCGAACGTTCCAGCACCCCAGAAGGTTTCTTTTCAGTTGTAACTCCGCGAGATGTAACCACTATTCTGACTTGTATTACCATCATTTGATTGTGCAGCTTTTAAACTTAATACAACTGGAATCAGGCAGTATATACTCTTTTGTGTCTGCTTCTTTCACTTAGCATAATACCTGGGACAGCCACCCATTTATTAGTGTATCAGTAATTCATTTTTTTTCCTATTTGCTGTGTAGTTCCCATTGCATTTATCCTTTCTGTTGAAGGACATTTGGGGTGTCCTAGTTTTGGGCTGCTATAAAAAAGGTGCTATGAACATTCTTTTAAGGGACCTATGTACTCACTTCTCTTGGGTGTGGATCTAGGAATGGGATTGCTGAATCACAGAGGACTGTGTGCTGTGCTCACTTAGGAGTCTCCCTTCTTCGACTTGGTGCCTTTCAGCAAATGTTTGTCCTACCCGTTTCATGACAGGGAAGAAAGCGAAGCAAGCACAGAGGGCGTTGCTTTCTTCTATTTTCCAGCCTTGGCGTTAGTAGATACTGCCACTTTCCAAAGCAGTTATGCCAGTTTACACTTCCACCCACAGGGCATGCGCGTTCCAGTTGCTTCACAGCCTCACCAACACTTGGTGTTGGTGTTTTTTCACCATCAAGCTATGGTGGGCTGAGGGTAGTTATACCCTGAAATTTAAATGATGCAAAGATGGAAACTTTAAAAAATTGTGGAAATATTTAAACTTCTAACTCTCAGTAAATGACCCCAAAGCCAGTGGAGTAGGATGGAGCAGGGCTTTTCCCCTCAGCCTGTGTGATGGGCGGGGCTCGCCCTCTGCATGTCCACATTGATTTAAGGGCTTTCTGTACTGTGTGCTCCGGGTGTCAGATACATTAGACAGCTCTGGGCAGCTGCCTTCTCCAGTCTTCTGGCACCGTTTCTCTCCAGAGCCTTCTTTCATGAAGACTCAACAGTGGTTGAGAGAATTTAGTTGTGGTTTTTCTCATTAACCTCAAATGTAATCTATCTGGGCCTGAAGTGTGGATCACTTAGGAGTCTCCTTTCTTAGACTTCAGCACCTTTTAGCAAATGTTTGTTCCATGACAGGGAAGAAAGCAAAGCCAGAACAGAGGGCGCTGCTTTCTCCTGTCTTCCAGCCTCCAAGAAAGTTCCTTTCTCACCTTTGAACACATTTTCTGTGTGAGATAATCTACAGAATGCGTGGTGGTGAGCCCACAGTAGATACTCAGATTGTTTCTCTCCCTCCACGTCCTCCGGGCCTATGCCATGAGCCCTTTTTTGTTGTCCTTGAATTTCTTGTGCATTGCCCTACCCTGCCTTTTGCTTATCTCCCAGTTCTTTTTTCATTGGTTCCCATTCTTTTTTTCCCCTTCCAGCAAAGCAGATTTATTTTTTATTTAATATTTTTGTTTAGAGACAAGGTTTCGCTTTGTCACCCAGGCTAGAGTGCAGTGGCACAGTCATAGCTTACTGCAACCTTGAACTTCTGGGGCTCAAGCAATCCTCTCACCTCAGCCTCCTGGGCATCATCATGCCCAGCTAATTAAAAAAAAAAAAAATAGTGAGACACAGTCTCACTGTGTTGCCCAGGCTAGTCTTGAGCTCCTGAGCTCCAGCAGTCCTCCCACCTCAGCCTCCCAAAGTTCTGGGACTACAGTCGTGAGCCACGGTGCCCAGCCACATTTTTTTAGGCTCATTACTTGAAGTGTGACCTGATGGTATTCTTCACGCACAGTCTTATGCTGCTCTTTGAAAACAGTCATGGGAGATCATACTCGGACCTGTAATGACAGAAACAGGTTTGTGTTTTTTTACTTCACTCTATCATGCTACTCAAAGTGCTGTTACTGTATCTTGACTGCTGGGCACATAGCCCAGCTCCCATGCTCCGCTTGTTTATAGCTCTCCTTCCTGAAAACCACCTCTTCATCCTCTCTCTTTCCCTCCAACTCTCTCAGCTCAAGAGGGCCAGCAGTGAGGACACGCTCAACAAGCCAGGAAGTACCACTGCATCGGGGGTGGCTCGCCTGAAGAAGACCGCCACTGCCGGAGCCATCTCGGAGCTCGCCGAGAGCCGCCTGAGGAGCGGCACAGGTAGGAGGGACCGGGCAGGCGGGACCCGGCAGGCCTTCAGTCCTGGCCACATGGAAGCACTTCAGTGACCCATGACCCATCCAGTCCTTCCCTCGTCAGATATTTCTTGACCACTTTCCCTGTGCCGGACCTGTTTTAGGCAGATGACGTCACTGCCCACAGGGAGTTGACATCTAGAGTGGGGAGACTGATGAGAAACAAAAGGTAACTGGGTGTGCTGTGGTTTCTTTTGTCCCTCCAGAGGTCCATTTGTCACCACGCATGTGTGAAATCCTGACATGCAGGCAGGGCGGTGTATGTTGTGGGGCTGTCTGGATGCAGAATGCATTAGAGAAATAAATGAACCCTGTCAATCCGTTGCAGAGGTGGATGTCTAATATTTGTACTGAACCCTATGGAAAGCTGGCAAGAGCCTCGCCCAGCAGCTGTGGAAGGCTGCTCAGAGTCACTTGGATGGCAGTGGCAGCTGGAAGCTGTGAACCTTCTCAGTGTTACTCATTTTTTGAGAATCCGAAAAGGTTTTTCAATCATTATATTTGAGTTCAGAGCATGTGAAACATGCAATATCAAAGAATTTGTTTAATTTTCTCTTTGTGCATATAGATAATAACTCTAAGCTTTCATGGTCTAACTCTTACAGTGCAGCCCTCAGTGTATTGCTACATTGTCTAAGATGGGAAAAATAACTGAAATACATCATTATTAATTTTTAATGTGTTGAAGGGTAGTACACTTATAATTTTTGTGCTTTTTTTGTAAAAGTCACATTCAGGCTAGATCTCAAAAGGTATATTTTAATTTATTCGGTTTTCAAAAAGTTGAATCTGTGAAGACTGTATATGGCTTTCTTTTATTGGATATAAGGGGAATCGCCTGGTTTTTCTATATAATGGCTTTACCATTGTAAACACTGATATTGTACTAAACATACACACACACTTGGTTTTTAAAATACGGTAAACAAAAGTACCATTTATTTTATTTTATTTTATTTTTATTTTTTATTTTTTATTTTTTTTGAGACGGAGTCTCGCTCTGTCACCCAGGCTGGAGTGCAGTGGCCGGATCTCAGCT
>NW_012119099.1:114310-114838 GCF_000951035.1 Colobus angolensis palliatus
CCTGACCTCGTGATCCGCCCGTCTCGGCCTCCCAAAGTGCTGGGATTACAGGCTTGAGCCACCGCGCCCGGCCGAGGAGCTTTCTTAATTGACCGAAGTCCTGAGTACTTTGAACCCATTTTGAAGTACTTGCATCATGGATAGCTTATTGTAAATGATGGCATTCATTTATTGGATGTGTTAGAAGAGCAAGATTTTTTGGTATTTACTCATTGATTGAACACCTAGAAGTGGCAATAAAGAATTCTCAACCACCGGAGGATCATTTACAATATCCCGAAAGGAATTTGTCTGATTTTTGCTAGCAACTCCAATCAAGTCAGAATTGCGATGCCAGGGTTTGAACTTCAGTGGTGCTGATCTTTCTCGTTTGGACCTTCGATACATTAACTTCAAAACGGCCAATTTAAGCTGCTGCAGTGTTGCACATGCAAATCTTTGCTGTTTAAGTCTTGAACAAGCTGATCTCTCTGGGTCAGTGCTTGACTGTGCAAATCTCCAGGGAGTCAAGATACTCTGTTCTAATGT
>NW_012119099.1:114980-118504 GCF_000951035.1 Colobus angolensis palliatus
TCTTAAAGCCAATTTAGAAGGTGCTAACCTCAAAGGTGTGGATATGGAAGAAAGTCACGTGACAGGAATTAACCTGAGAGTGGCTACCTTAAAAAATGCAACATTGAAGAACTGTAACCTCAGAGGAGCAACTCTGGCAGGAACTGATTTAGAGAATTGTGATCTGTCTGGGTGTGATCTTCAAGAAGCCAAGAGACAGTCCAACATGAAGGGAGCTAGATTTGAAGAGATGCTGACACCAGTACACATGTCACAAAGTGTCAGATGAGAATTTTAGGGGCCAGAGGAAGATGTACAAAATGAAAATGTTTTCCTTGTCACTTTCCTTTCTCCACCCTCTCAGTTGTCTAGAAGAAATAACACTAAGGAAATTAAAAAAAAAAAACATTTAGAGGGTTATGCTTGTTCTCAGTGGTGCATAGGGGAAAAAATGGATTTTTTTTCCATATTCTGATTTTTTTTTTGTTTTGTTTTTTGAGATGGAGTCTCACTCTGTCTCCCAGACTAGAGTGCAGTGGCATGATCTCGGCTTACTGCAAGCTCCGCCTCCCGGGTTCATGCCGTTCTCCTGCCTCAGACTCCCTAGTAGCTGGGACTACAGGTGCCCGCCACCACGCCTCGCTGATTTTTTTGTATTTTTAGTAGGGACGGGGTTCCAGCATGTTAGCCAGGATGGTCTTGATCTCCTGACCTTGTGATCCACCTGCCTCGGCCTCCCAAAGTGCTGGGATTACAGGCATAAGCCACTGCACCTGGCTTATATTCTGATTTTTAACAGAAAAGCACTCATTTAATAGATGTAGGGAAACTAGATATTGTTGCCTTTTGAATACGGTAGGGGTGTTTATCTGGTTTTATGACCAGGAATAGTATATATTATATTTGCTTTTAAGTAGGCGTGATGTAGAAATAGCATCTTGGTTTGAGATGCATTTGAGGATTTTAATTTATGGAAAGCACAACATATGTGATTATATTTATTGAATACCTAGATGTCGTATGGATATTTAAAAATATGTAGTATGGATATTTCATAAAAACTTTATGAAAACTTTGAAAAGGTTGTTCAGGCTTATAAATAGCTTTAGTGATGCCTCCCTCTTTAAATACCTGTCACACCATATGAATATGGTGAGCTCAGACTCACTAAGACTCTTTTCAGGTTCATTTTTATAATGTTTACTTTTTAGAACAAAACACTAGCTAAGTTAAAGTAATATCCAGTTCTTAGTGATTGAGACAGAGTGGAAAGAAAGACATCATTGTACATCACTGTCATTCCAAAGGTACAGTGGAACTCTGGATGGAGGAAGAACTTACCTATCACTACAACACTTATAAATGAGCATTTCTCAGAATTTTATTCTAGGCAACTTCCACTCAACACCTAGTTTTCTCATACAATCAGCACAAGCATAGAAAGATACTTCAAAACCAAAAAGCCAAGGTGCATCATTAATATTCATTTAATTCAAATAGCAAATAGTTTACATAGGGCCAGCTTAGAAATAGATATTAAATCCAGATCTACTGTAATCAAAGCTTACACAATATCAATGAATATGGTAGAGGTGCCTATTAAAAGCCAATGTAGTATAATTGCAGCTAGAACCCTACAGTGGGGAATGAGGAATTTTAAACATACATTTGATTACAGCCACCAAAATATATATGTATATATAGAAAGTAAAAATAAAGGTATTTGGCTGGTCCAAGAGGTAATACCAATCAATCAGCACCTGTGATTCTTTTACTTACATTTTTTGATTTTTTGTTTTTGTTTTTGTTTTTTGAGACGGAATATCACTCTGTCGCCAGGCTGGAGTGCAGTGGTGTGATCTCGGCTCACTGCAACCTCTGCCTGCCGGGTTCAAGCGATTCTCCTGCCTCAGCCTCCCGAGTAGCTGGGACTACAGGTGCACACCACCACACCCAGCTAATTTTTGTATTTTTAGTAGAGGCGGGGTTTCACCATGTTAGCCAGGATGGTCTTGATCTCCTGACCTTGTGATCCGCCCACCTTGGCCTCCCAAAGTGCTGAGATTACAGGCGTGAGCCATGGCGCCCAGCCTGTTTTTTTCTTTAAACAAATTTTAACCCAATTTTCTTGAGTCATTTTCTCTCTGCAACAGCAGAGGAAGGGCCTGTACCTCCCTACCAATGACCTGGTGTCCTTACATCTACGCTAAGAGCAGGGATATTAGCTGTGTCCACAGGGTTCTGAATTCTACAGACTCATCAACATGAGGCAAGGAATCATTGAAAACTACTTTTGTCTCCTTTGGGACAAAATGACACATCTTTAGTATTTATGTAGCCTATTCTTCTATATCTAAATATGCAAAGCTTTCCTTAACAGTAAAGGGTACATATGCATAGTGGGAGGAGATCAGACCTTTACAAGTGAAGGAAAGCAACTTCAGAAATGAATTATTTTCTTTGCTTTATTATTTTTCCCAAGACAGAGAAGTATTGTATTGAGAGATTATCTATTTTCATAATCAACATGTGCCTAAATTATATTTAAATCATTTCACTCTGTACTATATTTTCAGGAATTATAGAATGTGTTATTCATTCACTTAAAGGTACCTCTGTAGAAATAACCTAAAACTGCAGAAGAATCTGAAAGATCTAAACATGGTGTGCTTAGAAACTGCAGATTTTAGATCTAATGTATATTGCATTAATAAACGATATAAAGTGTTGAAAAGGAAAAAAAAGGCAGACTGATCCCATGATCAAATATTAATATAAAAATTTGAGATCAGCCGGGCGTGGTGGCTCACACCAGTTATCCCAGCACTTTGGGAGGCCAAGGCAGGTGGATCACGAGGTCAGGAGATCAAGACTAGCCCAGCTAACATGGTGAAACCCCATTTCTACTAAAAATACACAAATTAGTTGGGCATGGTGGCGGGTGCCTGTAATCCCAGCTACTCAGGAGGCTGAGGCAGGAGAATCACTTGAACCTGGGAGGTGGAGGTTGCAGTGAGCCGAGATCATGCCACTGCCCTCCAGCCTGGGTGACAGAGCAAGACTCCATCTCAAAAAAAATAAAAAAATAAATAAAAATTTAAAAAACTTGAAATAAAAATATTAGCACGTAGGATTGAACAATACATTAAAAGAACAGTAGTGTACATCACAACTAAGTGAATTTATGCCACCCAAGAATGGATGAATATTAAGAAATTTTGGAATACAATCCATCATACCATATTAACAGGCCAAAGAAGAAAAACTGTATAGTTATCTCTATAGATGCAGAACATACATTTGACACAATTAACGATCTTTCTTATTTAACAACAAGCTCTTGATAGACTGTACATGTGCAGAGACATCTTTAATGATGTATGTGTCACAAACAAAAGCCAGCGATTCCCATTAAAGTCAAAGATAATTCAAGGTTGCTTACTATCACCACTGTCATCTAAAATTTTCTGTAGATATTAACCAAGGCAGTAAGATAAGAGAGATATAGAAGCACATAAATATTGGAAATGAGGGAGCAAAATGAT
>NW_012119099.1:120474-128302 GCF_000951035.1 Colobus angolensis palliatus
CTGCAAAACTACAAAGAGAAAGCATCAGAGAATTAATTCGTAGTCTTGGCCTTGGAAGAGCGTTTCTAAGTAGGAACAAACACAGAAGCCATGAAGGAAAGGATGAAAAACGTACTTTCATAAATATAAGAAACTTCTTTGCAAAAAGAGGAAATTATTTGCAATACATGTAACAAAAGGCTTATTTACAAAGAGTTTATACAAATCAATAAGAAAAAGAAAAATAGGCCAGATGTAGTGGTTCATGGTTATAATCGCAGCAATTTGGGAGGCTGAAATGGGAGGATTGCTTGAGCCTAGGAGTTCAAGACCAGCCTGGGCAACATAGACCTCATCTCTACAAAAATAAATAAATAAATAAATAAATAAATAAAAATTAGCTGGGTGCATGCCTGTAGTCCCAGCTATTTGGGAGGCTGAGGTGGGAGGATTGTTTGAGCCTGGGAGTTTAAGGCTGCCATGAGCTATGAACACACCACTGCACTCTAGCCTGGGTGACAGAGTGATACACTAGCTCAAAAAAAAAAAAAAAAAAAAAAAAGGAAGAAAAGGAAAAATAATATAATAGAAATATATATAGCTCCCATGAAAAATACAGATGGCCAGTGGAAAGATACTAAGCCTTACTTATAGTTCAAGAAATGTAAAGCAAGGCTGGGTGCGGTGGCTCACGCCTGTAATCCTAGCACTTTGCGAGGCTGAGGCGGGCAGATCGCTTGAGCCCAGGAGTTGGAGACCAGTCTGGGCAACATGGTGAAACCCCATCTCTACAAAAAGTACAAAAATTAGCCGAGCATGGAAACGTGCGCCTGTGGTCCCAATTACTTGGGAGACAGAGGTGGGAGGATCACTTGAACCTGGGAAGTGAAGGCTGCAGTGAACTGAAATTATGGCACTGCACTCCAGCCTGGGCAACACTGAGACCCTGTCTCACAAAAAATAAGTAAATAAATAAAGCAAGCAAAACAACAACTAGGTATATAATTTCCCCTAATACATTAGCAAAAATTAAAGCAGTTTATCATTTCTGGTGTCATTATGGGTATAAGGAGTCACATATGGTTGATGCACAGGGACAATTTGGTAATATCTATCTAAATATTAATATAACCTTTGATCAAGCATTTCTATTATTTAGCACTTAACGTTACTGATATTCTTGGAAAAGAATGCCAACATGTATGAGCAAGTTCTATTGCATGATTATTTATGATAGTATAATATGGGAAACAACCTAAGTATGTATTCATACAGGACTGGTTGAACAATGTGATTTTGGTGCAGTAGAAGAGTATACAGGCATGAAAATGAATACAGTAGATTTGTGTGTACTGATTGGGAAAGATCTCCAAGATACATTACTAAGTGGGGAAAATAATATGGTGCATATGGTATAACCTTAATTTGGTTTTGGTTTTAAAAGCATATATTAATTATTAAAATCAACTTTTTTTCCTGGAAGGATGTCAGAATGATTCTCTTTAAGGAGAGTTACCAGAATTGAAAGTGGCAGAGGAAAATTTTTTCATTTTAGATTTTCCTGTGCTGTTTGAACATTTTAAACATATGCATACATTGCTATAAAAAATTAAAAAACAAGGTAAATACAATATAAATTTAGACAATATAAATGTAAACTAAACTTTTTTTTTTTTTGCCTTCACAAAATCCTTCCTCTTCTACTTGCCTTTTGTAGTGTTCTTTAGCCATTTGTTGGTGGGTTTTTTTGTTTGTTTGTTTGCTTATAACATCTGCTCCTTTGCACAGGATTCTAGGAAAATACCTTGGTTTCATATTGGCTCCTAAAGTAGATAAGTTCCCATGCCCCAAGGGACATTGGCATCCTTTATTTGTCAAAGAAAGGAAATAATTACATATCTAATACACAGTGATGTTGGGGAAAAGGTCTGTGAATACTTTACAGACTGCAATGAAATGTAAGTGACAGTTATCATTCTCCTAGTTACACAAATTGTTTGTCGATTACTTCATTTAAGTGAAATTAAATTATATGACTTAATAGGGTTGATTTGAAAATTACATTTTGTTTCTGAAGCTTTTGTTTTTTTGTTTATTTTATTTTATTTTTTGAGACGGAGTTTTACTCTTGTTGCCCAGGCTGGAGTGCAATGGCGTGATCTCGGCTCACCATAATCTCTGCCTCCTGGGTTCAAGCGATTCTCCTGCCTTGGCCTCCTGAGTAGCTGGGATTACAGGCATGCGCTACCATGTGCGGCTAATTTTGTACTTTTAATATTGATGGGGTTTCTCCATGTTGGTCAGGCTGGTTCAGGTGATCCACCCGCCTTGGCCTCCCAAACTGCTGGGATTACAAGCGTGAGCCACTGTGCCCAGCTGAGAGCTTTTATTTTTATATGTCAGTAGTCCTCAACATTTTTGTAGCACCTTTGGACAGCTGATACTTTTGTCCGTTGTCATGGTGTCCCCAAACTGCCTCATTTGAAATAGGTGAATTCCAGTCTATTGGGATGACCATTAGGAGCAGTGGTATGCAGCGCCTCTCTGTTGTAGGTCTTATCACCTCTGCAATTGTATGTTTTGGTAATCATTTCAATATTTGATTGCATTTTGTCTATTTTACATGCGAGAAAACTAGGAAAATGAAAGTGCTGGTTAGGGCTACAGCAACCAGTTGTACAGGTTGAACATCCCAAATCCAATAATTCAAAATCCCAAATGCTCCAAAATCTGAAATGTTTTGAGCACTGACATGATGCTCAAAGGAAATACTCACTGGAGCATTTTGGATTTTGGATTTTCAGATTAGGGATGCTCAACTGGTAAGCAGAATGCAAATATTCCAAAATAAAAAATCAGAAATCCAGTGCACTTACGGTCCTGAGCATTTTGGATAAGGGATACTCAACCTGTAGTAATAAGCATGGGTTTTAAAATATCAATACTGCTGGGTGCGGTGGCTCATGCCTGTAATCCCAGCACTCTGGGAGGCCGAGGCAGGCGGATCACCTGAGGTAGTTTGAGACCAGCCTGACCAACATGGCGAAACCCGTTCTCTACTAAAAATACAAAAAAATTAGCCAAGTGTGGTGGCGGGCACCTGTAATCCCAGCTACTTGGGAGGCTAAGGAAGAGAATCTCTTGAACCTGGGAAGTGGAGGCTGCAGTGAGCCGCGATCGTGCCACTGTGCTGGAGCCTGGGCGACACAGTGAGACTCAGTCTCAAAAAAATAAAAATATAGTTGATACAAAGATGGAAATTATTTAGCGTGTTAGAAACTAGGTGCTCACTGGACTTAAAGCAATTTTCTATAGGCTCAGCTGTGAAGAAAAAGAATAAAATTAAAGAAAATTGAGGGAATTCTGACAATATATAGTGGATTTCCTTTCAGAGAAATTTCCTCTCAGAGGAAATCAACCATATATTAGACTTGCAGGGGGCAGAATTCTTTTTATGGCATGCAAGACTTAGTTTTTATACTTTTGACTTGGGGACAAGTTTTCTACGATGCATAGCATGGTATTATCTGTGTTTTATTTCAATTGTGTTAATTTTGAGAAATATTTTTGTCATGAAATTTTAATACAGTATTTGTGACTTTGAACGCACAAGAATTAAACCTATAGTCGGCCTGTATTTTACTGCACCCGTTCCTGGGAGCTGATCTGTCCTCAGGGAGAATCCCTGAAATCTACTCCAGGAAGAAACGTGTAATCTTTTGATCTTAATAATGATATCATTGTCTCAGCCTTGCCTAGGGCGCCAACTTGCCGTCTGTCATGGGTGGTCCTGGAACTGCTTGAATGGGGAGGCATGAGCTTCTTCATTCTTCTCAAGGCTATTTCCAGTTTCTAGTTGTCAGGCCTTATGCTGTTCTCTGGGGCTATGCCAAAGTTTGTTCCAACAATAGCAAGAACACAGCAAAAATCACGAAAGGGACTACTATTTTCAAGCCCTGCCACCTACCTGCATGTGCTGGCTTCTCTGAGCTGCTGTCTCTCTTGATGCTCACAACAGCCAGAGGAAGAGCATGGTTATTTTATCTAGACCAGGAACCTTAGCTTCAGGAAGGTCAAACAAGTTTGACTTATTCTCTCCCGTGCCCACCCCAGGTTTCATTATGGAACATCCACTTTTTCTAATTGGTTCTCTTTCATTAACATTATTCACATATCTGGATTCCAAAAAAGAATTCTGATTTTTTTTTTTTTTTTTTTTAGAGAGAGTTTTGCCCTGTTGTCCAGGTTGGAGTCCAGTGGTGCAATCATAGCTGATTGCAGCCTCCAGCTTCTAGGCTCAAGAGATCCTCCTGCCCCAGCTCTCGAGTAGCTGGGACTACAGGTGCACACCACCAGGGTCTCACCATGTTGCCCAGGCTGGTCTTGAACTCCTGGGCTCCTGCCTTGGCCTCGCAAGGTGCTGGGATTGCAGGCATGAGCCACTGCGCCTGGCCTGGATTCCAGTTCTTACTCTTCTTTTTCTCCCTGAGGTGTCCTTTGTGTATGTCTCATCTTACACAATGGTGTGGCTTTTAGGGAATGAGGAGATTCCTTGTGTGCAGGTGGTAGTCCTCCCTGCCTGCCCCAGGGTCAAGTGAAAGACTGGGGAACCCCCAGAAGGCTGTCAAGGAATCCAACCACTAGGTGGCAGCCTTGTCAAAAGCACCCACCTGCTCTTCTGCTCCAAGTTCTGGTTCTGACAAATGTTTCTGACTTTAGAAACAATCCTTCTATTTATTCATTAATTCAACAAATATCTTTGAGTGGCTACCATGTGCCTGGCACTGTTCTAGGCAAAAGGAATATATATGAGTGAGCAGGACAAACATCCCTGCCTTCATAAAGGTACATGAGCAAGTCATGGGAGAGATGAGAAAGCCAGGTGGACAGCTGGAGTGGTGGACATTCCAGGCAGAGATGACCGCTGGCGTGTCCCCCACGTCCAGGGAGTGGTGGAAAGGCCAGTGGGGCCGCAGCAGAGTGAACAAGCAGTTGGGGAGGAGGGCAGAAAGATGGGGGAGCTTGCGAGTCACTGTCAGGACTTTGGATTTTTTTGCTTTGACTCCACTGGGGAACTTTTGCAAAGTTTTGCACAGAGCAGTGGTATGACCTGACCTTGTTTTAAAATGACTGCTTTGGGCTGCTTCTTGAGAGTGGACAGATGGAGTGCGCAGACCAGTTTGGAGGCTAGGGCTGTGGTCTAGGAAAGAAGTGACCTGGGCTGGGCCGGCAGCTGTGGCACCGGCGCACCGCATTGTCTGGATATATTCTGAAGGGGAAAGCCAGCGGGCTCTCAACTTTCCTGGTTTTTGAATTATGGAAAAATACACATAATCATCTTTAAGAGTACAGTTCAGTGGCATTCAGTTCATTCACATTGTTGTACAACCTTCACCACCTTCCATCTCCAGAACTATTTCATCTTCCCAAAGTGAAAGTCTGTCCCCATTAAACACTCGCTTCCCATTCCGTTTCCCTTAGCTCCTTTCAAGCGCCGTTCTGTTCTTTGTCTCTATGAATCTGACTGCTCTAGGTTCCTCACAAGAGTGGCATCATACAGTGTTTGTCCTTTTGCAACTGGCTTATTTCACTCAGCATAATATCCTCAAGGTTCATCCACGCTGTAGCGCGTGTCAGAATTTCCTTCCTTTTTGAGGTTAAATAATATTTCCTTATGTGGATATACCATATTTTCTTTATCCATTCACGTGTTGAAGTACCCTTGGCCCATTTCTACCTTTTGGCTATTGTGAATAATACTGCTCTGTACACAGGTGTACAAATATCTTCTTGAGACACTGCTTTGACTTTTTGAGGGTATATACCTGAAAGTAGGATTGCTGGATTCTCCTGATGGATGGTAAAGTTGGTGTAGGGTAAGATTTCTGCTTATGTTAGCAGTGGGACGAGTGAGATGAAATCTGATGGGCCTTCCCAAGAGATGAGGAGTGAACATGGATCTCTTCTGGAGACAGCAGTCGGCTAGAAGGAGGTTCGCACAGCCACATTTAAAACATTTTTAAAACCATGAGACATGGAAGTGCCCATTTAGATGTTTCTTTATATAGCACACGTGGGATCCAAAGACATGTCACTATTTTAAACTGATATCAGTGTTTTCTAAAAGGCAAAATAAATGTGAAGGGCTAGTTTTACTGTGGCCAAACTCCACTTGAATGCTTGCAGAATCTCAGACATCTCAGATGGTGATCAGTAAGGGCAAGCAGTCATGATTGGCTCACTGCCAAGAAGCTGTCCATGTCCTCGCTGATACCTGGACCCCTGCATGCTCCAGTTACCTGCATCACACCCAGGTAATGCCTGAGGCTCCAACCTGAGACACCTGTCCTCTCTGACATGGGGAGGGAATAACTCTGGGCTCCTATCAGGGGAGCTCATCTAACATGGAAGGTAAGTATTCTTATCCCCATCTGACACGTGAAGAAGCCAAGGCTCCAGGATAGGTAGTGTTCCCAAATCAAACCCAGGGTCTGACTCCAGAGTTCTTTGTTCTGCTACTCTGTTTGCCTCAGGTAGGGAGACTTGTTTTCTTCCCCCATCATCTTTACCTGTTGTAGAATTACTATTACTGGTGACTAGCATTCTTTGCTCACTATGTGCTAACCACTGCTCTCAGTATGCAATGAATATAGTCTCCTTTAGTCTTTACTACAACCCTATGACATAGTCTCCTTATTATCATTCCCATTTTATAGATCAGGAGACTGAGGCATAAAGAGATTAAGCAGACTGTCCAAGTCCATGCGAGATAAATACTGGTACCAGGATTTGCAGAGTAGGAAACAGAAGCTGAGAGGAAACCATGGATGGGTTGGCTTGCTGGGGTGAGAGTGGAGGAAGGCGATGTTGGAAGTCTTGGAATTGAGAGGCTGGAAGGTGGGTGGGTCAGTTTCTTGGATGTCACAGAAGGAGGAGCGCCGTGAGCCAGGGATGTCAGGGAATGGGGAGAATGGAGTGGGGGTGTGTAGATGGCAACAGGAAGGGGAAGAGGATGCCAGGTCCTGCTGCGTGAACTACGGAGATGGAGGGTGTCTGTTTACAGTGGGGAAGGGAACAGACAGTGGGGAAGCAACAGTCATAGGTATGAGGTACAAGGAGACCTTCAGCTTGGGAAATGTGAGAAAATGAACAGACTGACTTGGAAAGGCAGTGGTGGGATTCATCCAGCTGTGGAAGTGAGGGGACGTTCAGAGAGCTCAGTCTATAGGAAGTGTTGATTTCACTGTGAGTTCTGAAGGGCCCTGAAGAAGTGTTGGGGACTCAAGGGAGGGGCCTGGGGCAGGTGGGGCCAAGTCTGTTTGGAGATGAGAACCTGCAAAATCACAGCATGCCAGGAATGAGTTTGTTGTTGTTTTCGTAATTTTAGAGAGATCATTTATCAATGAATATATTTTGTGATTAAAAAAAATTCAGATTCAGTACAGATGCCCCTCCAGTTATTTCATTGGTTACTTCCAGATAAACCCATCATAAGCTGAAAATATGCTAAGTTGAAAATACATTTAATGCACTTAACCTTCTGAACATCATAGCTGAGCCCAGCCTGCCTTAAACGGGGCTCAGAACACTCATATTAGCCTACATTTGGACAAAATCATCTAATACAGAGCCCATTTTATAATAAAGTGTTGAATATCTTATATAATGTATTAGATTGGTGCAAAAAAGTAATTGTGATTTTTGCCATTTTCAAAATTGCAATTACTTTTGCACCAACCTAATTTACTGGAAGTGAAAAGCAGAATGGTTGTCTGGGCACTTGAAGTACAGCTTCTACTGAATGCGTGTCACATTTGCATCACGTTACGGTCAAAAAGGGTAAGTCATA
>NW_012119099.1:129562-130146 GCF_000951035.1 Colobus angolensis palliatus
ATAGACAGCGGGGAGCTCTCCCTGCACCTCCCGCAAGAATATTGACATATTTGCCAACTCTTTCCATCCAGGACCTGGCAGTCTCTCCAGTTCTCTATGTCCTCTCTTCCTTTTTTTTTTTTTTTTGACTCTTCCCCTAAAGTTTGCTATTTCCTTCCCCCCTCCTTCCCTGCTCTCCTCCCCTCCTTTCCTTTTTGTTGAGTTTATCTTTGTTTATGCCTTCCCTCCCTCCCTGCCTCCTGCCCTCCCTTCCTTCCTTTCTTCCTTCCTTTTTTGTTGAGTTTATGCCTTTGTTTTATACTTTTATTCCTATTGTGAATGAGATTCTTTATTCATTTCATTTTTTTCTTATTTTTAAAAATATGGACTATTTGATGACTTTGAATGTCATCCTTACACAGGAACCATGCTAATCTTCTCTGTATCATTCCAGTTTTGGTGTTAGCACTGTCACTGACTGTATTTTCTAATTACGTAGTTTAAAAATACTTAGTTTGGAACTGGCTCGCTCCCTTACCATCCTCTCCTTAGCACTAATGGTTTTCAGTTGATTCTCAGATGTCTTCCAAGCAGACAGTCATATC
>NW_012119099.1:132276-134460 GCF_000951035.1 Colobus angolensis palliatus
TTTAAACAGGCTGTCAGTCTTTTGCCCAGGCTGAAGTGCAGTGGCATGATTATAGCTTACTGTAGCCTCGAGCTCCTGGGCTCCAGCAATCCTCTTGCCTCAGCCTCCCAAAGTGATGGTATTATAGGTGTAAGCCATGGTGCCCAGCCAGGTCATATCATTTATGCTCTGTTGAAGGAAGAGGAAAAGTTTTTGCATTATTTGGGGTGAAAGTAAGGAGGGCACTAAAGCCTGAAGTACAATTTTGCCATTTTTTTCTTTTCTATGTATTTTGTTTTTGTTGTTCTCATTGTTACTTTAGTGCCTGCTGGAAGGTGGCCTTGTCCTCCCCTTCTCCTTGCACGATGACCCCTGTTCTTATCAGCTGGCCATTGCTGTTTCCCTTGTGTGGCCTTCTGTGCATGCAGGCAAGGAGAAGGGAGCGCTAGCAGACCTTCTGAAGCTGCTCATGGCAGGGGCCTCAACCTAGTAGTCCAGTTACCCTTTTAAATGATGATTATTCTGTAAAAATGAAATTCACCAGTCCGTATACATTACTGAAAAAAATCAATATAATGCTGTACTTGTAATGTAGAGAAGAAGTAATAGGCAAATAATTTCTAATAAAGTGACATATCAGTGTGTAAATGCTGGAGCCTGACTCCATTAGAAGACAGTCAGATGTTTGTACATTAGTGGAGATTGCTGTCTATAAGCTTGAATGCTACAAATGAGATTGACTCATGGGTGCAGTGTTGAGAATTCAAATACCAGGCAGTGTTGACATTAGTGACTTTAAAATGCTGACAGCTCAGGGTAAACATTTTGAATAAAGCAAAGTATTGTCTTTCCTTAAGTTACATGTTAGTTGCATTCCTAGAAAATTCAGTGTATAATAGCCATGCTGTGTGAAACTGTTTTGTGTTTCTCTGTAAAACAGAGTTAGATTCTGGACGTAGGTATTTATAAATGTTCTCCCATTCAGGAGTGCTGTCAGATCACAAGGAGGGAGAGGGGAAGCAGGAAGCAGGCATGCCCCTCATATTT
Source organism: Colobus angolensis palliatus (assembly GCF_000951035.1). Classification (NCBI taxonomy): domain Eukaryota; kingdom Metazoa; phylum Chordata; class Mammalia; order Primates; family Cercopithecidae; genus Colobus; species Colobus angolensis. Next base: position 133,303 of record NW_012119099.1, read on the forward strand.
GTAAGGCTTGGGGCAAGAGTATAGTGGAGGCTGTCTGTTTATTCACAATGTTCTGATGTAATTAAATATTCTAGTAAAGGAGATCAAGTGTCAGGGACTTCAGATGACCTCATAGCCTGTCGATCTATTGACAATACTTTTCTTACTCATTTTCATTTTTTTTTAAATTAGTAATGGGTGAATTTTGTGTGGTGAATTTTAGTTTTTCTTCCCAGCCTCCCCCAAGTTCTACTTTAGTATTTTCTCATTTTTATCACTTTGCAATTTGTAATTCTTCTCAAAGATTAAAAAAATTAATGATCTTCAAATATAATTTTAAAAAATTTTTCTTCAAAATATAAATTAAAATCAATATAAAGGGTGAAATATATTTCATGTTTTTAGATTTTTTAATTTAATTTTTTATTTTTAGAGACAGCATCACACTCTGTCACACAGGCTGGAGTACAATGGCATGATCATGGCTCACTGCAGCCTCAAACTCCTGGCCTCAAACGATCCTCCTGCCTCAGCCTCCAGAGTTGCTGGGACTACAGCCATGCGCCACCATGCCTGGTTAATTTTTTAAATTTTTTTGTAGAGATAGGTGCTCACTATGTTGCCTAGGCTGGTCTGGAACTCCTGGGCTGAAGCCATCCTTCCATCCTGGCCTCCCGAAGTGCTGGGATTACAGATGTGAGCCTGGCCTGTTTTTTTTTTGTTTGTTTTTTGAGATGGAGTCTCACTCTGTCACCAGGCTGGAGTGCAGTGGCATGATCTCAGCTCACTGCAACCTCTGCCTCCTGGGTTCAAGCAATTCTCCTGCCTCAGCCTCCCGAGTAACTGGGACTATAGGTGCGTACCACCACGTCCGGTTAATTTTTGTATTTTTAGTAGAGACAGGGTTTCACCATATTGGCCAGGACGGTCTCGATCTCTTCACCTCGTGATTTGCCCACCTTGGCCTCCCAAAGTGCTGGGATTACAGGTGTGAGCCACCATGCTGGCCCGGGTCTGTTTTTTAAAAATTTAACTAAATGTATTAATATTTAATTTTTTTTATTTTGTAGTAATTATAGATTCCTCACATGCAGATGTAAGAAATATTACAGGTAGATCCCCTGTACCCTTTACCCAGTTTCCCCCACTGGTGATATCTTGCTAAATGATAATATAATA
>NW_012119099.1:134535-134956 GCF_000951035.1 Colobus angolensis palliatus
TTTTGAGACGGAGTCATACTCTGTTGCCCAGGCTGGAGTGCAATGGCACAATCTTGGCTCACTGCAACCTCTGCCTCCCGGGCTCAAGCGATTCTCCTGCCTCAGCCTCCCAAATAGCTGGGATTACAGGCACGTGCCACTGCGTCCAGCTAATTTTTGTATTTTTAGTAGAAACGGGGTTTCACCATGTTGCCCAGGCTGGTCTTGAACTCCTGACCTTAGGTGATCCACCTGCCTCAGCCTTTCAAAGTACTGGGATTACAGGTGTGATCCACTGCACCCAGCTGCCTAGAGCCAGTTCTTTAAGATTTTCTCTGATATTTTCTCCAAAAGTCTTATAGTTTTACATTTACATTTAAGTGTGTGATCCATTTTCAGTTAATTTTTGCAAAAGTTGTGAGACTTGGGTCAAGGTTACTTT
>NW_012119099.1:135006-136574 GCF_000951035.1 Colobus angolensis palliatus
CCAAAAGTCTTATAGTTTTACATTTACATTTAAGTGTGTGATCCATTTTCAGTTAATTTTTGCAAAAGTTGTGAGACTTGGGTCAAGGTTACTTTTGTTGTGGATGTCCAGTTGCTCCATTGTTGGAAAGGGTATCCTTTCTCTACTGAATCGCTTTTCTACTTTTGTGAAAATCAGTTGGGGCTGGGCATGGTGGCTCACACCTGTAAGCCCACCACTTTGGGAGGCTGAGGCCAGAGGATGGCAGCCTGGACAACACGGCAAGATCCCATCTCTACAAAAAATACAAAAATTAGCTGGGTATGGTGGTGCACACTTGTGATCCCAGCTACTTGAGACGCTGAGGTGGAAGGATTGTGTGAGCCTCGGAGGTCAAGTCTGCAGTGATCTATAATAACGCCATTGCACTCCAGCCTGGGTGACAGAGCGAGACCCTGTCTCTATTAAAAAAGAAAAACTCAGTTGGGCATACTTTTATTCTGGATTCTCCATTTTGTGTCGTTGATCTATATGTCTATCCCTCTGACAATACCTCATACTGTTGATTATGGTAGCTTTGTAATGTCTTGAAATCAGGTAGACCGATTCTTCCTACTTTATTATTATTTTCCAAAATTGTTTCAGCTAGTCTGGTTCCTTTGACTTCCCACATAAATACACCTACAAATAAATCTTCTGGGATTTGATAGGAATTGTGTTAAACCTGTAAATCAGTTTGGGGAGAATTGACATGTTTTTACTATGTTGAATCTTCTAATCCATAAACATGGTATGGGTCTCCATTTATTGAGATCTTTGATTTCTTTCTTCAGCATTTTGTAGTTTCCAGCATACAAACCCTGTACCTGCTTTGTTAGATTTACACCTAAGTACTTATTTTGTAATTTTGAGCAATTGTAAATGATACTGTATTTTTAATTTTGGTGTTTGTGTGTTCATTGCTAGCATATTGAAATGCAATTGATTTTCATATGTTTGCCTTATATCTTGCAACTTTGCTAAACTCACTTATTAGTTCTAGGAGGATTTTTTGTTTGTTGTAGATTCCTTGGGGTTTTTCAATGTCAACAATCATGTCATCTACAAATAGGGACAGTTTTCTTTCTTTCTTTTTCTTTTTCTTTTGAGTCATTGTCATCCTCTGTTGCCCAGGCTGGAGTGCAGTGGCATGATCTTGACTCACTGCAACCTCTGCCTCCCAGATTAAAGCGATTCTCCTGCCTTAGCCCTCTGAGTAGGTGGGATTATGGGCATCCTAATTTTTTTGTATTTTTAGTAGAGATGGGGTTTCACCATGTTGGCCAGGCTGGTTCTGAATACCTGACCTCAAGTGATCCACCCACCTTGGCCTCCCAAAGTGCTAGGATTACAGGCATCAGCCACTGTGCCCAGCCGGGGCAGTTTTAGTTCTTCATTTCTGATCTGTATGCCTTTTATTTCCTTTTCATGTCTTATTACACTGGCCAGAAATTCTAACACTATATTGAATAGAAGTGCTGAGAGTAGACATCTTTGCCTTGTTCCTGATCCTAGGTGGAAAGCATTCAGTCTTTTTTTTTTTTTTTTTT
>NW_012119099.1:136654-137359 GCF_000951035.1 Colobus angolensis palliatus
GCTGGAGTGCAGTGGCACAATTTTGGCTCACTACAACCTCCGCCTCCCAGGTTCAAGCAATTCTCCTGCCTCACCCTCCCAATAGCTGGGATTACAGGTGTACACCACCACGCCTGGCTAATTTTTTGTATTTTAGTAGAGATGGGGTTTCACTGTGTTGCCCAGGCTGGTCTCGAACTCCTGAGCTCAGGCAATCTGCCCGCCTCGGCCTCCCAAAATGCTGGGATTACAGGTGTGAGTCACCATGGCTGGCCAAGCATTCAGTCTTTAACCATTAATTATATAATGTTAGCTTTCGGGAGTTTTTGTAGATCCTCTTTAGCAAGTTGAGGAATTTCCCCTCTATTCCAGTTTTTCTAAGATTTTTTTCCTGAGAAATGTCCCTCTATTCCAGTCTTTACCGTGAGTGGATTTTTAATTTGTCTAATGTTTTCTCTGCATTGATAGATGTGATTATGTGACTTTTCTTAGCCAGTTAATATGGTAGATTACATGGACTGATTTTTCGTATCCTGAACCTGCCTTGTACCTTCTAAAGTTCAGTTGGTCATGGTATATGATTATTTTTATAAATTACTGAATTCTATTTGCTAGCATTTTGTTAAGAATTTAAAAATCTGGGCTGGGCGCGGTGGCTCAAGCCTGTAATCCCAGCACTTTGGGAGGCCGAGACGGGTGGATCACGAGGTCAGGAGATCGAGACCA
>NW_012119099.1:137409-144381 GCF_000951035.1 Colobus angolensis palliatus
TTGCAGTGAGCTGAGATCCAGCCACTGCACTCCAGCCTGGGTGACAGAGCAAGACTCCGTCTCAAAAATAAATAAATAAATAAATAAATAAATAAAAAGAATTTAAAAATCTGTATTCACGAGGGTCTGTAGTTTGTATTTTTTGTACTGATATTTTCTGGTTTTAGTATCAGAATAATACTACTTCATAAAGTAAATTGGGAAGTATTCCTAATTTTTCTTTTTTTTCTGGAAGAAATTAGGTAAAGTTTGTGTTAATTCTTCATTAAATATTTGGTAGAATTCTGAGTGAAATTTTCTCTACTTAGAGGTTGGTTGGTTGGTTTGGTGTGAAAGGGTGAGTTTAAAAAATTTTCAAATTCACATTTCCCTAATTGTTATAGGGCTACTCATATTACCTGCTTAATATTGAGTGAGTTTTATTTTTCAAGCAGTTGGTCCATGTCTTCTAAACTGTCAAATTTTATGTGTGTATAGATATTCATAGTATTCCCCTTAATCCTTTTGAGTCTGTAGGGTCTGTAGTGATATCCCCAGTTTCATTCCTGTCATTGGTAATCTGTATTTTCTTTCTCTTTTTTAGTTAGAAGTTTGTCAATTTTATAATTTTTTTTCCAAACCAGCTATTTGTCTCACTTGTTTTTCTCTACTGTTTTTTTTTCCCCATTTCACTGAGTTCTGCTCATCTTTATTATTTCCTTATCTGAAAAACAGAGCTAGTCTAACCCATCTCCTACAGTGTGAGAATTAAGTGAAATGACAAATACACATGCCTAGGATAGAAGCAGAAGTGTAGATTATTTTGTAAAATGTTATTTCCCACCCCGCCCCCACCCCGAACTATCTCCCTTAATAGAATTGCCTACTTAGGAATCACGGCAGTTAAAAAAAAAAATCTACCTGCCTCAGCGTGGAGTGCCTTGCCCAGTGTTTCAGGCTTTGCTTTTTAAAGACTTTTCTTTTTTTCAAAATCACGCTTGACTCATGTTATGTCTAGATTTGCATATACATAAATTTGAGAGGAATAAGAATAGTTTAGTATTGCAAACTACTCCTCAGCCACCATGGCTCCTGTTGCAAACACTGCAGTGATTCATGAACATTCCAGAACCACCTGTTGGGATGGAAAGAAAAAGAAAATGGAAAATGGAACTTGGTGCCTCTGGCAAAGTGTAAGAATGTATTGTATTCATCCTATCTGAAACCAGTTTAACAGGCTGAATCATTTGTGTGATCTGTTATCAAAGCCCCTCCCAGCTTTGCACTCCGTATTCCCAATCAGGCCAGTCTCCACTGTGGGCAGTGGTACAACCCACAAACCCTCACAGCGTTCAGACCCTGTCCCTTTCGTTTCAAGGACAAGGAAAAGAGATGTGAAGTGTTTCTTGGGGCCTAGATGGTGTTATTCATAACAGTTGATGGTTAGGGTTATAAGATTATATATTCCCATATAGAATATTCACATATTATATCTAAGTATTACTTTATATATTTATATATATTTAAATATAAACATATTACGAACATATGTATATATTTAAGTATAACAAAATATATGATAAAATATATATTACATATTACCCGTGTATCTATAATAAAGCCACGCCTCCAATTTCAATCCAACCACTCAGGGTTCTTTCTAGCCTTGCCCCTTTCTCTGTTTGTAACCATCATCTCTGGTAGTAGTGAGAAACATGACTCTCATTATCCTCAGTGTATGTGCCTATTTACTCAATATGGCCAGTCTCTCAAATCCTTCTCCCACCTGCCACCTGCACCCAACTCCCCATTCCCCACCCTCCAGCCTCACTGACTAACCCACCCTTCTGCATGGCTCCATAACATCCTTTCACTGCCCCATATTCAGCTACCATGCTGACCCTTTGCCCTGGGAAGGGAAAGAAAACTGGGCACAGGAGCTTTTTAAAAAGGGTATATTATAAAGCCAATGACATGTGGTTCTTACTTCTAGTTGTTTGCATTATCAAAAAGCAGGATTTCCTGCTTTCTTTATTGAGAAAGGTACTTCTTATTGCCTAGGAAAGTTTTATTTTTTTTTTGAGACAGGGTCTCACTATGTTGCCCAGGCTAGTCTCCAACTTCTGGGTTCAAGCCATCCTCCTGCCTAAGCCTCCAGAGTAGCTGGGAATATAGGTGTGAGCCACTGTACCTGGCATGTTGCCTAGAAATGTTGAAGTGGGGCGAATGAGAAATGCTGTCTCTGCAGGTAACTTGGTCAAATTCCAGTATCCCACACTCCCTTATGAAAGAGGAGAAAAGAGAAAGAATTGTAGGATCCCTCCGTATAACAGGTTTTATGTTCCAGAAGAAAGTTCTGCTTTTCTGGTTCTGTACAATCATCACTTTGGATGGAAGGGAAGCTGGAGGTCTTTCCACTGAATTCATGGAATATTAAAGTTCCAGTCCTTGAACTTGGGTGTGACCTGAAATGTTCAAGTTTGTCAGTGGAAAACATGATCCGATCTCTTATGCTGCTTTTCCTGGCTGCTGGCACAAAGTAGATTCTCGGTGTAGTGAGTTCTCTTTTCCTGAAAGTTTGTGCATGTTACTGAGTTTGCCATTGAATTGTCGTTGTTTACATATTGATTTCCACTTCAAAAAGTAGTTTAATACTGTGAAAGTACTGTTTCTAAGCAAGTCACAGTACAGATGGTCAGAGTAGAAGTATATACTCTTGATACTTCCCTCTTCCCCCTCGACAGTGGAATCTTGCCGGGATTTTCTCAGTGCTGTTTGGATGGGACATTTGTCCTTATTTGATCAATCCCAAAAGGCAGCCCAGCTGTGGAAATTAGTTTTGGAACATTAAGTCAAGAAGTTAGTTTTGGAACATTAAGCCAAGAAGTTTACAATAAATTAAATCAAATTTGTTTATGTCTTCATTTGAGACAGGGTCTTGCTCTGTTGCCCAGGATGCAGTGCAGTGGTATGATCATGGCCCACTGCAGCCTTGACCGCCTGGTCTCAAGTGATCCTCCCACCTCAGCCTCTTGAATAGTCTAGATGGACCACAAGCATGCACCACCATGCCTGGATAATTTTTTATTTTTGTAGAGACGGAGTCTTACTATGTTTCTTAGGCTGGTCTTGAACTCCTGGGCTCAAGCAATCCTCCTGTCTTGGCCTCCTAAAGTGCTAGGACTACAGGTGTGAGCCACTGTGCCTGGCCCCAACATATATTTAATAATCTACATTGCAGAGAATTATATTAGGAACCATGTGTGGGGGACTTGCATTGTCTTACTTGTTCCAAAAAAAAAAAAAAAAGAATAAAACTTAGAAAATGTTTACCTGATAAAAAATTAGAGTTTGAAAGAACAGATTTTTTTTTTTTTTTGAGATGGAGTATAGCTCTGCCGCCCAGGCTGGAGTGCAGTGGCGTGATCTTGGCTCACTGCAACCTCTGCCTCCCGTGTTCAACCGATTCTCCTGCCTCAGCCTTGCTTGAACCTGGGAGGCAGAGGTTGCAGTGAGCCAAGATCGTGCCACTGCACTCCGGCCTGGGGTGGAAAATAAGGCTTGCACATAGTCAATGCAGTGATGAGAAGACCATAAGAAAAGTCTGTGTAAGAGAGGGCACAGGCATGACTTTGTTCTGTCCTCTCAGCCACATCCTGGCTGTGTGACCTTAAGCAAGTTAACCCACCGACTACCACCATTCCTTCTGTTGGGAGGAGCCAAGTCTGTGGGAGTGGAAAAATCATTGAGAAGAAGCCAAACTCTAGGACCTTGCTGTAGAAAGGATCACGGTGGTTCACACCTGTAATCCCAGCACTTTGGGAGGCCGAGGCAGGCAGATCATGAGGTCAGGAGTTCGAGACCATCCTGACTAACATGGTGAAACCCTATCACTACTAAAAATACAAAAATTAGCAGGGCGTGGTGGTGCATGCCTGTAATCCCAGCTACACAGGAGGCTGAGGCAGGAGAATCACTTGAACCCGGGAGGCAGAGGTTGCAGTGAGCCAAGATCACGCCACTGTACCCCAGCCTGGACGGCAGAACTAGACTCCATCTTAAATCTGTTCTTTCAAACTCCAATTTTTTTTTTTTTTTATCAGGTAAACACTTTCTAAGTTTTATTCTTTTTATTTTTTTGGAACAAGTAAGACAGTTTACTTATTCAAAATGTAAACGGTTATAGTGAAAAGTTTTGCTCCTGCCCCTTTGCCCAACCACCAAGTTCACCCACCTGTGGCAGGGAATGTGGTATCTTTCTAGAGCTATTCAGTGTGTCTGGAAGCAAAGGGATATCCTCTTACCTTTCTGTACACAAATAGTAACATAAATGGACACACCATTCTGCACTTGCGCGTTTTCTCTTTTCAGTGTATTTCAGGGTATTTTGGAGATCATTCCTATCATTCCATAAAGAGCCTCCTCGTCTGGTCCCCATCTCTCTGACACTTGTTTCATGATTTCTCAGTGGTTACTGGTAGCAGTTCATAGCCTCATTCACAAGTTACCTCAGTGAATATTCACAGTGTTTGGGTTTTAATTTCCCTGGGCCAGGATATTTACATTCATGAGATGGTTTCTTTGGACTTTAGTTCCTCCCACTAAGGTTTGAGCTATACTTTGCAAATGGGCAAAGACCATTTTTGGGTGCATATACCTGAGGGAAGAAAGAAAAACAAAGCTGAAAGAGCATCCAGAGGGTTTGTCTTCACCATTGTAAACACCCAGCTCCTTTTCAGGGCTAACTATTCAGACTGCTTTCCGAGGTTCCTGCCCACTCCTGTTCTCCCAAGGCCGTGTGCCCTATTTTCAGTTTCTATATATGCCCTCATGTTTTCCTGAGCACATCAAGAACGCCTGCACAGTTACACTGGTTTATTTAGGAACCGTCCCCTTTCTTCTTCAGTCTGCCAGTTACTCATTTGGGGTCAGACTCACAATTCTGCGAATGTTTTAGCCTCTTGGAGGAGCATCGTGTGTGACGTTGGACAAGCTGCTTAGTGTCTCTCAACTGGATTCCTCATCTATAAGATGGAGTTAATTACAGAGAATTGTGACAAGCAAATGAAATGACACATCTGAGGACCTAAGAGCAGAACCTGAAATGTAGATATTTTTATAAAATGTGATTTTCCCCTCAAATCATCTTCCTTAACAGAATATCCTACTTAGGAATTATGGCAAAACAAAAACAAACCTAAAAAAATCCACCTGCCTTAGACTCTTGGGCATCTTCTAAGACTCTTCAGGTTTTGCTTTCTTTCTTAATTTCCTTTAAAAGGTTTTTTTTTTTTAAAAAAAATTGTCTTTATTTTATTTATTTATTATTATGTTTTTTGAGACAGAATCTCACTCCATTGCCTAGGCTAGAGTGCAGTGGCACGATCTTGGCTCACTGCAACCTCTGCCTCCCGGGTTCAAGCGATTCTCATACCTCAGCCTCCTGTGTAGCTGGGATTACAGGTGTATGCCACCAAGCTCGGCTAATTTTTGTATTTTTACTAGAGATGGGTTTTTGGCATGTTGATCAGGCTGGTCTCGAACTCCTGACCTCAAATGATCCACCCCTCAGCCTCCCAAAGTATTAGGATTATAGGCGTGAGCCACTGCACCCAGCCCTTTATTTTATTTTATTTTTCTGCAACAGGGTCTGACTCTGTTGCCCAGGCTGGAGTGCAGTGGTGCAATCGTGGCTCACTGCAGCCTAGACTCAAGCAGCCCTCCCACCCCAGCCTTCTGCATAGCTGGGGACTACAGGTGGGCGCCTTCACACCCAGCTGAATTTTGTTTGTAGAGATGGGGTGTCACTGTGTTGCCCAGGCTGACCTTGTACTCATGTTCAATCAGTCTTCCTGCCTTAGCCTCCCAAAGTGCTGGGATTACAGGCATGAGCCACCAGGCCTAGCCTGAGTCTTAATTTTTTTTTTTTTTTCAGAGTTTCCATATATTCCCTGCCCCCACACATGTACAGCCTCTCCCATTCTCAACATCCCCCACCAGAGTAGTACATTTACGTGACAGATCATTATCACCCAAAGTCCATAGTTCAAGTTTGGCTTTACTTTTGGTTTCATACATTCTGTGGGTTTGAATGAATGTATAATGCCATGTATCTGCAATTGTAATGTCACACAGAGTAGTTTCACTGCCCCCAAAATCCTCTGTGCTCTGCCCTTTCATCCTTCCCTCATCCCTAGCCCCTGGAAGCCTCTGATCTTTTTACTGTCCCATAGTTTTGACTTTCCTGGAATGTCATATAGTTGGAATCACACAGTATGTGGACTCTTTAAATTGGCTTCTTTCACTTAGTAATACACATTTAAGGTTCCTCCATGTCTTTTCATGAGTTGATAGTTCATTTCTTTCTAGCACTGAATAATATTCCATTTTCTGGATGTACCACAGTTTATTGATCCATTCCCCTACTGAAGGACGTATTGGTTGCTTCCAAGTCTTGGCAATTATGAATAAAGCTGATATAAATATTCGTGAAGCTTTGCTTTAAGATGACGTGGTTTTTTCTCCCCAAGTTACCATCGCTTATTAACCAGTTCTTTTTTGGTCAAAATTAAATTTTTCCATTTTTGGCTCCAACTAGTAAAAATAGGACCAGATTTTGACTTAATAGATGAAAGAATATTCTGGTTAGCTGCAGAAATTTAGAGACAAGCATGTTGCTCCAGGAAGTAAGGAACTCCATGTGATTGCTAGAGAGGTACTCATTCTCTGCACGTGGAGGAGCTGTGGAGTGACAGAATCGGAAGACTTTCATCAGGGTCCTTTCTAACCCTGAAGGGGTTGCTATTAAGGTCAAAGACCTGTTCTTGGCTACGTTTTCTTGTATCCTCCCATGTGGGAAGCTCTATTCCAGGCCCTTGGGTTACAAGATAGACAAAGTCCCTCATGATTCCCAAGCCTGCATCTGTGGTCCCAACTTGCCCCTTGTACTCCAGAAACACTCCTGCCACTGTTTGCTGAAAATGCCTGGGGAAT
>NW_012119099.1:151921-152880 GCF_000951035.1 Colobus angolensis palliatus
CCCTGACTTCATCCAATACAGCATCTCTCACCTAAAGCACAGTGGCTTCCTAACTTGAGTTGAACCCAACTCACTGGACCTGCTGGCTGCTCATTTGGCAAGCAGGCACCTCCTGAGTATGGGCGATGATGTCCCGTTTATCTCCTGTCGTTCAAAGACCGTGTCTTTGCAAGCTCGCCAGGCTCCCCCAGGCTTCAGTCATGCTAATTGATTCAGAGCAAGGATATGGCTCTTTTGGGGTTGGAAATAATACATCAAGTCTTGAAGGCTTATCTGCTCGTCTCCCTTGACTTTTTCAAGAAACAACTTTATTGATGATAATTTACATACCATAAAATCCACCCATTTACAGTGTGCAATCCAATGAATTTTAGTAAATTGACTGAGTTACAACCATCACCACAGATGAATTTTAAAACATTCCTGTCACTCCAGAAATACCCCCTGCTGCTGTTTCCAGTCAATATCTGTTTCTACCACCAGCTCCAGGCAACCACTAATCTGCTTTTTATCTATATAGCTCCTCCCTTGACTCTCCCTGCCACTTCCTCAGAATTGGAGTGCTTTCTGGACTAATGTGTGTGCTATTTGCCTAAGGAACTTTTCTTCCAATTCAGTTACATAGCTTTTGATCTTCCCTTTCACTCATTCTCCCCACGTTCACGTTTCTCTTGGTTTTCTTTGTCGTGTGAACCTAGTCTCTGTTCACCGAGTCGGCCTTCGGCTTATTAAGAAAACTGAGTTTTTTCCCCTCCTTTAGAATATGGAAATCTTGAATAATGTCATGTACCGATATTGTAGTGTCATGTACAAACCAGATGCTGAACATTATTTACTGAATAAAGGACTCTGAGCCCTGCTAATGCATGGGAAATCTTGTCTTCTGTTATATTCAGCATAGCGCATGTAAAGTCACTAAATTGTTATTTTTGGTAATAAATACTTTTTATTTTTTGGTA
>NW_012119099.1:158610-161120 GCF_000951035.1 Colobus angolensis palliatus
TTGAGGCAGGGTCTCTTTCTGTCACCCAGGTTGGAGTACAGTGGTGTGATCACAGCTCACTGCTGCCTTGACCTCCTGGGCTCAAGTGATTCTCCTGCCTCAGCCTCCCAAGTAGCTGGGACTACAGGTACATACCATCATGCTTGGCTAATTTTTTAACTTTTTGTAGAGATGGGGTCTTCCTATCTTGCCCAGGCTGGTCTTGAACTACTGAGCTCAAGCGATCCTCCTGCCTTGCCTCCCAAAGTGCTGGGATTGCAGGTGTGAGCCACCAGCCAGTACTATTAACATGACCCCATTTGTACCCCTGGACTTGTTGGTCTAGGGAAACATGAGACACACGAAATATATAGGAAGGTATTCAGCCTATGCTTTTCCTTTATATATAAGTGAACTTCAAAATCTTGAAGGCCAGTGATGACTTTGATTTTTCTTTTTTAGCAATAGGGTTTTGCTGTGTTGCTTAGGCTAGACTGGAGCTCCTGGGCTCAGGCAGTCCTCCTGCCTCAGCCTCCCCAATAGCTGGGGCTACTGGCATGCATTACTGTGCCTGGCTCAATGAAGGTTTTTTATGTTTGTACCAAGCTCTCAAAGAAAGCAGTGGGCAGATAATAGAGGTGTCACAGGCTAGGAGGATGGATCACCTAATGAATCAGTGGCTGAGACAAGTACAGAGGTTTTTTTGTGTATAGTTTTATAGTGATTGATATCAGTCTTCTTTCATTTAGATTATAACAAAGTTATTCATATTTAAGCCCTATTAAGGATAAAAACATATTCTCATTCAAGAAGGATTCTCAAGATTCTCTCCTTAAAGATACTCCATATTTTATAGTTTCCTATCGTAAGAAACTATTTGTTTTCTCTGAATCCTGAAATGTTGATTTCTCTTTGAAGATTCTGTGTCCAGCTTCTACTGGAGACAAAGTGGTTTAGTGTAGGAAGAACAAGTGCTTCGGTGCAACAGGCCTGCATTAAATTTCAGCTCCCTACTTTTAATCTATATGACCTTGGGCAAGATAGCCTAATCGCTCTGAACCCTGGTCTCTTGCTTGTAAGTAGAGAAAAAGAATGGCTACTGGGTCAGACCACACCTCATCTGCTGGACTGTAACACTCAGGAAGTGTGCCATATGCATAACAGAACGGAAAGTAGGTAACTTAGAGGGTGTTTAATTCAGGGGTTCAGCATGCCAAAAAGGATGCAGGTTCTTTCCATCTTTTTGGTCGACCACCCTGAGTGTGCTGGCCTGGCCCTCTGGCCAGATCCCCTCATCATCACAAGATAACTGCTAGAGTTCTGGCAACCTCAAACAGAGGACAGAGTCCCATGGAAGAAGAGGGTTTCAGCATTTCTTTAAGAACAAGAGAACTTTCCCCAGCCCTCCTCCCAGCAGACCTGTCTTCAAATGTTGGCCAGAACTGGATCTCATAGCATCCTTGACCTAGTCACTAGCAAGGAAAATGGAATCACCAGGATTAACCTAGGCTGTGCATGAAGGGTCCACTCCTCAGCTAAGAACAGGCCACCCTCCCTCAGGGCCAGCTGCCTGGCAGGAAGGAAGGAAGATGTGGGAAACGGCTGACAGGCAGGTAGTCCACAGAGACTGCCACACCTGTTTTGTGGTGTTAATTTAAGCTCAAGTTTATTATTTGTATCAGGAATGTTTAAAAAATCATTGGGCTTTATTTTTTAGAGCTATTGTAGGTTTATAGAAAAATTAGTGGGAAGTATAGAAAGTTTCCATATATACCCCCTGACCATCACCTCCAAATTCCCAAGTTACTAACTTCTTGCATTAGGGTGATACATTTCTTAGAATTGATGAGCCAGCCTAGATACATTATTAATACCTGAAGTCCATAGTTTATGTTAGGGTTCACTTTTGGTGTTGTACATTCAATAAGTTTTGACATGTATCCACCATTATAGAGTCATACAGAGTAGTTTCCCTGCCCTAAAAATCTCCTGTGCTCCACCCGTTCATCCTTCCTCCTAAGCACCTGGCAACCACTGATCTTACTGTCTCTACAGTTTTGCTTTTTTGTCAGATAGCTGGAATGATATAGTGTGTGGCCTTTTCAGACCGGCTTCTTTCACTGAGCAATATGCATTTAACTTTCCTCCATGTCTTTTTCTGTCTTGAACATTTCTTTTTAGTGCTGAATAATATTCCGTTATATGGATGTACCACAGTTTATCATTCAACTATTGAAGGATATTTTTTTTGCTTCCAAGTTTTGGCAATTATGAATAAAACTGCTATAAACATTAATGTGCAGGTTTTTGTGTAGACCTAAGTTTTCAGCTCATTTGGGTAAATACCAAGAAGCTCAATTGCTTGATCTTATGATAAGAATATGTTTAGTTTTGTAAGAAACTGATGCTGGGCACAGTGGTTCACGCCTGTAATCCAGGAACTTTGGGAGGCGGAGGCAGGCAGATCACGAGGTCATAAGTTCAAGACTAGCCTGGCCAACATGGTGAAACCCTGTCTCTACTAAAAATAC
>NW_012119099.1:161381-162584 GCF_000951035.1 Colobus angolensis palliatus
CTCTTGTTGCCCAGGCTGGAGTGCAGTGACATGATCTTGGCTCACTGCAAGCTCTGCCTCCCAGGTTCAAGTGATTCTCCTGCCTCAGCCTCCTCAGTAGCTGGGATTACAGACATGTACCACCATACCCGGCTAATTTTGTATTTTTAGTAAAGACAGGGTTTCTCCATGTTGGTCAGGCTGGTCTCGAACTCCAACCTCAGGTGATACGCCTGCCTCGGCCTCCCAAAGTGCTGGGGTTACAGGTGTGAGCCACCGTGCCTGGCTATGGATCATGATTTAAAAAAAACATACTGGCACAAGGAAATTTGAACTCTGGCTATTTGGTAACAAATTATTGCTAATACTTTTTAGTTTAGATAATAGAATCGTGTGTGTGTGTGTGTGTGTGTGTGTGTGTGTGTAAAGGGTTCTTATCTTTAGAAATCCATGCTGAAATATTTACTAATGATATAGGATATCTTGGATTTGCTTCAAAATAATTGAAGCTAGAGGAAGAAGTGGGTGATAGATGAAAAAAATTGGCTCTGAGTTGGAAACTATTGAAACTGAGTTGAGAGGCACATGGAGGGCCATTATATTAGTTCTCTTTAGTTTTGTATGTGTTGCAGTTTTTCATAAAAGGTTTTGCTAATTAAAGTTTAATCATGTATTATTTAAAAATGATGGAGACAGGGTGCAATGGCTCATGCCTATAATTCCAACACTTCAGGAAGCCAAGTAGGGAAAATTGCTGGAGGCCTGGAGTTCAAGGCCAGTCTGGGCAACATAGTGAGATCCCATCTTTACAAAAAATTTTTAAAAATTAGTTGGGTATGATGACATGAGGTTATAATCCCATCTGCTTGGGAGGGAGGCTGAGGCGGGAGGATCATTTGAGCCCAGGAGTTTGAGACTACAGTGAGTAATAATCATGCCACTGCATTCAAGCCTGGGCAACAGAGCAAGACTCTGTCTCAAAACAAGAAAAAGACAGACACTTTGGTGTTTAGTAAAAATTAGGAACTGTCTTCTGGTCCCACCTTCTGCTTAAGTTTATTTCTTAACAGTATTCTGAGGAATAAATGAATATTTGTTGAATATATATATATATTAGAGTTTATTATTCAAGGAATCTTCCTAGAAACTGAAGATTTTTGGTAATATGATAAATTGTACTTGAAATTATTATTTTTAGAGATAGGGTCTCACTCTGTGGCCCAG
>NW_012119099.1:169619-170935 GCF_000951035.1 Colobus angolensis palliatus
AAAAGAAAGTGCTGGGATTACAGGTTTGAGCCACTGTGCCTGGCCTGTAACTATTTCTTTTGAATAAATTTCTGTAAGAATAACTGCTGAGATTAAGGATATGGACTTTTTTTTATGTGTTCTGGTCATAGTAGTAAAATATATTTATTAAGACATTAGAGATATTTGGTATAAAAAAGTCTTTCCTAATTCTATATTTCAGATATAGTTATTTGTAATAATTTGCTATATACATGTCAAAATTTATTTCTACACATATTAATATGGACAGTAGAATATAGAAATTTTTAATAAAATGGGACCACATACATATTATTTTATTGTTTATTCCTATATATAAGGGATCCTTATATTCAGTGAAAATCCATAAAAACCTTTTTGTCTTCCTTAAAACATTTAGATTATAGGTGTAGTAGAAAATATATAATTATAATGTCCAAGTTGTCACCTTAGTTATACCTTTACATTTGAAATTACATATTCTAGAAATACAGTAATTTAGAAATTGCAGACAGTCCCTGACTTATGATGGTTTGACTTAGGATTTTTTGACTTTGTGATGGTACAAAAGCTATACTGTACTTCAAATTTTGAATTTTGATGTTTTACCAGGCTAGCGATATGTGGAGCTACACTTTCTCATGATGCTGGACAGTGGTTGTGAGTCGCAGCTCCTAGTCAGCCCTGTGACCATGGGGGTAAACCCTCACAGTGCTGTGTTGTCAGCATTTTTTTGAATATTGTTTGCCAGCGTTTTTGCCTCCATCCTGTCTACAAAGCCCATATCGACTTAGGATATTTTCAGTTTACAATGGGTTATTGGGACGCAACCCATCATAAGTTGAGGAGTGTCTGTACACTGTTGCTTTTCTTATAGTCATCACAGGCATCTTTGACATGTCACCCTGTCACCCTGTCACCATGACATCAGAGCCACTTCTTTTTTTTTTTTATTTTTTTTTTTCATCAGAGCCACTTCTAAGGTTTACACCAGATACAGAGCACATCAGCTTCACTTCCACCAGTTGCTTGATTCCCCTGGACTCTTTGATTCCACTGGAAATTTTATCCTATTCATTTAACATTCAGGCAGTTGGTTTTTCGTTTTCCCAGGATGTGTGACTGCCACAACCTGACTAGTCCCTGCACTGCTTTTTAAAATTATCCGGCCGGGCGCGGTGGCTCAAGCCTGTAATCCCAGCACTTTGGGAGGCCGAGACGGGTGGATCACAAGGTCAGGAGATCGAGACCATCCTGGCTAACACAGTGAAACCCCCGTCTCTACTAAAAATACAAAAAACTAGCCGGGTGAGGTG
>NW_012119099.1:171870-175376 GCF_000951035.1 Colobus angolensis palliatus
CAGAGTGTTGGAGGCTGGAAGTCTGAGTTCAGAGTGCCCGCATAACTGGGTTCTGGTGAGGAGTCTTCCTGGCTTATACATGCCACTGTCTCTCTGTGACCTCACATAACAAAAAGAGAGTGAGAGAAAGATCTCTTCCTCTTCTTTTTTAATTTTAATTTTTGTTTGTTTTGTTTTGTTTTTTTGAGATGGAGTCTTGCTCTGTTGCCAGGCTGGAGTGCAATGGTGTGATCTCAGCTCACTGCAACCTCTGCCTCCCGGGTTCAAACGATTCTCCTGCCTCAACTGGGTAGCTGGGACTAGAGGCACGTGCCACCACGCCTAGCTAATTTTTGTATATTTAGTCGAGACAGGGTTTCACCATGTTGGTCAGATGGTCTCGATCTCTTGACCTCATGATCTGCCTGCCTTGGCCTCCCAAAGTGCTGGGATTACAGGCGTGAGCCTCCGCACCTGGTCTCTTCCTCGTCTTACAAGGCCACCTATCCTGCTAATTAGGGCCCCACCCTTATGACCTCATTTAACCTTAATTACCTCCTAAAGGCCCTGTCTCTAAATACTATCACATTGTGGGGTAGGACTTCAACATGAATTTAGGAAGGACACAACTCAGTTCATAGCAGATGAATATGCATTTGCCAGGCAGCTCAGTTATGGAAGGGGTGTTGAAACCGAGGGAATATAGCAGATATGAAAGGATAGAGGCCTGAAACGATAGAGTGTATTCAGGGAGCTACAGCTGGCTCAGCGTTGCTGGAATATAAGGTGAGAGGGAGAACTTCTGAAAGCTGAGGCTAGAACAATAGGGGTGGAGGTGGAGCACATGATTATGAAGGGGTGGAGGTGGAGCACTAAGCTTAGAAGGACTTCACCTTAAGGGTAGAGGGGAGCCACAGGAACTTCTAGGCAGAGGCATGGTGCAGTCAGATGTGCATTTTTGATAATTCAGGTGGAGGAGCAATTTGAGCAGCAGCAAAACCGGAAGTAGTAAGTTAGTTGGGAAGCTAATGCAGCAGCCCTTGTGAATGAAAGATGCAGCAAAGACAAGAGAGAGGCAAAATCTGAAAAATGTTAAGGTGATGAAATGTGCAGGACTTGACTAGATATTTTAAATGTAGGAGGTGAGAGAGCCATAGGAGTCCAGGTTGGGTTAGTGTCTTACTTGTCCAGTTTCCATAAAGAGACATGTTAATTACCAGACATTTTATAGAATTAGTAAATTGACTCATTGAATTCCAAAACTCTTTGAATAAGTACGTAACTCTTCTATAAAGTGAAGTTGCGTCACTCTTACCATGATCACAAACTCAGGCTTTACCTATCATTTTGAAACTCTTTGGGGAAGTCCACCATCTTTTCTGGGCTAATTACCTTTTTAAAAGGGGAGGGAGTTGCACTTGGTGTCATATGCATTTCTGCTCTAACATTGTTTCCTGCTATTTATTTTCCTTAGTATATTTGCTTGTACATGCTCAGTATAGTGTTGTGTTTTAGACATTACAGAGATAAAACAGTGACTTTTGTCTTTGACACACTAGTTTTGTGGGAGAAACCAACTCATTGTACTATACTACCACTAAAAGGAAGTAATGTGTATTTAAATGCTAATTTGTATCTGCTACATGCAGCCTATACATTGGTTCATTCATTTGTTTTCATTCATTCCTTCTGAGTTCCCGTGTTTATAAAGTTTACACTCTAGTGGAGGAACAATAATTAGTAAACATGTAGTATATTGAATGGCAATCTGTGTCACAGAGGCCAGCAAAGTAGGAGAGGGTGTGTGCTGAGGGTCTGGCTGTTTAATGTGGTGTGATGAGAGAAGCCCCCTTAGTAGGGTGACATTTGAGTAAAGGCCCAGGGAGTGAGAGAGGGTGAGACATATGGTCTATGCAGTGTAGGTGTCTGGGGGAAGAATGTTGCAGGCAGAGGGAACACCAAGTGCAAAGGCCCTGAGATGGGAACATGCTCCGTTTATTTGAGGAACAGTGAGGAGGCCGGTGTAGCAAGAGCAATGTGAGAAGGGGAAGGTGAGTTCACTGATGAGGGGAGAGGAGGATTATTCAGGGCCTTGGAGGCCATCGTAAGGGCTTTGACTTTTCCTCCAAGTGAGACAGAAAGACACTGGAGCGTTGCAAGTGGAGGTGTGACATGATTTGACCTAGGCTTTAGAAGCATCATTCTCACTGTATGTGCAAAATGGACTATAAGGAGGTAAGGGCAGGAGAAGTGAGACTGGTTAGGAGGCAGTTGCAGTAATCCTGGCAGGAGATGACAGCGGTTTGGATCGGGGGTAGCAGTGGAGGAGGTGAGAAGTGCTGAGATGTAGGACTATTTATGATATACATACTGACAGGCGTTGTTGAGGGACAAGATGTGGTGTGTGAAAGGAGTCGAGGTTTCTGGCCTGAGTCACTGGAAGAACGGAACTGCCACTTATGGAGATGGAGAGGACTATTAGAAAATCTAAGTGGAGGTGTCAAGAGAAGGTGTCAAGAAGGTAGTTGGATAAATGAGTCTGGAGCTAGAAGAGGGAACCAACCTGGAGATATGTAGATGGTATTTAAAAGCCACAAGTTGGTAAATCAAAGACCAAGAGAGTATATAGGAAAGAGATCTGTTGGCTGAGCTGTAGTGCCCAGGGTTTAGAGGTCAAGATGAGGAACCAACAAAGCGGACTGGGAAGAGGCTTCTTGGGGGGTGAGCAGAAAACTAGGAGAGCGTAGCATCCTGGAACCAAGTGACACACTGTGCTGAGGCATTAGGATTGATCAGTGGTTTCCTATGATGTTGATGCATGAGACCTGAGAATGGACCGTAGTGTTCAAGTGATGCACGAGATAGAACCAGTCATGCCACTAATGGTTTTATTAGTCCTAAATATTTTCACTGCAAGATTTAGTTGTTCTAAGTATTTTCACTGTCAGATGAAGGATGAAAGTTGTTCAGGGTAATTTCCATTTTAGTAATTTCTGACAGCGGCAGAACAGTTTCTACTTACGATTGGTATGCATTTTTATTATTAGCCATAGTATTCATTTTGGATAATGAGCACGGCCTTGTTAGCGTTATTTTTCTTCACGTCCTCCTCGAATTGTTCATCCATTCATTCATTCAACCGAAAAAATGCTTATTAAGCTCCTATCCTGCGCTAGTCCTAGGTTTCTCTTGTCCTGATAGGTCTAGCTTCACAGGAGCAGGATTTTGCCTTTCCGGGGGCACTCGGCTCCCGCCTCCCCGCAGTGGGGTTTTTCCAGCCTATCTTGTGCAGCTGAGGTTCTCAGGGTCTGGGGCTGGAGGCCTGCAGCTGGTCAGCCGGTGAGTCCCGCCCACGGCTGGGGGCCCTCTGGCAGCCAAGAAGGAAATGCAGATGAGGTGGGCGGACAGTATGCAGATGAGGGGGGCGGGCCGCGCCTGGCGGGTGGCGTGCAGTTGAGGTGGTCGGGCAGGATGCAGATGAAGGGGGCGGGCCACGCGGGCGGGCAGGATGCAGATGAGGGGGCGGG
>NW_012119099.1:175840-181619 GCF_000951035.1 Colobus angolensis palliatus
TAGACCGGGTCTCCTGAGCGCCCAGGCCGCCGGCGGACTTTCCGGGCGTTTGCGGGAAGGGGGTGCCCCGCGGCGGCTCCCTGTCGGCCGCGGGCCCCGCACTTTGTGGCGCCTGCGCCTCTACCCCTCACACTCACGCCAGAGCTGCCCCGCCACTGTTGCTAACCCGGAATAGTCCGTGCTTGTTCTGGGATGTGGGGCGCGCCTCTGGTTATCCCGTTTTTACTTCCTCAGTTCTGAGTGAGCTTCGTGGAGTCAGCTGGGCCATAGTTTTCGTCCTCTGGTAGCTCATGCCGGCCCCCAGCAGAGTAGATGCCGATAACCAGGGTTGCTTTTAAAAACAAAACGAACCATTTCTGGACTGTCACGTGAAGCAAATGGGATTTAGTTGTGCCTGAAAAATGACATCTTGGCTGATAGCAAAGAGATGGTTGACCTGACTCAAGTCCTGGGGAGGGGGATGGGGACAGGTGACAGGTATGTGTTTCAGTGGGAGAGTCAGAACTGTAAACGTTTTCCAAAGGTGTAATATTTGAATTTTAATTTGAATGAGGACTTTGAGGCTCTGAGAGGTGAAGCGACTTGTCCGAGTGACCTTCTCTACCTTTTCCGGAGCTGGGTGCCATGCTGCAGGTCGCTGGGTCATCCTGTCCTCTGCGCATTGCTCCTTCACCACCCAGGGCCCCAGCCGCCCCCTCGGCCCTATCCTCGGTCGCGGTGGAGGCGGGTGCCTCCCTGACACTTGGGGTACATTGGACTGGTACCACAGCCAGGATGGAAAATTTGGACAACCGCACAGAAATACTGTGAAGAAAAATTTCAGGGGCCAGCTTACTGCATAGAGGTGACTTTAATTACACAGCACTTGTTCAGACTATGTTTTGGGCAGAATAACCAATAATATGCATATTTATAAAATGAAATATGCATAAAATAAAAATAATATACTTGTCATAAATAACCCTGTTGATAAACTGTTTGTAAAGGATTGGTAACTTTTTAAAAACACTTCTCATTAGTTACATGCCTGTCCAGGTATTGTGAAAACCCCTATGTATTATTTCCTTTCTGTTAAAATTGTGAAAAGACTTACTCTTGTTAGAGCTTTTAAGAGTGATTTGGATGCCTGTGTTCCAATTTTTTAGTGACCTTACTTTTTTAGGTCCTATCTGATGGATAGGACATAAAAAGAATATGTTTATGCCAGTGACTTATTTTATTGTATTTTTCAAAGAATGCATATCATTTCAGAATGGGAACTCTGATTTGCTGCAAATGAAGATACTGGATTAGGGAATTTTTAAGAGATGGTGTCTCACCTGTGTTGCCCAGGCTGGCCTTGAACTCCTGGGCTCCAGCAACCCTCCTCCCTCAGCCTCCCAAGTAGCTGAGACTACAGGCACATGCCACCTTGCCTGGCTAGGAATTCGTGGTAAAAACTTTAAATGCTGGCCTACTGGCTGAAAGTGTAATTTTAACTGGCCTTCTAATGCTGTGATGAAATGCTGTAGAGTTCATCGTTGAGATCCTGGAAATTAGAGCTTTGTTAAAGATGTGTGTGTTTTCAGTCTGCTTTACTGCAGAACTGGGATGAGTTCGCATGGCCCCAACTGGCAGTTGTGGTACATTGGACTAGAATCTCAACAAGTGCTTTCAAGGGTCATCAGAGCAAGGGTACCAAAAGGATATAAGGGGGAAGCAGAAGGGAGGCTGGATGAGTAATAGCAGCACACAAGCCTGAGTGTCACATGGTTCCCATATCGTGCCAGTTTTGTCCGTGGAGAACAGACATTTAGAATTAAGAATGCACACAAGACAGACAAAAGGGATAGGAAGCAGAATTTGAGGAGTTCAAGGCTAGCCTGGGCAAGGAAAGCTTTTGACCATGGTGCAGACCCAGCACCTACGAAAAGGAAGCAGGGGGCGGTAGGTTTGGGCAGGGAGAGCCTCAGATAATGACTAATGACGCAGACCTGAAATCTTGGCCAGATGATGGGGGAGCTCCAGAGCAAAGCCCGCCCATTAGAGGGGTCTCAGGTTGGGCAGAAACCACAGTCACTAGTCTTTCTGTGGGTCTTTCATTGGCCAGAGGCTACTTGGGAAGAACGTTCCTTCAGCTCAGAAGCTAACACGAGGATGAGTCCTAGGATCCTCGTGGTGCCAACAGCTGGAGGCTTTTAGACCTCTGCAGTCCTTCCAGATGAATGGCAAGTTGGTTTTTTTTTTTTTTTTTTTTTTTTGAGACAAGGTCTGACTCTGTCACCTGGGGTGGAGTGCAGTGCTGTGATCATGGCTCACTGCAGCCTTGACCTTCCAAGGTCGGGCAGTCCTCCCACTTCAGCCACCCAAGTAGCTGGGATGACAGGCCCGGCTGTTTTGTTTTTTTGGTAGAGATGGGATTTTTTTTTTTTTTTTTTTTGAGATGGAGTCTTGTTCTGCCACCCAGGCTAGAGTGCAGTGATGCAATCTTGGCTCACTGCAACCTCTGCCTCCTGGGTTAAAGTGATCCTCTCGAGTAGTTGGGACTACAGGTGTGCACCACTATGCCTGGTTAATTTTTATATTTTTAGTAGAGATGGGATTTCACCATGATGGCCAGGCTGGTCTTGAACTCCTGACCTCAAGTGATCCGCCTGACTCAGCCTCCCACAGTGCTGGGATTACAGGTGTGAGCCACCGTGCCCAGTGTAGAGATGGGATCTTGCCATGTTGTCCAGGCTGGTCCCAAACTCCTGGGCTCAGGTGATCCTCCTGCTTCAGCCTCCCAAAGTGCTGGAATTATAGGCATAAGCCACTGTACCTGGTCAAGTTCTTTCTTGAAAAAGAGATCCCAGTGGAACACCTCCATGGTTGACTGCCACAGGACCTCAGTCGCTTGGACAGGGAGTCTGTTTAAAGGATAAAGAGGTAGAATCCCTATCTCAGACCCCCTCTAAGGGTTGAGATTGCACCATCTTTTCCAGGTGGAAGCTCCTCATCCCCTCCGGGGTGTGTCTAAGGCAGAAGGCAGCTTCTCAGCTGCTGCTGCTTTTCTAGCCCTGGAATTGGCTGTGGTGGTGGCAGGATTCCTCTCTTGTGGTATCTGCAGTCCTCCGAGTTGGGACATCATGACTTAACATATTATTGCAGAATGGATGAGATAATTAGATCCAGTAAAAGATATGAAAGTTTCATATCTGAAATTTTCAGCCTGGGCAGAGAAAGCTGGTGACCACATCTCATGCTTCCTAAAAGGTCCTAGTTAACAGTCCTTCAGTTTCCAACCAGGTTGTCAGCACCTGCATTGTCAGGGCTGCTGGGCATGGTTGTGCAGTTTGTTTACTGTTCAAAGGCATCTGCTTAGAAAACTGAGTGGGCCCAGCAGGGTTGTAGCGGCCCAGAGGAAGGGGTGCCATTTTGCAATTTTGCCTTTTTATATTCACACAAAGGTGCCCAAAGTGCTAAAGCAGTCTTAGAAAGCGAGTTTAGAAGGTTTTCCCCAGTCCCAGTTCCAGCTTATTATTTGTTTTAAATTTGCATGTATGTACTTAAAAAGTTAATGCAAATTACATGAAATAAAAGTTCCTCAGGTGCACTCTGTATTATAGTTAATGCTAACTGTGGTTACAGATAAATTCCAAAATAGCCACTTAAGACAGTGAAAGTCGATTTCTACCTCATGTCGCATCTGGTTGTGAGTTGGGGGCCATCAACAGGTGGTTATTAGAGACTCAGGCTGGTGGATGCTCCTCTCCAGCATATGGCTCCCAAATTGCCCTGAATCTGCCAGCAGTCAGGAGAGAAGGCGTGTGGAGGACCCTGCCCGAGGTTTTAGGGGCCAGGCCTAGAAGTGGTGCATGCACATCATTTCTACTTACATTCTGCTGGCCAGACTCAGTCACACAGCCCCACTGACATGCCAGGGGACTGCGGAGCGCCAAGCAGAGAGCAGCATGGATGTTGATAAACATCAGTGTCTCTTTGTAGATGTAGTGACCGTTCTCAACCACATTTGCATCAGTATTTTATTACAAAAATTTTAATCAGAAAAATTAAGACTTACATAGTAAACACCCATGTACCAGCCACCTAGATTCTAAATTAATATTTTGCTGTATTTGCTTTGTTTGTACATCTCTATATTCATCCCTCTACCCACCCATTAGTCCGTCTTATTTTTTTATGCATTTCAATGAAATGGTAGTTATCTCTATAATTCTACATGATATACTATACCCTTGTTTCTTGATTTGTTAGCTTTTGAGCCTCTCTACTACTAACCTGCACTATGAAAGTTGAGGAATTAAGTACATTTTCCCTACTATGTATTCCCCTCACCCCCCATTTCTGCAAGTCATACTTAAATTTTCCAAATCCATAGTTAGTATAAAATGCTAGTGGTACAATACAAGTAGTGGTATACAGAAGTTTACTGTAAAATTCTTTCCACTTTGCTATATGAAATTTTCCCTTTGAGACCAGCCTGGCCATCATGGTGAAACCCCATCTCTACCAAAAATACAAAAATTAGTCAGGTGCAATGGTGGGCACCTGTAATCCCAGCTACTCGGGAGGCTGAGGCAGGAGAATCGCTTGAGCCCGAGAAGCGGAGGTTGCAGTGAGCTGAGATCGCGCTACTGCACTCCAGCCTGGCGACAGAGTAAGACTCTGTCTCAAAAAAATAAAAAACTTTAAAATTCTAAGGAAATCTATTGTTTTCCACTTGTATTTCTTGACTCACCAGCTTTAAACAGTGTCCTAGGCTTCGCCACAGGTAAATGAGGATGTCGTGCCCCTAAATGTCTTCTGCCTTACTCTCAGAGTTCTCCTCCCCAACTTATTCCCAGTCTGCCTCATGACCTTTCACATGGCTGGAATATTTACATTCTGTTCCATAATTAGTATTAGTAAGTCTTCTGTGCATCATTTATAGGTTAATTCTAAAAATGGAAGGCCAATCAGCATTTAAAATATCAGGATCTCATGTATTATTTGCTGGAGAACCAGGTAGTATGTTTAGATTTATAGAGAAGACAGTGGCATCTTACATTGCATAACGCGTGATCTGTGAAGACAGGAGGAAGGAGTAAGGAGAATGGAAAGGAGTTGGTATGAGTATGCTCTTTACTTTTAAAATTAATATGCTTTTATCCTGTTACTCAGTTTCTTATTTTTGCAGACTGTTAGAGGGAATTTCTTTTTTCTTAAAAACAAGAAGCAGAGTGGTTAAGAGTTGGGGCTGTGGAGCTAGTTTGTCTTTTCATACTCAGTTCTGTCACTTCTTTTTTTCTTTTTTTTTTTGAGACACAGTCTCATTCTGTTGCCTAGGCTGGAGTACACTGGAGTGATCTCGGCTCACTGCAACCTCTGCCTTCCAGGTTCAAGAGATTCTCCTGCCTCAGTCTCCCGAGTAGCTAGGACTACAGGTACATGCCACCAGGCCTGGCTAATTTTTGTATTTTTAGTAGAGACAGGGTTTCGCCATGTTGGCCAGGCTGGTCTCAAATTCCTGACCTCAGGTGATCTGCCCACCTGGGCCTCCCAAATTGCTGGGATTACAGGCATGAGCCACCACGCCCTGCTTTCATTTCTGTCACTTCTGCCCTCTGAGACTTTGGGCAAAAAAACCTTTTTTTTTGAGACGGAGTCTCGCTGTGTCACCCAGGCTGGAGTGCAGTGGTGCAATCTCAGCTCACTGCAAGCTCTGCCTCCCAGGTTCACACCATTCTCCTGCCTCAGCCTCCCGAGTAACTGGGACTACAGGCACCTGCCACTGTGCCCAGCTAATTTTTTGTATTTT
>NW_012119099.1:182034-184113 GCF_000951035.1 Colobus angolensis palliatus
AAAAATACAAAATTAGCCGGGTGTGGTGGCACATGCCTGTAATCCCAGCTACTCAGGAGGCTGAGGCAGGAGAATTGCTTGAACCTGGGAGGCGAAGGTTGCGGTGAGCCGAGATTGCACCATTGTACGCCAGCCTGGGCAACAAGAGCGAAACTCTGTCTCAAAAAAAAAAAAAACAAGCAACAAAGTGAAGATGCATACATCAAATATCACTGGTGATACATAGTAAAAAATCAAGAAGTAATGTCAAATATATGTTACTGTAATAAATGTGAGTGGGTTAAGCTCTCCATTAGAGAGCTTCCCCCAATTAAGACAGAAAATCACATATATATACTGTAGAAAAGCTTGTTTATGTGTTACTTTGATTT
The DNA here is from genome assembly GCF_000951035.1 of Colobus angolensis palliatus. Lineage (NCBI taxonomy): Eukaryota > Metazoa > Chordata > Mammalia > Primates > Cercopithecidae > Colobus > Colobus angolensis. The sequence continues at coordinate 182,406 of NW_012119099.1, forward strand.
TTAAAATTAAGTCATTTAAAGTTGTGAATAATAAAAAAGCTCTTGAAACTTTCAAGTTCAATGTCTTGTTATTCCGTATGTTCTGTTTATAAATGCAGTAAAATTTAATAAGCACTCTTTAAGAGCATCTGGTTAAATTCAGTTCTGTTTACAGACTTTGCTAATAAAGTTAACATTTTAATTTGTGTTTATTTAGTATATTTAGGGTCTTGTTAAAGTCTGACAAAAAAGTCCAGTTTTTAAAGTCTTATAAATTTAATGATTATTCTAATAAACTTAGTGATTCTTAAGTCCTCTTATATATTCCAAAACATTTATATTCTCTTTCTCTCTTTTTTTGTTTTTTTGAGCATTTCTCTCTCTCTGTTGCCCAGGTTGGAGTTCAGTGGCATGGTCATGGCTCACTGCAGCCTTGACCTCCTGGGTGCAGGTGATCCTCTCATCTCAGCCTCCTGAGTAGCTGGGACTACAAGAGCATGCCACCACATCTGGCTAATTTTTGTGTTTTTTATAGAGACGAGGTCTTGCTATAGTGCCCAGGCTAGTCTTGAACTCCTGGGCTCAAGCTGTCCTCCCACCTTGGCCTCCCAAAGTGCTGAGATTATAGGTGTGAGCCACAGTGCCCAGCCTATATTCTCTCTTTATATGTGTGTATATGTAGATGCATGCTTTCAAATTTAAAATTACAAATTAATTACTCAGTTACATATTTTGAATTGGAATCACAAGGTTGACCTTTAACTCTTTAATCCAATTCTCATAAACATTAAAATTATAATTCTTTAGTGCAGATACTTCTTAATATGGAATACTATTACTACTTGTCTGATTCTTTTGATTATTTCCCCACTTGTTCTAAATCTTTCTAGGATTAAAAGATGTTTGCATAAGTGTTTTATTACAAATAATGTTGGGATTTCTTGTTCTGTTGCCCAGGCTGGAGTGCAGTGGTGTGATGCTGGCTCACTGCAGCCTTGACCTTCCTCTCTGCCTCAGCCTCCTGAGTAGCTGGGACTATAGGCAGTGCCACCATGCCCAGCTAATTAAAAAAGTTTTTTTTGGTAGAGACAGGGTCTCACTGTGTTGCCCAGGCTAGTCTCCAACTCCTGGCCTCAAGCTGTCCTCTCACCTCAGCCTCCAAAATTGTTGACATTTGCCACCATGCCTGGCCCCATATAATTTCTGGGGTTGTCTTCTCAGTTTGCTGAGGTTTTTTTAATAAATAGAGATCTCTGACAGGGACAAGGTTGGGATTCTAACCCTACCTAGACTTCAGATATCAGCTTGAGCCACTTTTGCTTTGATTGGAACATATTCTTGACCATATTTGGTTTGAGCATATTCAGGGATATTCTGCGCTAGTAAGTTTTCTCAACCTTCATCTGAAGATAACTATGTTTTGCCCTTACCCTTTATATACTTTGGCTGGGTATAGAATTCTTGTTCACCACCTTTGTAGTCTTTCTGTAGCATGACCTTCAAAAGTTGAAGAAAGAGGTGTCATAATACTCATGTGCCTTAGAGTCAAGTTATATTTTATTTAATTTGTGTAGCTTCTAATAGGAGCCTGAGACCCCCATTCAAACGGCCATATAACTTGATTAGAGTTTGCACTACTTTAGCACTTAAAATATATAAATATTTTCCCATTTAACTCCAAAGAACTTTAACTTGATAGAATACTGCCTGTTTTTTTTTTTTTTTTTTT
>NW_012119099.1:184163-187789 GCF_000951035.1 Colobus angolensis palliatus
TGCTGAGGTTTTTTTTAAATAAATAGGGATCTCTGATAGGGACAAGGTTGGGATTCTAACCCTACCTAGACTTCAGATACCAGCTTGAGCCACTTTTGCTTTGGTTGGAACATATTCTTGACCATATTTGGTTTGAGCATATTCAGGGATATTCTGTGCTAGTAAGTTTTCTCAACCTTCATCTGAAGATAACTATGTTTTGCCCTTACCCCTTTATATACTTTGCCTGGGTATAGAATTCTTGTTCACCACCTTTGTAGTCTTTCTGTAGCATGGCCTTCAAAAGTTGAAGAAAGAGGTGTCATAATACTCATGTGCCTTAGATTCAAGTTATATTTTATTTAATTTGTGTAGCTTCTAATAGGTGCCTGAGACCCCCATTCAAACGACCATATAACTTGATTAGAGTTTGCACTTATTTAGCACTTAAAATATATAAATATTTTCCCATTTAACTCCAAAGGACTTTAACTTGATAGAATACTGCCTGTTTTTGTTTTTTGTTGTTTTGTACTTTCTGTCTCTTAAAGCAGTATCTTCTTAAAAAAATTTAAATTAACTTTATTTTAAGTTCTGCCATGCATGTACAGGACGTGCAGGTTTGTTACATAAGTAAACGTGTGCCATGGTGGTTTGCTGCACAGATCAACCCATCACCTAGGTATTAAAGCCCCACATGCATTAGCTGTTTAGCCTGATGCTCTCCCTCCTGCCGCCCCCGCCCCCTGACAGGCCCCAGTGTATGTTGTTCCCCCGACCCCTCTGCGCCGTTTCCATGTGTTCTCATTGTTAAGCTCCCATTTATAAGCGAGAATTTGCGGTATTTGATTTTCTGTTCCTGTTAGTTTGCTGAGGATAATGGCTTTCAGCTCCATCCATGTCCCTGCAAGAGGACATGATCTTGTTCCTTTTTATGGCTGCATTCTATTCCATGGTGTATATGTACCACATTTTCTTTATCCACTCTGTCATTGATGGACATTTGAATTGATTCCATGTCTTTGCTATTGTGAATAGTGCTGCAGTGAACATACAGGTGCATGTATCTTTATAATAGAATGATTTATATTCCTTTGGGTATATATTCAGTAATGGAATTGCTGGGTCAAATGGCTTTTCTGGTTCTAGGTCTTTAAGGAATTACCACACTGTCTTCCACAATGGTTGAACTAATTGACATTCCCACCAACAGTGTAGTTCTCCCCAGCCTCACCAGCATCTGTTGTTTCTTGACTTTTTAATAATCACCATTCTGACTGGCATGAGATGGATCTCATTGTGGTTTTGATGTGCATTTCTCTAATAATCAGTGATGTTCAGCTTTTTTTCATATATTTGTTGACTGCATAAATGTCTTCTTTTGAGAAGTATCTGTGTCCTTTGACCACTTTTTAATGGGGTTGTTTTTTTTCTTGTAAATTTGTTTAAGTTCCTTGTAGATTCTAGATAACAGACCTTTGTCAGATGGATAGCTTGCAAAAATGTTGTCCCATTCTGTAGGTAGCAGTATCTTTCTTGATAGTAAAACAAAATGTGATTTAATTGTGGATATCTTTCTTGGGTTTGTCTATCTTACAAGATAATTCTACTGAAACAGTAGTATCAGTTAAAGACACAATACACCATAACATATCTTAAATGAGATAGGGCCTTTTATATTGATAAAAGTGCAATTCAAGAAGAAAAAGTAGCAGTTACAAAGTCCACTCACTAAATAGCAAAACACTGGAAGTAACTAAAGGAGAACCTATTTGAAACACATGGAAAAACTCACAAGTAAAGTGGGAGAATTTAACTGTGTCTTACACAAACCATTTTTTCAAAATGATCATGGAATGGTTAATATATTGATCTATTCTAAGGCCAGAAAGAAAACCTCATTACTGTCATTCAAGAGAAATTTTACTGGTCACTCTGTGATCATAATGCAATAAAAATGTAAATAATGAAAGTTGACATTTTAAAAACTTTATTTGGAAATTTTGACTCAAATAGGAATTGAAAAGTACAGTTATAGATCATTTAGAAAAATAATTATGAAATACTAATAAAGTTACAAATAATAAACAAATTTATTCCTCTGAAAGCTTTTATTATCAAAAAATAAAGAATGAAAATAAAGTAAGTTCTACACAAGGACATTCGAAAGAAAAGAAACAACAAAAGAAATCTGGGATAACTGGAGGGAGTTTTTAAAAATGGCAGAAATTAATGAAGTAAGTTACAACTGTGTCTGTTTCACCCTTCTCTTTCCTCAGTACCTAGCACCTTACTAGACACATGGATAGTGTTTAGTAAATATTGAATAAATATGAATGAGTAAACAAGAAAATCACCAGAATTGAAAAATCTTAAGAGTATATACTTTGTTAAACAATGGAATAAAGTTTTAGTTAGACTCATCAAGAAATAAGATAACACAAATACCCCAAATTATATATATATAATGTGTATATATAATATGTGTAATTTATATTATATATAGTATATAATAGATATGTTAGCTATATATATGTGTATGTATATATATAATATATATAATCAGGGATGTTGGAGATTTTTTAGAAACTAGAATAAAAAATAGAAGATCTTGATAAAATTGAAATTAGGAAAATAAAATTACCAAAATCAATTCATAAAGAAATGAAACACTTGGACAGAAAAATATTCTTGGAAGATGTCACAAAGTGACTTAAGAAAATAGCTCCCGGCTGGGCGCAGTGGCTCATGCCTGTAATCCCAGCACTTTGGGAGGCTGAGGTGGGTGGATCACCGAGGTCGGGAGTTCGAGACCAGCCTGACCAACATGAAGAAACCCTGTCTCTACCAAAAATATGAAATTAGCTGGGCGTGGTGGTGCATGCCTGTAATCTCAGCTACTTGGGAGGCTGAAGCAGGAGAATCACTTGAACCCGGCAGGTGGAGGTTGCAGTGAGCCGAGATCATGCCATTGCACTCCAGCCTGGGAGACAAGAGTGAAACCGTGTCTCAAAAAAAAAAAAAAATAGCTCCCCAAATAATCCTGAATCCAGATGGTGTTATAGGTAAAGTTTTTCAAATATGAGAAAAATATAATTTCTGTGCTATTTAAAGTTGTGTGGTATGTTTCCCAAAGATATTAGATATTAAATATTACAGAGGGTATAGGTAATGATATAAGCTATGTACAGATGATTATTTCATATTTTAATAATTACAATGTGCTAGAAAAACTGTAACTCATACATTTAATCTATATCTGTTGCTTAGGACCAGGTTAAATCAAAGAAAAAATGAGTCAATATTAAATTTATGCAGAAAAATATTAAACACATAAGACAGTTGAGTGCAACTATAGCCAAAATTATGATGGTGATGTTCAAATAATAGAAACTTGAAAAATATTCCAAAGTACAGAAAAGATGGAAAGCATTCCAATTTGTTTTGATAAAAGTAGTACTAATATGTTAATATTATTTCTGATACCAAAGCTTTTCAAAGATGGTATGAACAAAGAAAGCCACAGTATATTCTTACTAATATAGAGGCTCTCCTTAACTGAAATATTAGCCACATTTAATCCAGCCATACATTTAAAAAAAAATTACACCATTGGCTAAAAAGTGGCTTATTCTAAGAATGCAAAA
>NW_012119099.1:187839-213289 GCF_000951035.1 Colobus angolensis palliatus
CCTTAACTGAAATATTAGCCACATTTAATCCAGCCATACATTTAAAAAAAAATTACACCATTGGCTAAAAAGTGGCTTATTCTAAGAATGCAAAAATATTATTAAATAAATAGAATTGGAACTATCAGTAAATTTAAAGATAAAAATTACCATCATACTATATGTCAGTAATGCATTTAATAAAATTTAACATCTACCTCATAAACATTTAATTTCTGTTGGAATAGTCTGGATCTTAAGATAAATAAGATGCTCGCCGGGCGCGGTGGCTCATGCCTGTAATGCCAGCACTTTGGGAGGCTGAGGTGGGCGGATCATGAGGACAGGAGATGGAGACCATCCTGGCTTAACACGGTGAAACCCCATCTCTACTAAAAATACAAAAAATTAGCCGGGCCTGGCGGTGGGCGCCTGTAGTCCTAGCTGCTCAGGAGGCTGAGGCAGGAGAATGGCGTGAATCCGGGAGGCGGAGTTTGCAGTGAGCCGAGATTGCGCCACTGCACTCCAGCCTGGGTGACAGAGCGAGACTCTGCCTCAAAAAAAGATACTCTAAAAGCAGCACATACCATGCTTAACAGGAAACTGAAAACATCCCTATACAGGTCAGGGACAAAACAGTGATGCCTATACAGGACTTTATGACATTGTTTTCAAATATACTAGCCAAAGCAGTAAGATTTTTAAAAAATGGTTATTAAAAATGAGACAAAATTAGCATTATTTGTAGATACTAGAATTCTCTTGTTAAAATAGCCAAGGAGATCAACTTGATCTTGAACTCCTGAGCTCGAGTGATCCACCTACCTCAGCCTCACAAAGTACTGGGATTATAGGAGTGAGCCTCTGTGCCTGGCCACAATGATTTATTAAAAGGTTTCATTCACACTGTGAACAAAATGTATAAAACCTGAGGAAGAAACAAGAAATGTGCATGGCCTGTGTGAGAGCTGTAAACTGTCTGCCCAGGGGCATCGATATAAACTGTCTCCTCAGAGGCGCTAGTGATGATGCGGTAGGTGTCCTCCGTTGAGTGGAGGAATTATCATTATAGTTCTGAAAATCAGAAATAGCTGCTGAATTTTGTAAAATGCTTTTTGGGCATTCACACAGATCTTACTATTTTTCTTTTTAGATATAATGATTTGATAGATTTAAATATCTTCACCTTATAATAAACTTTAAGTCAGGTTTTTCTAAATCTTCCTTTTGGAATTTTTTTTTTTTTTTAACATGAAAGGTGAATTAGCATAATTTTTTCTTGGTGCCTTATTGCATTATATATAAAATAAGGGTATGTGTGCATGGTTAGTTCTAAAGTTCCTGGTAACTTTAACGTTCTGTGATTTTATGGTTTTAGACCTTTTTTTCCCAACAGACAAAGGAGCTTGCTCTGTTGTTCAGGCTGGTCTCGAACTCCTGGCCTCAAGGGATCCTCCTGCCCTGGCCTCCCAAAATGCTGGTGTAATAGGCATGAGCCAGCACTCGTGGCCAGACTTTTAAATATTTCTAATGCAGAGAAGTGTTTGGATTTTACCTCTTGAGTATGTTGCACAAATGTGCTTTAGGTATGGAATTTCTAGCTTGTTGAATTCTATTTTACTTAAAAAAATTTTTTATATGGCTCCAATCAGATCGAACTAGCCTATGTAGTATCATAGAAGTAGCATTATAATATTGAGAATTTTGAAGGGTTCCAGGTATCCTGAAGACTTTACCATCACAGGACAAAAACACTTCTAGGGCTGTCTTCCCACCAGACCCAGCCTCTGCTGTTCTTTCGCTCTTGCTGCCCGCCTCCATCCAGTTTGTCCACTACCTTCTTGCTTAGCCAGTGCATCCGCCTTCACATGGACATTGTGCTGCAGTTGGTTGCTCCTCCAGCTAAGTAAGAACCGTCTGAGGATCCATGTTTATCTTTGCCATCTCCATGGTCTCCAACACTCCGCAGAGTCCTTAGCAAAATGTATGTTTTAATGAATTGATGGCAGCTGTCCCTTGTATTGCCAGGAAAGTTTTGAATTCTCAGGAGAAAGTAAGTTTGATATTTCAAAACTAATGTGGTTGGCCAAATATTTTATATTGGGATTAAAAAAATTATTTTAGTGGCACAAACTTCCAGAAAGCTTGTGCGTAAGAGTTTTTCCTTACCCCACACGACTACAAAGGTGACCCAGAAATCCTGAGCCAGTGGAACTCCTGGGGGGGTGCAGGTATCACAGGGACCTTGCCCTCCCCACTGTCTCCTTTCATCCCTGTCCCAGAGACCTAACATCGCCATGGTCTCCTTTCCCTCAGTCTTTCATATGTATTTGTAAATATTCTTTTACCAATATCATTCTTTCTCTGTTTCTTTTCCTCTTTAACCCTTGCCCTTTTGCTTCAGAAAAATTAGTCTTTTTTCTTTTATGCTCCCCTCATTTCCAACTTCCTATTCCAAATTAAGCCTAATTATGGTTGAGTGTTAAGATTAGGGTTTATGATAAACCTAGAAAGATAAAGTAATATATTTTGATGTGAAACTGTATCTAGTAAAGAACTGGTGCCAGCCACCTCCAAAGCCCTTGAAAATCCGCTTTGCTTTATCTGCCAGAGAATTCATCTCTTTCTCTAATTGGTCCTGCTTTTCTCTCTAGTACAAGCAGCCAAATTTTAAAAAAATCTTGAAAGGTTACATTATAAGCAGTCTAACCTTCTGATCTGAGTCTATTCATAGTGGTAAAAAACTATTATGAAAATTATCTGTTTATAGTTATATTTTGGCCTCCTTTGCTCTCACCTCAGTCTGAGTACGTTACAGTATGCTGAAGTTACATGGAATTAATATGCTTCTAAACTGGACCAAAAATGTGATATAACAGCCTGTATTTGCAGGTGAACAAAGTATGAGTGAGAGGGGTATGTGGCTCTGTGTGTTTTGTTTGCCCGTGTGTATATGTGTTTCTGTGTTCCTCCTGCACGACTTCCCTGACAGCCTGTGCTTTATGCTTTCATAGGGATTTTCAATCATAAGGGAAAGAAGAAAGAATGAAAATCAAGATATAACAGTAATCGGATCAATGATGACATTTTAGTGTGAACTGTACATTACCTCTTCTGTAAATTTTGGTATCCAGAACCTTATGCTAACCCTTTTAGATAGAAAACAGTGCTTGAAGTATATCACAAGCATGCCTTTTTCATTTACTGTTTTTTCATTACTTAAGTTATTCCTTTTCTTTTTGTGTGTGTGTCAGGGTCTTAGTTTGTCACCCAGGCTGGAGAGCAGTGCTGCAATCATGGCTCACTGCAGCCTCAACCTCCCAGGCTCAAGTGATCCTCCTGCCTCAGCCTCTCTAGTAGCTGGGACCACAGGCATGTGCCACCTCGCTTGGCTAATTTTTTAAATTTTTGGTAGAGGTGGGGTCTTGCTGTGTTGCTTAGGCTGTGTTGCTCAGAATTAATGTGAATTCTGGTACCAGCTTTGCCTCTGGAGATGCTCTGGGGCTTCTTGATGGCTGTGGTCAGCCCACACCATGGTCATGTGCTTCCCAGCATTCTGGTCATTCCTCGCTTATCTACTGCCTCTAATTGTTCCTGTGTGCCTGGAAACTGGTAGCCAAACCTGCCAGAACTGTATACAGACCAGAAGTGCTTCTCCTAGTAGTAAGCAGGTGTGGAGGTTTAGGGGACAGTCATTTTGAGCTTCTCTGGAGCTCTCTTCCTTTTCCCGCTGAAATGACATCATCTCAGGTAGCTGAGTGGCCATAGAGCTGTGTCACTGCACAAGCATGTGGTCAGGTGCTGTTCCCCTGCCCTGGCACCTGTGGAAGATGCGTGGGCCTGCTTTCTGTTGCTTTCTTGTACCACACCACACCCATCCTGGCCTCAGGGCTCCTGCTTGGGCTTCCCTGTGCCTCGATGCTCCTCTCACAGCATGCTACAGCTGACTCCTCCATGGGTTGACTGCAAGGCCCAATTTGCACAGGATAGTTCTAGTTAACACCTAATTGTGGATCAGTTTACTCCTGTTATTTTTACTCTCAAAAAGTGCCCCAATTTGGAAAATAAAATACACCATCTCCTACTTAACCATTTCAGGTCTCAGTCCAGTGTCACCTGCTTCAGGTAGACCTTTCCCTTTCTCTCTCAGGGGGCAAGTTTCCTGGTTTGCTGTGGCTGCAAAATAAACCCCAGGGCTTGGTTGGGCTGAGCCAGGGTTTGCCAGCAGACAGATTCAGGCTTCTTTCTATGTGAGGGCCCATGGCAGGCCAGCGTGGGAGGATGTGAGATGGGAGGGGCAGCCAGGTGCTGGGAGGGTTGGGAGAGACATGGGGAGGAAAAGTGAGGACTGAAGCCAGGGGGAAGAAACATAGAAGTGTGCTGTAAGCTCTGTGCACACCAGCCCTTGATGAGTTTTAATCTGCTTTACCTCTCAAGGCTGTAAGAGTCAGATCTGAGTGTTTTGAAAATGAGACGGCGTGTGCAATTAACTTGAAGAGAACTGATACAGGAGAGATCTCTGGTGAGGCTTGATTATAAGTGGATGACATTAAATAAGCAAGCTTCATTTTTTTCTCGATGATAGGTTGGACTGTTAGACAAAACTTTGGATTCAGAGAAGCACTGTAGGTGCATTTCACCTCCTGTCTTTACCTTGATGGATTTTCATGTTGGTCAAATGAAGACTTGAGCCCCATCTATGAAATCCCGTCCAATTTTTAGAAGTATATAATTCTGTTGTATGCTCTAGAGAGTCCAGACTATAAAGCATTTTGAATTTTACTTATTTCTTTTCCCCCGATTGTGGGCCAGAAAGGAAAACTTCCAAATAAGGATGCCCAGTCCACTCTGGGAAACACAGGGAAACAAGAACTAGAATACAAGTCTAGCCTTTGCCCTGGCATGAAAAGAATGCAGACTGTTAGCTGACCTAAAGGTTTCTGTTTTATTTCATGTTTAGGTGAAATGGTCAGCTTTGAGCATTACTCCCAAAGAAGTTTCTCCCCAGACTTTAAGATATTTGTGCAATATTAAGATGGTTTTATTATCTGTGAGACAGCTGTGGTCACTTTTATTTATGAAACTGCCATGTTTATTGTATATTTATCAGGAGCTGTGCTGGAAAGCTGAATTCAGAGAAATAAACCTGGGCTCACAAATGATTATGGTGACATTCAGTATACCCCCCATGAGACTATCACTAACATTGCTAGGTTGCTTCCCAGCAGTTTAGCCACCTCAACCATAAAGGAATGGTGAAGTAATGATGGCAACTTGCCTCATTGGAGAGTGTGCAGACTGCCGTTTTAAACTGTAATTGTCAGGATTAGACCTCAACCATGGTGAAATGTTGGACATAAAGGTACGTGAACAAAGCTAAGTGCAAAGTTGTGTGAATGCTGATTCAATCTTTGTGAAAGTACAGTCCACAGGACACAAATTGGCAAAATTCATTTGCCTTACAGTGCTTTAAAGTTTTTTGAATTATAACACTTTGGGCCTGAGTTCTCCACTTGCTGCAGTTCCTGCCAGCCCTTTTGTTCTCTGCTTGGCTCTCACAGACATTTATTTACCTGTTTAGCTCTATAGACAGTTGAAATTTTTGGTGTTTTTTTTTTTTTTTTTGGAGACAGAGTTTTGCTTTTGTTGCCTATGCTGGAGTGCAGTGGTACGATCTTGGCTCCCTGCAATCTCCACCTCCCAGGTTCAAGCGATTCTCCTGCTTAGCCTCCCAAGTAGCTGGGATTACAGGCATGCGCCACCACACTTGGCTAATTTGGTATTTTTAGTAGAGACAGGGTTTCACCACGTTGGTCAGGCTGGTTGTGAACTCCTGACCTCAGTTGATTCACCTGCCTTGGCCTCCAAAAGTGCTGGGTTTACACACCTAAGCCACTACACCCGGCTGGCATTTGAAGTTTTGACTCCGATAAAGAAAAGAAAAGACTATTATAATATTGGAATTTAAATTACAATAAAGGTGATTTTTAAATAAAGTAAATTTTAAAAATTAAATTGGTATACTGTAAATATGCAGTGAGGAGATAATTGATCTTCCTGGTTACTTCCCAGGGAAGCAGGCCTCGAGACCCAGATTTGTGTGCAGAGTTTGTGGGGGATGCCTCTGGGAACAGTACCAATGAGGGGGTGAAGGAAGCTGGTTGGGCAGAGGGAGTAGCTAAGGTGGATGCAGCTGCGACAGCTGCCTCTTCAGAAGGTCCCAGGGGATTGAGCTGGAATGGGCCTTCAGTGTCCCAGATGGAGACCGGGTGGTCACATCACTCTCTCTCCCCCATCAGTCTTGGAGGGGAGTCTGCAGAGAATCTGTTTCTTTGCCTTTTCCAGCAGTCTTGCCCTTCATTTCCTTTATAAATCTCAAACACTCACCGAGTATTTTCTTCTTTCAAAAGTTTATTCTCAGGGAGGTGGCTCCCTGGCTGACCACAGATCCCACCTGCATTCAGCTTGGCTGACTCAGGAGGTCAGCGCCCAGACCTGACTCATTTTCTTCCTCTCCTTGCCGACCTCACCATGGCCTGCTTCCTGGCACCTCATTTGGCCAAGCCCTCTGCCCATCTCCTCTTTGCCTGTGGTGGGTGGGCAGGCCAGGCCAGGCTCACCCTCCAGTGTGGAGGGCGGGGTCAGAGGCCCCTGGACAGCCTGGGGCTGCCTCTGTGCTCTCCAGCTCAGTTTTGGCGGGAGAGCCCTGGCTAGTTGTCGAAAAAGTGTGCCTCTATTTCCAGGGTAATGCTGTGGGCCCAGCACCTTCAGCCTGCAGCCCGCAGAGGGGATGTAGTCATGCCAAAGCTCCTGATGCCATCATCAACCCGTTAGAACCCTTCACCTCCTCCTCCACTCATAAGTCATTAGCCCTAAGCCAGCACAGCACTTCTAATTCAGGCAGTTGATCATCATCTAGATGTGAATCCCATTTCATTAATTTTTGCCTGGAAATTGGCACTCCCTTTAAAATCTTTTAATGCTTTCGTTTACTGCAAGTTTTCTTCCATGACTTTTTCTTCTGTGTGTGCCCTCTCCTGGCTCTCTGGCTTTCCTGTTTTACTTGTATTGGATCTTTTCAATCTTCTATGTCTCTTAAATTTTTAAAACTTCTATTCATTTCAGTATTCTTTTATTCACAACTCTGAGTGAATTTTCTTAGTTGGTCTTCTCATTCATTCACTGGATTTTCTGTAGTGTCCAGTATTGCTCGTGATCATTATTTTGCAAGTGATAGCAGTCTTTTCTGATATGACATTTTCCCTTTTAACAAAGGTATTTATCTTTTAAAATCTTACTGAAAACATTGATGAGAGACTTTCTAAAGGACTATTACTACACTGGCCTTGCTGGGTATGTGGGTACCCATGACTGTTCTGCTCCTAAAGTTTAAGTACTGAGACTTCTGTAGCCCAGGTCCCTTGGGGGCCTGGGCCTCTGCTGGGTGGGACAATGGGCTGGATGCACATTTAGGGTAGGCTTTAGTGCAGCATTCCTAGTCTGAACTTCTCCTGTGTCATGCCAAGGGATTTGAATCCAGGTGTGAATTCAACCACTCAGAAAAGAGAACCATACTGACCTATGGCACATTGAGTAGAGAGTATTTTTAAAATCAATTTGGCCTGATTTAAACTATATTCAGCCCCCTCGGCTTATGTAAATGCACAAATTTCTGCAAATTCTCTGCATAGAAGTTTTTTCTTCATGCTTTCTGCAGCGAAAATTCTTATCCTGGCTTCCTTTATGTACTAGCTGTAGGATTGCAGGCTAGTTTCTTGCTTGCTTGCTTCATTCCCCTCCTGTGTAAAATGGGGCTGATAGTATATCCTTAGGAAGTTCTTAGAACAAAACCCAGAAGTTAATAAGTTATCAATGAGTGTTAATAAATGTTAAATAAATTAGCAGAAAACGTTAGTTTCAAAAAATCTTAACCCCTTCTCTTTTTCTTCTATCTTCTCCCCCTAATTTTCCTACTTTTCAGTCATTTTCCTTGAGGGTAGGCAACATTTCATTTCTCACCAAATGCCGACAGGTGCTTCCCTCTACTTCTGTGTCCCTGTCCTTCTCCCACCACCCTCCTTGCCTTCTCTAAGGTATTCTTTATGTAGTCAGGGAGTGTATTGGTTCCTGTTGCTGCTATAACAAATAACTACAAATTTAGTGGCTTCAAAAACAACGCAGAATTATTTCCTGGCAGTTCTGGAGGTTAGAAGTCTAAAGTCAAGGTACTGGCAGGGCTGTGTTCCTTCTGGAGGCTTCAGGGGAATATCCATTTTCTTGCCTTCCCAGCTTCTAGAGGCCACTAGCATTCCTCGGCTTGTGGTCCCCTCTTCCCTCTTCAGAGTATATTGCTTCAACCTCTTGGGCTGTCATCATGTCTCCTTTTTCCATCCCTGCTTGTCCTGCATCCCTGTTGTAAAACCCTGGTGATTATGTTGAGCCCAGCAGAGAATTCCGGATAATCTCTTTATCTCAATATCCTTAAGCACATCTGTAAAATCCCTTTGTTGTGTGACAAACTCACAGGTTCTAGGGATTAGGATGTGGACATATTTGGGGGACTGTTATTCCGTGTGCTGCAGGAAGGTAGATGTGTAAACCTTTTATCATAGCACAGTGCAGGTGGGACCTGCACAGTGGTGCCCTGAGCAAAAGGTGTGGACCTCAGACAGGGAAGCAGTTATTTCTGAGGACATTGGGAAAAGTTTGACAGAAGAGAGATGTTGGAGCTGCGTCTTAAAGGATGAAGAGGCCAGGGAAATTTGGAAGGCTTTTAGGCTGAGGAAACAACACTTGCTAAGAAACAGAGTTGTAAAAAAAATCCTGCAATTTTGAGGAATAGTGAAGTCTTTGATGTTGCTAAGACACGGGGTACATTGAGGAGAGTGGTAGGCAAAGAAAATTGTAGGTTAAAACTAGAATGTGCTGTGATGATGAGCTTCTAATGTATCCTGTGAAGAGAGGGGAGCCAGTAGAGTTGTTTTGGTGGCTTTTCAAATATAAATTTTTGTCTGATTGTGTAAGTAGTTTTCTTCTTCTAGAAAATGAAGAAACCAAATAAGTATATCAGGAAAATAAAATCATTCAAAGTCCTGACAGAGATAATGACTGTTGACATTTCTGTGTAGTGTCATTATTGAGCCATTTGTGTGTCTGTTTACCCAGTTGAAACCTCCCTGTATATTAAATTTCATATCTTGAATTCTTTACTTAATGGCATATCAACATTTCTTCATGTAATTAAATACTCTTAACTATCCTTAACATCTCCATAATATCCTATTGTATATATTACCATAATTTATTTAATCCTTCATTGTTAGATTCAATATTTTTCTATTTTATTTTATTTATTATTATTTTTTGAGACAGAGTCTCTCTCTGTTGCCCAGGCTGCAGTGCAGTGGCGCGATCTCGGCTCACTGCAACCTCTACCTCCTGGGTTTAAGCAATTCTTCTGCCTCAGCCTCCCGAGTAGCTGGGACCACAGGCGTGTGCCACCATGCCTGGCTAATTTTTGTATTTTTACTAGAGACGGGGTTTCACCATGTTGGTCAGACTGGTCTTGAACTCCTGACCTCATGATCCGCCTGCCTCGGCCTCCCAAAGTGCTGGGGTTAACAGGCGTGAGCCACTGCACCTAGCCATATTTTATTTTATTTATTTATTTTTGAGGCAGGGTCTGTCTTGCCCTGTCACCCAGCCTGGGGTACAGTGGTACGATCACTGCTCACTGCAGCCTTGACTTCTCAGGCTCAAGCGATCCTCCCACCTCAGTCTCCCTAGTAGCTGGGACTGCGGGCGTGAGCCACCACTCCCGACACCTCTCTATTTTAAATAATACTAACACATAGATCTGTGTTTAAGTGTTTGAATGTTTCCTCAGGGCAGGAGTGCTTCTCCTCTGTTTATTCTCTTGAGTTGTGAGATCAGGTAGAAATGTTCCCGTGTCTAGGTGGAGGAGACCCCAAGTGCTCTTTCATTCACTCCTGGGCACTAGAGTGGAAACTTCTGTGTCTTTCTCTGTGTGATGATTTGTGTGGGTGCCAAAGGCCAAACCCATATTTAGCGAAAAAATAGTGTGATCCACTTAAAAGGGGATTTAATAACTTGAGATGGAGATACCAAGCTGAACATTGACAACAAGCATAACTAAATCAGAGAGGCAGAAGAAAGCACAGAAAAAAAGTACTGACTTTTAAAGAATGATTACTCCTGATTTAAAATTTTTACTAGATGAAATACAAAGGGTAACAGTCTCTGCTGAGAACTGAATTAATTTTCTGGAAGGAAGGAGTGTCTTGTAAAACAAAGATACTGTGAGGTGAAAAACGTAAGATGCTTAAGGGATCTGTGTAGGAGACCTAATAATTGAACAATAGGATTCCTAGAAGGGGACAAAGTAACAGATGGAAAATACATCGTATTATAAAAGAAGAAAACCTGAGCTGAACAAAATTTTAGACTTCAGATTGAAAGGACTCATGGAATTCTTTTTTAAAAGACATTATTGCTGGACTGCAGCAATAAAGGTAGAAATCCTGCCAACTTCTAGACAGGAAGATAGGTCAGTTTTGAGGGGAATTGGGATGCCATTGGAGTTCTTATCCACTTCACAAAGAAGCTGGAATAGAGTCTGTATGGATTATTTACTCTAAAGAAGTAATATAAATCTTCTGTATTCAACCATATCAGCCTAGGTTTTTACTTGCATGCCACAGAAGCTGATTTTGGTTGGCTTAGGAGGAAAAATTTTTAAGGATGTTGAGTTGCAGTGAAATTGTTAGAAGGACTAGAGAGAGATGCCTACAGGCTCTGCAGCCAGGGACAGTGGATCAAATCTTACACAGAATTGCCCAGGCCAGATGCTGCTGCTGTGTTCCTGGGCATAGACAGTGTAGCTTGCACCAGACGCCGCAGGCACTAAAGTCTACAGTGAGTGCCTTGGCCACTGCTTTCTGGGATCTTGATCTTGCTGCAGCTACCATTGTTGCAGCGAGCATTTTCTATCATAGTCCTTACTTTGCAGCATTAGTTCCTGAATCAAAGTCTGGGACGGGTGTAAATAATGGCAGGGTCAAGGGGCCTCCTAGCTGCAAGGGGGCACTGAGAAAGCAGGCAGCTGGCATTTTTAGCTTATTTAATGAGAGATAGACTCTACCTTTAACTGAAACTAATAAGGTGGGAAAGTCCCCAGGCTTAGAAAAGAAGGGTTCAAAAGCTAGGGAGTCAGAAAGAATGTCCGAGATCAAGTCCTCCTGCCCAGATATAATTCAGTGAACCAGGGCAAAGGAAGAGTATTTTTAGCCATGAAGGATTCATCCATCTCATTTGAACCAATATTCAAATGTCCAATTAGATACTGGTAATTGGCTTAGAATAGAAATATGAAGATAGAAGAAAATGAATAATATAAGAAACAGTAGAGAGCAGTGAATCTTGCAGCAGGAAACATTGCATAGATAAATGGAAGATATTAGCATGGCAAAAGATTCAGAATGTAAGTGTAAAGTAAGAATTATTGAAAGGAAGGTTCGTACTACCTTGGAACGTCTAGGAAATAGCCTGGAACTAAAAATTCTAGACCATCTGAGCAAAATCCTGGACTAGGATTGCAGGCATTCAGATATAAAATTCCTCTAAAAATTTCATCTTTGTTGGTGAGGGACTGGGGAGGGGAGATGATTATTTAGTTTGGATGAAGGTTTAATTAAAAGTGTTAGAAATGGCAGGTGACTACTAACCAAGTAGTAAAACATAGTATTCCCAAAATGATAGGGATCAAGGATGATGGTGAGCAGAGAGGTAAGCAGGCCAGGAAGGAATAAAGAGAAGTAATATCGAATTAGCAAAAGCGAGGAGAGGAAAAAGATGAAATGAGTTAACAAATAGTAAACAAAAATCAAGTGGAAACAATAAAGCCAAATGAACAACCCCACAGTAAATACTCTTCAGCTAAATTCACCTATTAAAAAACAAGAGTCCAGAATATTAGTGTCAGAGCAAGATGCAAGAACAAAAGCATTGAACAGGACTAAGAGATACTGTGTATTGGTAGAAACCAAAAATATAAAGTGTAATTGCCTTTAAGCAGCAAAATGCATAGAACAAACACCAGAAACAAAAGAATTTGATAAGAAACATATTATACTAGGAGATGCTAATTACATGTCTTTTCTAATTTGATGGATCAGCTAAGCTAAATTGCCAACTTGGATGCTCACAGGGGCTGGTGGGGAGCATGAATATGTGAATTATATGGTGGGAGACCAGGTATGGTGGGAATTGCACAGTGAACTGGATAATGCATGTCTTGCCTAAAGGCATTGAAATTCACACATTTTAAGGCACTTTGCCAGTCAAACAAAATATATTTGTAGCTTACTTGCAGCCTTCCAGTTTTCAACCTTTGAAACAAAAAAGCAAAAGTATAGAGGTTAGAAGCAACATATGCAACAAATTTATAGATCAGGGAATGTACATTTTTCCCTAGGTCTAGGGAGTATTTACAGAAGTTGATCATGTCCTTTATCACAGAAAACACAAAGTGAAATACGAAAATTTTGATTTTTATATGCAGTAACCTGTCATCTCAGTCCAGTGAAATTAGTGGTAAAAAAAGAGATGATTATAACAGCAACAACAATAAAACTACCTTGGAGTTAAGAGCCACTGTTGTAAAATAATCTCTGCACCAAAAGAAAATCTAGACAAATTATAAATCATCTAGAAATAAAAGAAATAGAAGCATTTTGATAAAATTTGTAGAATAGAACTGAATCTATAGTCAGAAAAAAGTATAATCTTAGATGCTTGTATTAGTATAAGAAAAGAATGACAAAATATATGAGTGAAATATTCAACTAATGAAACTAGAAAAAAGTACAAAATAAAGATGAATAAAGGTAAAAGCTGAAATGAATGAAATAGAAAATAAAATGGTAGAGAAGATAAGAATAACACTAGTTCTTTGAAAATGCAAATAATGGAAATTATTCTTGATTAAAGGAAAAAGAGGAAAAAGTATTAACAAGGAAGAATCTATTTATTGTTATAGGTATGGAGTAAATGAAAAATTAAATCTGCAACAATACTTGTGAAACACTGGAGGAAGTGGACAATTTTCCCTCAAAATATAAACTCACAAATTGTTTTCTAGAAAAAATATAAAACCTGAAGTATTATTGCTACTATTTAACATTGTTTTGGTATTGATGCAATAAGGCAAAAACATTTTTTGGCTTAAATACTGAAAAAGAGAAAAATAAATTTGACCTAAGAATAAGAGAATTTGTGATTATATATAAGATAAATATAAAAAGAACAAAATAGCTTTTTTCTATGCCATCAATAACTGGTTAGCATTGGAATGTGAAAAAAAATTCAATTCACAAATACCATAAAATATCTAGGAGTAATTTAAACTAGAAAATTATGGGACATAAAGTGAGTAAGTATTAAATCTTATTGTGGTTCATAAAACAAGACCTGAAATAATGGAGAAACTGCATTATGTTCCAGGATGGGTAGACATAATGTTATAAAATTATCCTTCCCAAGTAGCCTGGTTAAGAGACTAATTCTGCCCAGAATTTTTCATTAGGAAAAAAGGAAGCTCCTTATATTTAAGTCTGAGAAAGCATCTTTTTAAACTTAGCAAATTCTTAATAACTTTACTTTTGAATAATGAAGTAATACTTCAGACAAACCTCAATTTTTTCTTTTTCTTTCTCTCTTTCTTTTCTTTTTTTTGGAGATAGGGCCTCACTCCACTTTCCCAGGCTGGAGTGCAGTGGCATGATCTTGGTTCACTGTAGCCTCAACCTCCAGGGCCCAGGTGATTCTCTCATCTCAGCCTCCCAAGTAGCTAGAACTACAGGTGCACACCGCCATGCCCCACTAAACTTTTTGTATTTTTAGTAGAGAGCCGTGTTGCTCAGGCTAGCTACAAACTCTTGGACTCAAGTAATTTGCCTGCCTTGGCCTCCCAAAGTGCTAGGATTACAGGCATGAGCCACCATGCCCGACTTCTTCAATTTGTTTTAAATTGAGTTTTATAGTGGCTACCTGACAAAATTGGTTTTAAAAAAGATAGACAATTTTTTTTTTTTTAATTTAGTACTTATTCCGTTGGGTATGATCTCATAGTTACAAGTGTTATTATTGTTGAATTGAGGCTTTGAAACACTGTGTAACAGTTCTATAAGTGGTTAGGTTGTAGAGATCACAAATGTATACCTACAGGAATGATTTTTTTAAAAACTGGCCTAATGTCATATAAATACATATTTGTGACTTAGTATAACATTTTCAATGACAGCATAATACTATCACTGGATTCAGAAAGTACTGAGTCTCAAGTAACTTAGCGGACAGAGGAAAGGGGTAAGGAAAGAGAGAACCAAGGTGATGCATGATACCTGCACTGCCTGTTAAAGAGAGCTTCCAGAAAGTGCTTCATCTGCTTGGCCAGAACCTAGCCATCTGGCCACACCGAACCTCCAAGTGCCTAAGAAAAAATTGAGTTACTGAGAAAGAAAAGAGAACAAATAATGGGGTACAAGTAGCCTCTGCTTGGACATAATAGTATTCTGGGGGAAAACATTATAAAATATACTGAAATATTAGTACACTTGTAAACAAATAAAAGTAAATGCCAAAAGAGGTGATGGAGGAGGTCAGTAGGTAGAGGGTGATGAGCAATCAAGTGGCAAAAAAGAAAAAAGGTGTTCAACATCAGTAGTAATCAGAGAAATGCACATAAAAAGAAATCATTTTTCAACCTTCAAAAAGAGTAACTTCCAGTGGTGGGAAGTGTACAGAGAAACAGTTACTCCTATATATCTACCCCAGTGGTGTCTGAATGATTACAATCTTTTTTATAAAGCAATCTGGCAATAGTTTTGAGATTGAAAATATGTTTCTCTTGAGGAATCTAGGAATTCTGTCTTGTAGACATAAAAGCAGAAGTACATACTTATGTTGCAAATGTAGGAAAAGTTTGCTAATTGCAGTATTTTTTTGTTCTGACCCGAATCTAGGAATACTGAATGTCCCTCAGTAGGAATTGGTTAAATAAATTATATTACAGTCATCCTCAGTATCTTTCAGAGATTCATTCCAGGATCTCCCATGGATACCAAAATCCACAGATACTGAAGTCCCTGATATAAAATGATATACAATGGCATAGTATTTGCATTTAAACTACGCATATTCTCCCATATAGTTTAAATCATCTCTAGATTACTTATACTACCTAATACAATGTAAGTGCCGTGTAATTTGTTGCTATATTGTTCAGGGAATAATGACAATAAAAATGTGTCTATATACATTCAGATGTACCCATCCCTTTTTTCCCAAATAATTTCTACCTGTGGTTGGTAGAATTCCGGGAGGGGAACCCACAAATATGGAAGGCCGACTGTATCATTCTTGTGAAATTTTATTAAATAAGAATGATGTTGACTGGGCGCGGTGGCTCACGTTTGTAATCCTAGTAATTTGGGAGGCCGAGGCAGGCAGATTGTCTGAGCTCAGGAGTTTGAGACCAGCCTGGGCAACATGGCAAAACCCCATCTCTACTAAAAAAAAAAAAAAAAAAAAAAAAAAAGACAGGAAATTAGCCGGGTGTGGTGGCACGTGCCTATAGTCCCAGCTACTTGGGAGGCTGAGGCATGAGAAGTGCTTGAATCCGGGAAGTGGAGGTTGCAGTGAGCTGAGATTGTGCCACTGTACTCCGGCCTGGGTGACAGAACAAGACTCTTGTCTCAAAAAAAAGATGTAGAGGTAAGAAATACTATTAAAAAGGACAAGTGAGAGTTATTTCCTGGAAGCTATGACCAGAATGTATTCTCAGGGTACATATATAACTTGCAAGAGACTGTTTACACCTTTATGTCATAGTGCCTATGCTGTGATCCCAAACGAAAGGCCAAGCATGTTTGTGTCAATACGGAGAAAGTCTTGGAAGAATACATTCTTTCCAAACTGTTCATAATGATTATCCCAGGCAAGTAGGGGATTTTGATTACTTTATTTTGCTTTTAGAAAGAGCATGTATTATTTTTATATGTGAGGGCTTAGGGGAGTTTAGTTGTGAAAAGTATGAACTTTGGAGCCCACATTTCCTGAGTTTGAATTCTAGCTCAAGCTGTGTGATCTTGGGCAAGTTATCTCTACTGTGCCTCAGTTTCCTCCTTGGTAAAATACATGTAGAAACAGGATCTACTGTGTATAGTTTCAAACAAGTCAACGTATGTAAAGTATTTGGTACCGTAGAAGTTCTACATAAGAGTTCTATATAAGAGAGGGCCGGCTTTATTATTTTTAAACACTTTAAGTAGCAGTATTAAAGTAAGTCAAGGGTAGAGGAAAGGTCATTATATTCTTTCCGTGGTAAAGTGCTAAACATATTTTCATCAGTCCTAAAGCTTGATTTTGAAGAACATGGTGATGCAGCAAAATATTTATTAATATTTCTTGCCTTCTTTTCACTGGAGTGAAGAAACAGGATCAACTGGCCTGAGAAAGTGCGAAGCATCGCGTTTTGTATTTAACAGAGTGGGATTTATAGCTGTCTTCACTGTGTTTTTGGAATTGCCTGATTGTCCACAGAATTCGCACTGGTTCCATGTCTAAACACTTCAGTGATGCAAAAATCAGTTTGGGAAATAGAGACACTTGAATGAATGGGTTTTGAGATAAAAATCTGTCTTGTCATCCTCCTGAGGTGAGGCAGATTGCATTTTCCAGCTGAAGCTGTCACTCTCCCTTGTCCCACATGCCCTCCTACAGTGTGACTCTGCCACTTACTCTGTCAAGGGATCTGCATCTTGAATCTGGGCAGGCCCAGACTGCTTCAGCAGGTAGAAGAGGGTGGAAGTGCTCTTCTGACTGCTGAGGCTGAGTTATAAAAGGCCGTGCAGGCCCTTCTTGTTTATAGGGGCCCTTGTGCCTGGAGCAGTGAGCCATTCTGTAATAAGTCCAGCCACTGTGAGGCCACCATGCTGGGGAGACTACCACATGGTGCTCCAACCCACAGTCCGTGGAGCTCCCATCTCAGCCAGGGTTTCAGATGACTGGAGCCACCTCCT
Source organism: Colobus angolensis palliatus (assembly GCF_000951035.1). Lineage (NCBI taxonomy): Eukaryota > Metazoa > Chordata > Mammalia > Primates > Cercopithecidae > Colobus > Colobus angolensis. Next base: position 204,918 of record NW_012119099.1, read on the forward strand.
AGTGTCTACGTGAGAATGGCCTAGCCGAGCTCTTCGCAAATTCCTGATCTGCAAAATGATCAGAAAATAAAACGTTTTGTTAAGTGATGAAGTTATGGGGAAATTTGCTCTGAAACAGTGGTGGCAGGAACGTAAGGGTTAGTAAACAGCAGTGACTCTGTGATGAAGAAGTTCATTCGCTCATGTTGGAAAGACCTTTGCAGAGCCAACCTCCACTGCTTCTTGCACACGGATGGTCCCATGAACCAGAAGCATTTGTCTAGTGATAATCACAGGAGTCTTAAAGTGTGGTGTCCTGTTTTGTTTTGTTTTGTTTTGCTTTTTTGAGGCAGTCTCTCTCTGTTGCCTAGGCTGGAGTGCAATGGCAGGATCTTGGCTCACTGCAACCTCTGCCTCCTGGGTTCAAGTGATTCTTCTGCCTCAGCCTCCTGAGTAGCTGGGACTACAGGCACCCACTACCACACCCAGCTAATTTTGGTAGATTTAGTAGAGATGGGGTTTCACCGTGTTGGTCAGGCTGGTCTAGAACTGCTGACCTCAGGTGATCCACCCTCCTCGGCCTCCCAAAGTGCTGGGATTATAGACATGAGCCACTGCACCCAGCTGTGTTTTGTATTTTTTATTTCACATTGCATTTTAACTACAGACATACGGCGATATTGTGAATTCAGTTTCAGACCACCACAGTAAAATGAATTACATGAGGTTTTTGGTTTCCTGGTGCATACAAAAATTTTGTTTATACTATATTGTAGTCTATTAAGTGTGCAATAGCATTACATCTAAAAAAAGCAATGTACATGCCTTAACTTAAAAAATACTGCTAAAAAATGCTAACAAAGTAAGCACATTCTGTTGGAGAAATGGTGCCGATAGACTTGCTCGATGTAGGGTTGCCACAAGCCTTCAATTTCTAAGAAATGTATTATCTGCAAAGCGCAACAAAGCAAAGCTCAATAAAGCAAATGCTTGTATTGTGTTTCATGTATACTAAAAGTATGCCAAATGGTTTACATGATTTTTGTGTGTATGTATCTGCTTATGAGATGGGTCTCACTCCCATTGCTCAGGCTGAAGTGCAGTGGTGCAATCACAGCTTACTGCAGCCTTGACTTCCCAGGCTCAGGTGATCATCCCACCTCAGCCTCCTGAGTAGCTAGAGCTGCAGGCACACACCATCACACCCAGCTATTTTTCTGTATTTTCAGTAGAGATGGTTGTCTCCCTATGTTGCCCAGGTTGGTCTCAAACTCCCGCCTTGGCCTCCCAAAGTGCTGGGATTATAGATTATAGGTGTGAGCCACTGAGTCTGGCCAATTCTTGTTTCTAATTGTTGCCTGATGTCCCCTGCTGGGACCTGAAGTCTTTTGGGTTGGTTGGTTGTTCACCTGGCACACTACACCAGTTCCATCTGCTGTATTAATTATACAGGTCTGAGTATCCCTTATCTGAAATGCTTGGGACCAGATGTGTTTTGGACTTTGGATTTTTTTTGTATTTTGGAATACTTGCATTATACTTACCAACTGAGCATCCGTAATCTGGAAATCTGAAATACTCCAATGAGTGTTTTCCTTTTATGGTCATGTCAGCGCTCAGAATGTTTAGGGTTTTGGATTTTTTTCTGGATTAGGGATGCTCAACCCGTACCAGTATGCTACACCAGGGAACTGACTTGGCATTGGTCAGACCACATTTTGAACACTTTTTGGTTGACATCCCAGCATTTACCCCTCTTCTCCCAGGAATTCTCTTTAGTTTATTCCCACTTTCAAGTGAGTCAGCATATCACCCTGGTCTCAGTGAGTCAAGGATGGCACAGACTCAATCAGAATGAGTGTTGAGGAGACGTTTGTTGGGGTGCCTGGGAGAGAGTCCCTGCTCTTTGCTGGATATGATGGTGTGCAGATGTGAGGCCTGGAGCTGTCAGTACCATCATACTGCCATGAGGGCAGGCAGCTTATTGATGAGGGTGATCTGTGGAGGAAGGGAAGAGCAGAAGATGGAGAAAAATTGACCTTGAGAGAACATCTTTCAGTTGAGCCAGACCTGAAGTTGGACTTGATCCTAGACTTTCAGTTATGTGAGCTAAATCTTTTTATTGCTGTAAGCTTGAGTTGGGTTTTCTGTTGCAACCAAGAGACTTTTAACTCACAGAAACCCACATCTGCAGTGTTTCTGAGATTCTGGATAAGATTTCAGAGGGACCTTGGTAAATCAGAAGCTCTCTAGGCAGTTTATCCAGTGAATGGACCCCGGGACCTGTGAGGCCTGGTGGGAAGAATTAGGAATGTTTTGAGTGAAGATTTAGAAGACCAATGGGGAAACAAAGCTGCCTGCACACATTCAGATGTCAGGTGGAAGAGGCAATAAATTTGTTCTTTGTGGTTACAGAGTATTTCAGAACTGGAGCCAGTGTGTGCCATGTTAATGAAGATATAGAATTCAGCCTCATATAAAGAAGGATTGTCCAACTATTTGAGCTGCTCAACAGTGGAAGGCGCTGTCTAGTGGTGGGTTTCCTTTTACTGAAAATATTCAATGGTAACTGGAACCTGAGAGTTTAGTAGATGGCAACAGAAGTTGAATGCTATTGATGCCACTTTGAATGAAAAATTAGGTTGTATGATTCCTCTTCCTTCCAGTTCTGAAATAATGTGATTTTGTACTTAGGTATCAAAAGACATACTTTTTTTGAGATAGAGCCTCCAGAGTAGATGGGATACAGGTGTGCACCACCATGCCCAACTAATTTTTATATTTTTAGTAGAGACGGGGTTTCACCATGTTGGCTAGGCTGACCTCAGGTGATCTGCCTGCCTCGGCCTCCCAGAGTGCTGGGATTACAGGTGGGAGCCACCATGCCCGGCTTGTATTAGAAGACATACTTATGATGTGACCATTGGGCAAATTATGAAGTCTCACAGACTTTCAGTTTCTTTATCTGTAAAATAACAATAATGACACTTTTATGAACTGAGTTTTGTGAGCCTCAAGTTAATGTATGTGAAAGTGCTTACAAAACCAAAGTGCTACACAAACATAAAGTGCTGTTATCCTTCCTATATAGTAAATTCCAATTCAAAGGATATGGACGATTCCTTAAAGTTCTTTGTGTATTTTGACCCATGGGTGGTTAAAAAAAACAACTCCCACCCCCAAAGTGATATTAATAGAAATAAAAACGATTTTGCATGCCCAGTCCATCTAATTTTCTAATTTCTCCAGTTACCAATTCAGGTGAATTTAATATGTTTTCCTGGTGGAACTTGGAAGTTTCTCAGTGATCTCTGTGAGGTAAAACTGAGGTACACCTGAGCCATAACTGTAGGAAGTCAGGGCCTGATTGTGATCTAGACTAGTGGTTCTCACTTGCATCCAGCCTCACTAACCTGGAAGTTAGCTTTTCCCATCTGTCCGGAAAGTAAGGCTGCGCATGAATATGGCTGATCTTTTAGTTCACTAAAGCCCGCACCCTCAGCTCCTCCTCATTCTCAGTGTTTGGTGCCTGGAGACTGTGGACTTTATTTTCTCACAGTGCTGCTGGGAGATTTCTGTTCAGAGGTGCCAAGCTCTCTAGTTAGGCAATGAGGATTTCATTTCGCCCACACAATGGGCAAGGAAACTAAGGCAGTGTGCAGAGAGAATTCTGAGACCAAGCGCTCCTCCAGCCACTTCAGTTTCAATGGAAATTTGATGTCCCTGCCTGCTTTGCACTTTTCAAATGGCCTGTCAGGAGCTGCCCTTCCAGAGCTGCTTGGCATTCTGGCTTCTCCTGGAGATGACTAATGGCAGCCGGTTGTGTGGGCCGCCTGCTAGAAGCTGGTCAGACCATACCATTATCTCCTCAGAAACACTGAGGCTTTGTCTGCTGCCCTATCTCCCCTGCATCCTGACACAGAGTGGTCACTGTGTCCTCTCCAGGCCTGAGCGCCTTCTTAGTGTTAGGGGGCTTTTGTTCAGAAGCTTTATTGTCCCCCTCTTTCTGGAGTGCTGTTCATAGTGGCCGTGGTACAGCATGAGTATTTGGGAAACAGGAGGAGTAGATTTACAAGCATTTTGAATTCTAATCCAATTTGCTGAGCAAGTGTAGTGTGAGGAATATTCATTTTGCATTCTTCCAAAAAAAAGTAAAATGGAGATGAGATAGAAAATGTTTATCCCTTTACAAAAATCATCTTTACACATTGACACTGCTGTTTGCTTTTAACAAAGGAAGTAAAATGGGTGAGTAATTTGGTTCATTTGCATGAGTGTAGGACTCTTTTGTGTTTTCTTTGCCTCTGTTTGATTTGCAAAGACAATTTCTATTGTCTTATTGCAAAGACAATTTCTTTCAAGTTAGGTATGAATCTCTAGAAAGCACACCATTGAGACTACCCAAAAGACAGTCCAGCTGTGGAAACAACTACTTTTCTGTCACGGTCAAGGTGGGGCCCCAAGATCTGATAACAGACTTAGTTCCTTATGGCCTTGCATCTGCTGGCTGAATTGCCTCCAGCTTCTTTTATCTCATTTGTTCTAAGTCCAAAGGGCCAGTGCTGCCTATAAAACCAACGGATTGCTAATTGCCTGTTTCCACACTGTATTCATAAACTTTCACATTTCTTTTTCTTAATTTTCACTATCAAAGTAATATATACAAGGGTTAAAACAATGAACCAGGACAAGGAGCTTATTATGAAAAGCAAGACTGCTGTTGCCCTACCCCTTCCCATTTCTTGTCTCTCTTCTCAAAGGTAACCACTTCATTATGCTTTTACTGCCTTCTAAAAAAGTAAACACTATTTTTTAAAGAGCAGTTTTAGGCACAGCAAAATTGAGTGAAAAGTACAAGTTTTCCTGTAGTATACTCCTGTTCCCAAACACACACAACCTCCTCATTATCAACATCTCTCCCCAGAGTGGCACATTGTTACAATCAGTGAACCCACACCGATGTATTGTTATTACTCAGAGTCCATGGTTTACATTGCGGTTCCCCCTTGGTGTTATGCATTCTGTAGGTTTGGATAAACGTATAATGCCATGTATCCAAGTTTTGTGTAGAGACAGGGCCTTGCTGTCTTGCCCAGGCTGGTCTGGAACTCTTGGCCTCAAGCAATTCTCCCACCTTGCCTCTCTCCCTTGGGGGTGGGGGATGAATAGGCAGGCACCGTGGCTCACCTGTGCCTGGCTCTACCTGTTCATCCCTTCCTCCCCCCAACCCCTGGCAACCATTGATCTTTTTGCTTTTGCAAGCAAAAGGACCATAGTTTTACAAAACTACAGTCTCTGTAGTTTTGTCTTTTCCACAGTGTCATAGTTGGAATCATACCGTGTGTAGCTTTTTCAGACTGCTTCTTTAACTTAGTAAATGCTTCATTTGAGGTTCCTCCGTGTCTTTTCGTGGCTTGATAGTTATTTCATTTTAAGGGTTGGATGATACTAATATTCCATTATCTGAGTGTACCACAGTTGGTTGCTTTCAAGTTTTGGCAGTTACGAGTAAAGCTGCTATAAACATCCATGTGCAGGTTTTTGTGTGGATGTATGTTTTTGACTTATTTGGCTAAATACCAAGGAGTGCTATTGCTGGATCATAGAGAATGAGTATGTTTACTTTTCTAAGAATCCCCCAAACTGTCTTCCAAAGTGGCTAAATGATTCTGCATTCCTACCAGCAATGAGAGTCCCTGTTGCTCTACATCCTCACCAGTATTTGGTGTTCTTACTGTTTTGGATTTTAGCCATTGTAATAGTTGTGTAGTGATATCTCACTCTTGTGTTTATTTGAAATTCCCTAGAGATGTATGATGTGGAGCAGCTTTCTTTTTTTTTTAATTATTATTATACTTTAAGTTCTCAGGTACATGTGCAGAATGTGCAGGTTTGTTACATAGGTATACACATACCATGATGGTTTGCTGCACCCATCAACCTGTCATCTACATTAGGTATTTCTCCTAATGCTATTCCTTCCCTAGCCCCTGACCCACTGACAGGCCCCGGTGTGTGATGTTCCCCTCCCTGTGTCCATATGTTCTCATTGTTCAGCTCCCACTTATGAGAAAGGACATACAGTGTTTGGTTTTCCGTTCTTGTGTTAGTTTGCTGAGAACGATGGTTTCCAGCTCCATCCATGATCCTGCAAAGGACATGAACTCATCCTTTTTTATGGCTGCATAGTATTCCATGGTATATACGTGCCACATTTTCTTGATCCAGTCTGTCATTGATAGGCATTTGGGTTGGTTCCAAGTCTTTGCTATTGTGAACAGTGCTACAATAAACATACGTGAGTCTTTATAGTAGAATGATTTATCATCCTTTGGGTGTATACCCCTTAATGGGATTGCTGAGTCAAATGGTATTTCTAGTTCTAGATCCATGAGGAATGTCTGATGTGGAGCAGCTTTTCATACGCTCATTTTTCCATCTGTATTTCTTCTTCGGTGAAGTGTCTGTTCAGATGTTTTTCCATTTTTAGTCAGGTGTTTCATTTTCCATTTTTTTTTTTTTTTTTTTTGTTGAGACAGTGTCTCACTCTGTTGCACAGGCTGGAGTGCAGTGGCATGATCTTGGTTCACTGTAGCCTCAACCTCCAGGGCCCAGGTGATTCTCTCATCTCAGCCTCCCAAGTAGCTAGAACTACAGGTGCACACCGCCATGCCCCACTAAACTTTTTGTATTTTTAGTAGAGAGCCGTGTTGCTCAGGCTAGCTACAAACTCTTGGACTCAAGTAATTTGCCTGCCTTGGCCTCCCAAAGTGCTAGGATTACAGGCATGAGCCACCATGCCCGACTTCTTCAATTTGTTTTAAATTGAGTTTTATAGTGGCTACCTGACAAAATTGGTTTTAAAAAAGATAGACAATTTTTTTTTTTTTAATTTAGTACTTATTCCGTTGGGTATGATCTCATAGTTACAAGTGTTATTATTGTTGAATTGAGGCTTTGAAACACTGTGTAACAGTTCTATAAGTGGTTAGGTTGTAGAGATCACAAATGTATACCTACAGGAATGATTTTTTTAAAAACTGGCCTAATGTCATATAAATACATATTTGTGACTTAGTATAACATTTTCAATGACAGCATAATACTATCACTGGATTCAGAAAGTACTGAGTCTCAAGTAACTTAGCGGACAGAGGAAAGGGGTAAGGAAAGAGAGAACCAAGGTGATGCATGATACCTGCACTGCCTGTTAAAGAGAGCTTCCAGAAAGTGCTTCATCTGCTTGGCCAGAACCTAGCCATCTGGCCACACCGAACCTCCAAGTGCCTAAGAAAAAATTGAGTTACTGAGAAAGAAAAGAGAACAAATAATGGGGTACAAGTAGCCTCTGCTTGGACATAATAGTATTCTGGGGGAAAACATTATAAAATATACTGAAATATTAGTACACTTGTAAACAAATAAAAGTAAATGCCAAAAGAGGTGATGGAGGAGGTCAGTAGGTAGAGGGTGATGAGCAATCAAGTGGCAAAAAAGAAAAAAGGTGTTCAACATCAGTAGTAATCAGAGAAATGCACATAAAAAGAAATCATTTTTCAACCTTCAAAAAGAGTAACTTCCAGTGGTGGGAAGTGTACAGAGAAACAGTTACTCCTATATATCTACCCCAGTGGTGTCTGAATGATTACAATCTTTTTTATAAAGCAATCTGGCAATAGTTTTGAGATTGAAAATATGTTTCTCTTGAGGAATCTAGGAATTCTGTCTTGTAGACATAAAAGCAGAAGTACATACTTATGTTGCAAATGTAGGAAAAGTTTGCTAATTGCAGTATTTTTTTGTTCTGACCCGAATCTAGGAATACTGAATGTCCCTCAGTAGGAATTGGTTAAATAAATTATATTACAGTCATCCTCAGTATCTTTCAGAGATTCATTCCAGGATCTCCCATGGATACCAAAATCCACAGATACTGAAGTCCCTGATATAAAATGATATACAATGGCATAGTATTTGCATTTAAACTACGCATATTCTCCCATATAGTTTAAATCATCTCTAGATTACTTATACTACCTAATACAATGTAAGTGCCGTGTAATTTGTTGCTATATTGTTCAGGGAATAATGACAATAAAAATGTGTCTATATACATTCAGATGTACCCATCCCTTTTTTCCCAAATAATTTCTACCTGTGGTTGGTAGAATTCCGGGAGGGGAACCCACAAATATGGAAGGCCGACTGTATCATTCTTGTGAAATTTTATTAAATAAGAATGATGTTGACTGGGCGCGGTGGCTCACGTTTGTAATCCTAGTAATTTGGGAGGCCGAGGCAGGCAGATTGTCTGAGCTCAGGAGTTTGAGACCAGCCTGGGCAACATGGCAAAACCCCATCTCTACTAAAAAAAAAAAAAAAAAAAAAAAAAA
>NW_012119099.1:213339-245672 GCF_000951035.1 Colobus angolensis palliatus
TAGAGCAGCCCTGAGGGCTGCTGGTTGCCCATTTTTATGGTTATTTCTTGATGATATGCTAAACAAGGGGTGGATTATTCGTGCCTCCCCTTTTAGATCATATAGAGTAACTTCCTGATATTGCCATGACATTTGTAAACTGTCATGGTGCTGGCAGGAGCATAGTAGTGAGGACGACCAGAGGTCACTCTTGTGGCCATCTTGGTTTTGGTAGGATTTAGCCAGCTTCTTTACTGCAACCTGTTTTATCAGCAAGGTCTTTATGAGCTGTATCTTGTGCCAACTTCTTATCTCATCCTGTGACTTAGAATGCCTTAACTGGGAATGCAGCCCAGTAGGTTTCAGCCTCATTTTACCCAGCTCCTATTCTAGATGGAGTTGTTCTGGTTCACATGCCTCTGACATTTCCCCCCTCCCTTTTATAAGAGAACCTTTAATCCTAAGGGTTCCAGAGGGATGAAGATTCATCTTCTGTAACTCCTTCAGGCTGAATAGGGGTGATGATATTCCTGCCTAACTATTAGGGTCTCTTACATTTGGAGTAGAGAGGAGCATAGTCAGAAAGCATCAGTATGGTAAGGTCCGTTCATAATTCTTGAGTTTTGACAAAGGGTGATATCTGGAAGATTAATAAGAGTTTAAGAAAACAATCAGTAAGCTTGTCCTGTATTCCTACACAAAAAGTATAACAGCAATATGTTCCACAACAGTAAAGCAAAATAAGTAAAGTTATTCCAAGTAAACTAAATTAGAAGACTTTCCATGAACTGGGCAACTGTTGGAATTAAGCTGATATGGGATTGTTAGCTGATTGTAATGTGCCTAGAATTAGAATACAGATCCAGATTTTTACATTATCCATCCCTCTTGCTTCTTCTTAGCAGCAGTTAGAGATCATTGTAGGTTCACAGGAATAAGCAGGCGTAGATTAAATTGCAGAAATAAACTCAAAAACAACAGATGAGACTAGAATTCAATAACAGGTGTACCATAGTTCTTGAAACATTTTTCTCCAGTTTTCCATTTTTACTAAAGACAAATTATAAGACTGATTTGTTTTATTATACTTGTCTTGATTATTTGTATAAAGTGTGGCAATAATAATTATTTTTCACATAGGCTTTTTAATTGGCTTTAATGGAACTCTGTTTTGTAAGGGATCTCAGATAAGGCTTTTTTAAAGCTGAGCCCCATCATGGGTTTGTACCCTCAAATACCTATGAGTTGGGTAAATTACTTTCTTTTTGAGGTCCCAGGATAACTTGGAGCTCTTGGACCTATGAGAAAGTGACATCCTTCACTTACCACAAGTCAGAAACCTTGAACAGGGACTGTTGTAGACAAGGTATGAGGCCAGTTCCCACAGGCTTTTGTTGGCTCTATAAGTCAAGTTTAATTCCTTAAAGGAAAACATACCATTCCAGTCAAAGCCTTGGTAAAATAACCAAGTTCTCCAATTGTTTTCTGTTACAAAAGAAAACGGCTTTTTTTTTTTTTTTTTTTGAGACTCAGTCTCACTCTGTCACCAGGCTGGAGTGCCGTGACATGATCTCAGCTCACTGCAACCTCTGCCTCCCAGGTTCAAGTGATTCGCCTGCCACAGCCTCCTGAGTAGCTGGGACTACAGGCGGTGCCACCACGCCCAGCTACTTTTTTGTATTTTAGTAGAGATGGGGTTTCACCATGTTGGCCAGGATGGTCTGGATCTCCTGACCTTGTGATCCACCCACCTCAGCCTGCCAAAGTGCTGGGATTACAGATGTGAGTCACCGTGCCCAGCCAAGAAAACAGATTCTTATTGCACCTATGCAAATAACTGTATTGCTGTAAGTTAAGAATACTCACCACTAGTTGCCAAATTCTGGAGAAATCAGGTAGAGAGAAACAAATATGCTCTGAATTTTGTGCATAGGAGTATATACTCAACTGTTAAGTGCTATAAATAGCTCAAAAGGAAAGTTTCCTTGACTCTGAAAAACAAGGGATCAGCAGTGTTTTATGCAAAGTTTAAAATATTACATCAGTTTTTTATTGGTTCAGTGAATTTAGGTAACTCCTGTTTTGCTTGATATTCATGAATATTTCAGCTCTCCATGAGAGTACTGAAAGTTTTTTCTCTGTTCTGTCATTATACTCTCCAAAGTTACCAGAAAACCTGCATTTAAGAACATGTGTTAGAGTTCTATAATTGATTATAAAACACCTTCTAAAGAGGATTAAAACAGGACAGTCATCTCTGGATGATAAAAAGCTTTAGGACAGCTGCTATTAAAGCCACAATTGATAAGGAAATTTGGTTACTTCTGTGATACACAGAATTTTACATAACAATTATAATTATTAACACACTAAATAATACTAGAATTATAGGAGTTTCCCATAACTTTAGAATGTACCAATAGCACATTTATGCAAACATAGTCCAAAGAAAGCAAAACACCATTTCACATTTGATAATGCTTCCTGTATGATTTTTATACCAAATAAACCAAATGTCACTGTTGTATTAGTGCATTATTGATATAAAACCCAGTTTTTTTTTGTTTTTTTTTTTTTGAGACGGAGTCTTGATCTGTCTCACCCAGTCTGGAGTGCAGTGACGCTATTCTTGGCTCACTGCAACCTCTGCCTGCCGAGTTCAGACAATTCTCCTGCCTCAACCTCCTGAGTAGCTGGGACTAGAGGCACCAGCCACTACACCTGGCTAATTTTTTGTATTTTTAGTAGAGATAGGGTTTTGCTAATTCTTAGTAAAACCTTGTAAATAAATAAATCTTTCCAGTCTTAATCAGTTTGACCATAAGGTAAGATTCTCATAAACCTTTTATAACCCTTTACAAGTCTTGTTAAAGAGCAGATCATAAGCAGGTTTTTGCTTTAAGAAAAACCTGTTGTTCTTTTATTCCAATTTTTAATTTATAGAAAAACTGAATAATACCCCTTTAATTTAGCCAATGTTCACACACAGAATCTCTTTTACAATTAATTTTTTCAAACCTTCCACAACTGTTCAAACCTTTAGCTTTATTCTAACTTAAAACACTTCTTTAGGCAAAAAACCTATATTCCCATGCCTTCTTATAATCTTTTACCAAAAATATATTCTACTTTCCTTATACACCTTACAGGTAAAACTGTTTCTTCAATAGTCTCACATGTTACAGTGTTAACTTTTAGCGACATTTACTTTTGGTGAAAACCCTGGCTAGTAAGCAATTTTAATTGTGTACTAGATGTGGAGCCTAGCCTAGGACATGCCAGACAGAAGTACAGATAAGGGCTGACCCTCCTGCATAGCTAGGGGGCGTGATTAACTCCACATGTCCCCAGGCCTTACCTTACTTAAGCAGGCAAGTTATACAGTAAGAGTCATAGTGGCATTTTATGACGCATTTAGGAGGCCTAACAGCCTTTGAATTGTATAACATTTCTTGCATAAATTCTCTTTCAAAAATCCTTTCACAATTTACACAGACCATCTGAGACATTCTCGGACTTTCTGACTGCCCTAAACCTCCCTCCTTTTAAACAACCAGTCATTTTACTTTAGGAGGAGAATTTACCATACCAAGATCTTTTCTTATATAAAATCTTTCTTTATAATCATCTTTGTATAGCTAGGGGACACGGCCAATTCCACATGTCCCCAGGCCTTATCTAGAATCTAATGGCTTTAAGGCAGGTAAATTGAACAATTTTTAAAAGTTTAGCAGTTTATGACCTTAAAGCATTTAGCGAACTTAATATCTGACCTGCATAATTTAGACTAAATGTTTTTATCAATAATTTTTAAAGCTGTTTGTATTTCCCAAAGATTACTAAAGTTACATGAACTAAAAGGCATTACAGTTTGTATTTTGCTTTCAAAATATTTGATTTAAGCACTTATTTTTGTTTCAGCCAATTAATTAGACTTCTTTTATATCAACATTACACATCATATGTATATAGCTACACAGAAAGACAGACGATGGTTACTATAGTAGTTGTAAGATTTTTCATTTGCCACTTTTTAAGTTTCTTAATTGGATTACTGGCTTTAAGGTGGAGCCATTGGAAGAACAGGGCCAGGAAGGGGGGTCTCTGGTGCCTCCTGTTTTTCCCAAGGAATTCAGGCTGTTAGAGCTTGAATATCTGCTTTTAATTAAACTGATTTTAACCATAGCACTGTTTAATAAAGTCCTTTTAGAATTTCTTACGCCAAACAGCCAGTATTTCTGGCTTTTGAACTATACCTAAGGTAACCTCCAAGGTGCTTAGAGGAAGGCAAGTTTAAGACAGTTCATGGAAGAGAAGAGAATAGACAAGGTCACACAGATATTAAACCAGAAACGACTTCCTAGGGAAGGAATCGAACCTGAGCTGCCACTGTGAAAGTGCAAAACCCTGGCTTCTGAGCTACAGCAGGAGACGGTCTCTCTTTCCTTTCCCAGAAGGAATCTAGAGTAATTTTGAGCTTGCAAAGGCTTTTAACTAATATGATTTTTAGATCTAACTATGACATGAACCCTAAAATTCCTGTTCCCTGCAAGGCAGAGACCAAAAGTACTGGCACATGGTTACAAGGTCAAGCTCCCAAGGACATAAAACAAGGTGGAGACTTCATCTACTGTTTTGTTTGTTTCAGGGACCTGCAGCCAAGTTTGTTACTGACCACTTGCTGGCTCATCTTGAAAAGTGGACCTACAGGTGTTCTAAGCCCGTGTTTTGTCCTAAAGCATCCCTTGACACAGAAAAACAAATTCATAGCACAAAATACACCAGCTTAAGACTAGCCTTAGAATTTTTTTTTGCATTAATCAAAACATTACAGAGGAGATAAACACTGATTTTTTTCCCCCTATTCATTGAACTGTTTGCACAGAGAGTGAGAAACCAGAAATCTGACTGGTAAGAAATTCTTACCCTTTTGCCAGCATGCCAGGCTTCTGGGTTCCCTTTCCCTGAGTGGCACTAGTGATCTGGCTTGCAGCACCATTGCCCTGGGGGCCAAGCCTCACCATAAAGGAAAATTACTTTTTTTTGTTCTGGCCGGAGCAAAATACGTGATAAAACATAGACTTTTTTTTTTTTTTTTTCCTTTTTGTGGAGAACGGGGTCTCGCTGTATTACCCAGGCAGGTCTCGAACTCCTGGGCTCAAGCTATCCTCCCGCCTCTGCCTCCCTGAGAGCTGGGATTACAGGCGTGAGCCACCGCGCCCGGCAGCTTCCTCAGCGGGTCTCGAACTCCTGGGCTCAAGCTATCCTCCCGCCTCTGCCTCCCTGAGAGCTGGGATTACAGGCGTGAGCCACCGCACCCGGCAACATAGACGTTTAGCCACTCTGCTTAGCACCCAGTGTCAAACTGGAGAGCTTTAAATTTGCCCCCATGGGGCCCATCATCTTTAATCCAGCCTCAGACTTACATGGCCTCTGGGCAAGATGGTTGCCCTGAGTAACAGAAAAGATAGGAAAGGAAAAGGAGATAGAGAGAAGCATTTCCTGTAGCAGGGTGGGGAAAGCGAAATGATCAGGGAGGTCAGAGAAAGACTCACCCATTGCAGTGACATAGAAAAAGTTCAGGTGGCTGCTTCTCAGTAGCAAAGGGATCTTTTCCAGCCATTCCATCGGCTCTTAAGTTTCCCCTTTTAGGGAAGAAAAAGTTCCCCATGTCCCATAGTCCTGTACATGCCTAACTCTGTCACCTACAGCCATTAGCAAAGAGTTCAAGGCAGATTAATCCAAAGAGAATAGCAGTTAACATCCCATAGTGCCAAACCTGTTCTTTCCCAAGAAGGCCTTTACCAAGACGGGCCTCTAACCCCCTAAATCGTAGAAGGGACATTAACCTAAGGTGGGTCAAGTGTCCTTGCCTTTTATTGAGATGGGCCTCTAACCTACTCTCTTAGGAGAGACTCTAACTCCCCTAAGTTGGGCCCCTAACCCAATCCCATTCTTTACTTCGGTGCTCCACCACTTACCCAAAGTCATCCAATCAGTGCTGCAGTCTGTTTCCTTTGGGTTGGGGGTTCTCCTCAGTATTGTCCCTTTTGTGGTTCGCAAGAAAGATGTTGCCGGACCCCACCACTTACCCAAAGTTAGCCTTTGGGTCGGGGGTTTCTGCAGTATAATTGCTTCCATGGTCTCCAGAAAGATGTTACAGGACCGCAGCACTTACCCGAAGGTACCGTTGGGTCAGGGTTTCTGCACCTGGGTTGCCACAAATACGTTACAGGAAAGGGGGCCCGATCCAGACTCCAAAAGAGAATTCTTGGATCTCACACAAGAAAGAATTCAGGGTGAGTCTGCTGTGCAAAGTGAAAGCAAGTTTATTAGAAAAGTAAAGGAATAAAAGAATGGCTACTCCATCGACAGAGCAGCCCTGAGGACTTCTGGTTGCCCATTTTTATGGTTATTTCTTGATGATAACTAAACAAGGGGTGGATTATTCGTGCCTCCCTTTTAGACCATGTAGGTTAACTTCCTGATGTTGTCATGACATTTGTAAACTGTCATGGCGCTGGCAGGAGTGTAGTAGTGAGGACAACCAGAGGTCACTCTTGTGGCCATCTTGGTTTTGGTAAGATTTATCCAGCTTCTTTGCTGTAATCTGTTTTATCAGCAACGTCTTTATGACCTGTATCTCATCCTGTGACTCATCTCAACGTCTTATCTCATCCTGTGACTTAGAATGCCCTAACTGTCTGGAAATGCAGCCCAGTAGTTTTCAGCCTCATTCTACCCAGCTCCTATTCAAGATGGAGTTGTTCTGGTTCACGTGCATCTGACATTTTTGTTATATTCTCTTTTTCTGAGATGGAATCTCTGTTGCCCAGCTTGATGTACAGTGGCGTGATCTTGGCTCACTGCAACCTCCACCTCCTAGGTTCAAGCTATTCTTCTGCCTCAGCCTCCTGAGTAGCTGGTACTACAGGCGCATGCCACCATGCCTGGCTAATTTTTGGATTGTTAGTAGAGACAGGATTTCACTGTATTGGCCAGACTGGTCTCGAACTCCTGACCTCATGATCCACCTGCCTTGGCCTCCCAAAGTGCTAGAATTACAGGTGTGAGCCACTGCACCCAACCTGTTAAATCCCTTTTAAAAAAATACTCTCTATCCAGTCATTTGTTTTATCAAAGAAACTTCTTTTCTGTGGCACTTTGTCCTCTTGAATCACAGACTTATTTTTCAGACTTGTTCCATGGGTATCATCTTGAGACTTCTCTTGACTGGTTACTGCTTCTTCTTCCTCTTTGGTTTCCTCCCTTGTTTTTCTGGAACACATCCTCAAATAACTGCCTTAGAAAGGGTATTATCAGTTTAATTTTCTCAGTTTTTGCATGCTTTAAAATGTATTCTACCTCTGTGATTGATTTATAGTTCATCTGGGTAGAGAAATCTAGGTTGAAAATCATTTTCCCTCCGAACTTGGAAGACGTTTGCTTTGTTGTCTTCTAGAATTCAGTGTTGCTAATGAATGATAATGGCCAGTGTCATTCTCAGTTCACACCCCTTCTCCAAACTGTTAGACATTTTTTGTGTTCTAAAACTTTTTAAAAGATGTATCTTCATGTGGGATTTTTTTTCATTCATTTTGCTTGATAGGAGTTCTGGAAACTTATGTTCTTCAGTTTTGGGGAATTCTTTTGCTCTTTGATAACTTCCTCCACTGTTTCCACTGTACGTATTTCTAAAACTTCTATTAATTTATTGTTTAATCTCCTGGTTTGATCCTTGTGTTCTTAATCTTTTCTGTTTCCATCTCTTTTTGTTTTGTTCCACATATTGGAAGAGTTCCTTGATTTTGCATTCCATCCCTTTTGTTGAATTTTTAATTTGGCAAACATAC
Organism: Colobus angolensis palliatus; assembly: GCF_000951035.1. Lineage (NCBI taxonomy): Eukaryota > Metazoa > Chordata > Mammalia > Primates > Cercopithecidae > Colobus > Colobus angolensis. The sequence goes on from NW_012119099.1 coordinate 221,172, forward strand.
TTAAATTTTTTTAGAGCTTTTTCTTGTGTTACCTTTATTCTTTCTTCATAGCATTCTGTCCTTGTTTTCATGGACATACATCACCGTGAATCTCAACTCTATTAGGGAGGCCTTCCTTGAGTTCCCTATAAATTAGCCTTCTTCCTCACCAGTGTCCCTGCTGCCTTGACTCTCTGCTTTCCAGGGCCTTTGCACATTTTATGCATTCTTTCCTTTCTCCCTATTATCTAGTTTGAGGTGTTTTTGTGACAGCGTAATTATGCTTATCAAGTATGCAGCTTGATATTCAGATCTGTTGCTTCGAGGGGAGGTCCATACAAGAGAGTTAGTTTGAGAGTCATCAGTATACAGGTGGTTTTGAAGATCGTAAGATCAAGTAAAATGACCAGAAAGATATTTGTGGCAATTGAAGGCCCAGGACTTAGATATGAAGAATTCTAGCATGTAGAGAGGGGAGATGAGGAGGCAGCAAAAGAGTCAGAGGGTGACTGCAGAGGTAAGAGCAAAACTAGGGAAGTTTGGCACCGGAGGGGTGTTTCAAAAAAAAAGGAATTGTACCAACTCTGCTGAGAGGATTGCAAATGTCCATGGGACCACCTGGAGTTCACTGATGATGACTTGAGTGGACAGTGTTTTGGTCAAGTAATGGGAGTGGGTAGGGGAGTAAATGAAGAAATGGAAGACAAGCAGTGAATGTAATTCTTGAGGATTTTGCTGTGAGAGGAAAGAAATAGGATATTTATTAGCTGAAAGAAGATGTGGATTCTATTTTTTTTTTTACTTGAAGAGAATTAAGCATATTTGAGTGCCAGTCCAGAGGGTCCAATGGAAAGGAAATGATGTCCCACCAAGTCACAGGATGTATTGGGGACATTGAGGATACTGGCTAGAGTTAAATGGGTGTGTTGGAGAGAAAGGAAAACAAAAGGTGCATGAGGGTGGATACACCAATTGGGATGAGATTACAGGTAGCTTTGAAAGCCAAGAGAAGAAGTTTGACATTGATGCAGCAGGAGATAAGAAACATGTACAGATTCTGGAACAGAAACATCAATGGGATATTTAGGGGATATTAGTCCAGTGTGCCCTGAAGTGGGGAGATGCTGGAATCAGGAAGACCTGTGAGAAAGCAGTTTCAGAGAATTAGGTGGAATATTCTGAGGACCTGGACTCGATTCAGATCAAAAGGAAAGGAAAGGAAAAACATGGGAACATTTCCAAAAACTGTTAATGAGATTTAGTGGCTGACTAGTTGGTTGCAAAAGAAAAGGGAAGGAGATTTTAAATATGATTATCAGTTCCTTGCGTGGGGGTTGGCACCACTGTCAGATGTGAGTAAAAGGAATGACGGAAAGAGGAAACAAATAGTCCATGAAGTTAGCAGCCAGTGAAAAGTTGAGAAGGATCAGGATTAAGGGAAAAAATTGGATTTGACATTAAAGAAATTATTGGAACTCCTTGAGAAAACAATTTATGAAGAGTGATATTTTTAAAATTCTAATAGTTTAGGTTCTTTTTTTTTTTTTTTTGAGTTTAGGAGCAGAGGTTTAATAGGCAGAAGAGAAGACAAAGAGAAACAGCTCTCTGTACAGAGAAAGGGGTCTCAGAGCAGAAAAAGGATTCTAGTTTAGGTTCTTAAAAAACAAAGGAGCAAGTTATCTTATAATTTTGTGGTGTATGAAGATACTGAATTTTCATTTGTGTCTCCTACCTGCCACTCCATGAATACTTGTTGAATACATGAAAAAAAAAATCATTTATTTCAGATTGTTACCATTTCCTTCATCAGTTCAGCTTAGAGAGATGACCTACCAAAGAACAGCCCCACTAGCATATTCTTTGGGCAAGATGAAGGATGAAAAAAAAAGGACTAAAAATATTTTATTTTCAGCTACTGAGAATTACCATGGAAGCAGTGTTCAGTTATCTGATCCATGATTTAACTGATCTTACTATTGCTATTTTAAATGTACTCTTTGTTCTCTGAAAATATTTATTTTTCCCACCCCATCTCTCTATATATTGTTATGATAGAATTTATTCCTTCTGTTTTAATTTTTTTTACATTAAAAATTTTCTTTAAATAAATAAATCGATTGATCAAGACGGGGTCTCACTTTGTCATCCAGGCTGGAGTGCAGTGGCACAATCTTGGCTCACTGCAGCATCCACCTCCTGGGCTCAGGTGATCCTCCCACCTCAGCCTCCTGTGTAGCTGAGAATACAGGCATGGGCCCCCACACTCAGCTAATTTTAAAATTTTTTGTAGAGATGGGGTTTTGCCGTGTTTCCTAGACTGGTATTGAACCCTGGGCTTAGGCAATCCACCTGCCTTGGCCTCCCAAAGTGCTAGGATTACAGGCTTGAGCCACCATGCCCAGCCAGATTTATTTTGTATTGAGACAAACTTTATATATTTATCATGTACATGATATTTTTGAAATGTGTACATTGTTGAATGGCTAAATTGAACTATTTAACATTTGCTGACTTCACATACTATTTTTTATGAGAACACTTAAAGACTGTTCACTCAGAGATTTTCAAGAATATAATACATCGTTACTGAGTGTAGTCACCATGATGTACAGTAGATCTCTTGAGCTTATTCCTCCAGTCTAACTGAATTTTTGTCCTCTGACCAGCACCTTCCCTGCCCCTCCAGAAGCCCTTGGCAACTCTACTCAGCTTCTTTGAGTTCAACTTTCTTGGCTCCACATACGAGTGAGAGCATGCAGTCTTAACATGGTATCCTCCAGGTTCATACGTGTTACCACAGATGACAGAATTTCCTTCTTTTTAAAGGCCGAATAGTATTCCATTGTGTATATATTACATTTTCTTTATTCATTCATCCACTTGTGAACTCTTTGGTTGATTCTGTATCTTGGCTATTGTGAGTAATGGTGTGGTAAACATGGGAATTCAGATGTCTTTGTGACATGGTGATACATGCTGATTTCATTTCCTTAGGCTATATATGTGGTAATGGGATCGCAGGATCATATGGTAGCTTTTTTTCTGAAACGGAGTCTTGCTCTATTGCCCAGGCTGGAGTGCAGTGGCGTGATCTCGCCTCACTGCAACCTTCGCCTCCTGGGTTCAAGGAGTTCTCCTGCCTCAGTCTCCCAAGTAGCTGGGGTTACAGGCATGTGCCATGGCACCCAGCTAATTTTTGTACTGTTAGTGGAGACAGAGTTTTGCCATGTTGGCCAGGCTGGTCTCAAACTCCTGACCTCAGGTGATCTGCCTGCCTCGGCCTCCCAAAGTGTTGGAATTACAGGCATAAGCCACTGTACTGGCATTATTATTATTATTATTATTATTTTAAATAGGGATAGGGTCTTTCTCTGTCACCCAGCCTGGAGTGCAGTGGTGTAATCTCAGCTCACTGCAGCCTCAAACTCCTGGGCTCAAGTGATCCTCCTACCTCGTCCTTCCAAGTGGCTGGGACCACAGGTGCATGCCCCCATTCCCACGCTAATGTTTAAATATTTTTGTGTAGAGATAGGGCCTCACTATGTTGCCCAGGCTGTTCTTGAACCCTAGTCTCTAGTGATCCTACTGCCTTGACCTTATTTTTAATTTTTTGAGGAACCTCCATACTATTCTCCATAATGGTTGTACTGATTGATATTCTCACCAACAGTGTACAGGGGTTCCCTTTCCCTTTTCTCCACATCCTCACCAATACTTGTTATCTTTTGTCTGTTTTTTTCTTTTTTCTTTTTTTGAAACAGAGTCTCCCTCTTTTGCCTAGGCTAGAGTGCAGTGGTGTGATCTTGGCTCACTGCAGCCACCGCCTCCCAGCTTTAAGTGATTCTCCTGCCTCAGCCTCCTGAGTAGCTGGGACTAGAGGTGCACACCACAACTACCCGGCTAATTTTTGCATTTTTAGTAGAGACGGGCTTTCACCATGTTGGCCAGGATGGTCTTGATCTCCTGACCTCATGATCCACCCACCTTGGCCTCCCAAATATAGTACCCATTCTAACAGGTGTGAAGTGATATCTCATTGTGGTTTTAATTTGCATTTCCCTGATGATTAGTACATTTTTTTCATGTACAGTTTAGCTAACTCCTGTTTTCTAATTTATTGCACAAATGTAATCATACAAGAGAAACAGGAACATTACTCACAGACCAACCAGCTTTATCCTCAACTGTTCTCAATAGTATGTGTTCCATTATAGTTTATGAATGCTTATTTTATATGAATGGTTAGTTTGATGTACTTGTGATTGACCGCTGTATAATTTTTCATTGGCATTTAGAAAATGTCACATTTCAAACATGTTTCTTCTTTACGAGATGGAGCTTACTTTTATGCTAACTTCTTGGAGTCAACCAGCCTCACGGGGATGTTTCACATAAGTGATGGCGGGGTGGGAGGAACACGAAAGATCCAGTGGTGCTGGCTGAGCCAATCCCTGTTCCACTGGCCCTTCTCTCCACTGCCCCTGATGTGGTGCTGTGTAAGGAAGCATGGCCAGTCTCAGGGCTTCAGAGTGCTTTGGTTAACAATGAGGTCTGACTCCCACTGCTTGGAGGAGGTGTTGTAAGCTGTAGGGCTGTTGCTCTTTACTCTTCTCTGGCATTACCCACGAGGAGGTGTGTTTGGGCTGGAGGCCTGGGCCCACATGGGGGGTGTGCAGCCAAGACCATCATCATTGGTCTGATGATGAATTTGAAGCAGCTCTGAACCTAAGCTGTGCTCCGTAACAGTTTCTGAAATGAGGTGTACAGAGATGGGAAGAATCTTTTGGAAGAGAGACAGACATAGTGAAAAAAAAAAAAAAAAGAAAAAGGGAAAAGAATAGATGTTACAAAAATACAGCTGGATTGTACATTTCGTAATACACATCCATTCATAAATATACTTTAGTTTCACGGTTTTTAAAAATTCCTAGTAGTATAGATAAGGCAGAAGTAACACTTATGGGGAGAACAGACTACAATTTGCAGCAAAAGGAAGGCGTTAAACTGTAGCTGGAAATAACGGAGTTGATCTGTTCTATATTAGTTCTTCCGTCTTCAAAACCAACAAATGATTACAGGTTTTAAAAAAAGAAAGTGACTGGGCACGGTGGCTCACGCCTGTCATCCTAGCGCTTGGGAGGCCGAGGCGGGCAGATCACCTGAGGTCAGGAGTTCGAGACCAGCCTGGCCAACACGGTGAAACCCCATCTCTACTAAAAAAAAAAAAAATACAGTAAATTAGCCGGGCATGTTGGCTCGTGCCTGTAGTTCAGCTCTTCAGGAGGCTGAGGCAGGAGAATCACTTAAACCCGGGAGGCAGAGGTTGCAGTGAGCTGAGATCGCACCATTGCATTCCAGCCTGAGCAACAAGAGCAAAACTCTGTCTCAAAAAAATAAAATAAGAATGAAAGAGAGAAAGAAAAAGGTAGCCTTAATTTAGTGATGTCATTAAGAATAACAAATGCCTGTTTGATGATCGGTCCTGGACTCTCAGGTTTGCCTGTTCTGACTCGAGTTACGGTGAAACTTTAGTTATCTTCCAGTTTTTAATACGACCATTGCTGCAGTGACTTCATTCTAGAGAACTGGCATTACTAAAACATTGTAGTGCTTAGTGGTTTTAATACTCATTTCACAAGAATAATGAAATAAATCTTTTGCTCACTGAGTGTGTAGTATGATGCAGGTGAGGTGTCTGACACCTGAAAGTCAGGCTGACCCATGAATGACACTGGCTTGAACTGTGTAGGTCCATTTCTACGGAGACTTAAAAAAATCAATATATTGGAAAATTATTTGGAGAGTTGCAACAGTTTGAAAAAAACTCGGATGAACCAAGTAGTCTAGAAATATGGAAAACATTGAGAAAAAGTTACATATGTCATGAATACATAAAATACATGTAGATACTAATCAGTTTGATCTTTTACTACCATAGAATATACACAAATCTATTATAAAAAGTTAAAATTTGTCTAAACTTATGTACACGCAGACTGGTGCTAGTCATAGTTGAGAGAAATGTAAAACAAATGTAAAGATGCAGTATTATAACTGCATACAATTAACTGTAGTACATACAGTACTCCTGTAATAATTCTGTGGCCACTTCCTGATATTGCTGCAGTGCGCTCAAGCATTGGGGGTAGCCGCTTGGAAGGCACTGTGATGCTAGTCATCTCTGTGGGAGTAGTTCCTCTCTCCATTACACTTCAGATCATGGTGAAAAGTGACCTCTTGAGGTTCTTGAGTGTGTTTTATTGTGTTTAGTGCAGTACCACAAACCTTGAATAACACTGTGGGACCCATATGAAGTGTCGCTAGTGATACTGGCAGTGCTCCCTAGAAGCCAATAAAAGCCCTGACAGAGTTGAATGCTTGCTAGATTGAGGAATGGTTGCCTGCCGCTTCAGACAGATGATTCATTTTGCAAACAGATGATGTAAACTTATGGTATTGATAAATACAGTATGGTACTGCAAATGTATTTTCTCTTCCTTATGGTTTCCTGAATAACATTTTATTTTTTTTCTGTCTCACTGTATCTGAAGAATACAGTATATAATACATATAACATACAAAATACGTGTTAACTGTTTATGTTATCAATCAGGCTTCCGGTCAGCAATAGGCTATTAGTAGTTAAGTTTCTGGGGAGCCAAAAGTTATACACAGAGTTTTGACTGCATGAGAGGTTGGTCCCCCAACCCCTAAGTTGTTCAGGAGTCAACTGTATTAAAAGTCTATGATATACTCTTGGCTTTCCAGAAACTTAATTTGAAGAAGTTACTTTAAAAACCATAGTTTTCTATGTATTAATTTGACACTTCAGCCTTTATTAGGTCAAAGTTTCAAAAGAGCTCAGTTGTTAGATGTTTAGTAATGAATGCCATCAGCCTTTATGTCGTCAGGATCCAGGATGTTTAGATGTGTGTTTGCTCAGGGCTCAGAAACAGTCTTGGTGGTAGGTTTACAGCTGCCCATCTTGTTAGGTGCGGAACCTGTGCTGGGGCTGCTGCCAGTCTATGGGAACATTCCCTCCTATGCCCTTCCTATGCTGCAGAGGCCTACAGGTTGATGACCACTTCTAGGACCCTTTGTTAGACCTCTCACTCAAAGCATGTGGAGTTGTGTAAGTGACAGCAGCCAGCCTCGACTCATCAGATAGTCTTTGAGTTTGTAAAAGAAAAAAAAATGTTCAGGATTTTAATTTGCACTGTAACATCTGAGGTGGATTTCAATTCTAGAGCACAATGGAGATTGATGTCTGGGTTTCACCCCAGGGTTGTTTTTACATTGTCTATGATATAGTACAGATGAAAAAAAAGATAATTATTTACACCTTACATTTCCTGTTACAAGTATTCTGTTATGTCTATATCATGTCAAGTACCGTAGGTATGTTCTTATTTCATTTATTCTTGTTTCTTCATGTACACAAATGAGTGCATCATTTCCACTTATGTCAAAAGTAATATGTCATTGTATCAGATCCATCTCTCAGTATTATCTGTATCTTCTGATTTCTTAATCAAATTTATGCTGTCAAAATATGTTAATGATGTTTTTTAAAGTGTTTATTGAGAAATTCACAAAGAACTTGTATTTTGTCAAAAGGCCATTGTTTAGTTGCCAACATTATCAGTGCAGATGCACTAAATTGCAAGTTACAGAAAACCCAACTCAAAGTGACTTATAGGAAGGGTATTTACTGGCTTGCCTAACTGAAAGGCCAGCTATAGGCCAAACTTCAGGGTTGATTTGATTTAGCAGCTCAACAATGCTATTGAGAATTTAGTTTCCTTCTTCCTTCTCTGCCATCTGCATTCCCACCTTCCTCTTGAGAGGGCAGGGTGGTTACCAGCCATTCCCACACCTACACATTTTCTCGCTCTTGTCCTACGGTGTTTAATAGCTTGCCCAGAAAACCTTCCCTTTGTCGCATTGATCTTAATTGAGTTGTGTGCCCATGCATGAACCAGCAACTGGCTGGGGATGGGGTCATCCTAAGTAGCTCAGGCTTGGAGTCAGCCTCACCCAAAGTATAGGGCTGTGGGGAGGAAGCACAGAAACCCCAGTCAGAACTGGATAATTAGCTAGAGGAGGAGGAAATGGATGAAGAGCAACAGCTACTGTCCACTGTGCCATGTGATTTACAGTCATTTGGGTTTTGTTTTATTATAAGAGTGCTTGCTGGGCTGGGCGTGGTGGCTCACGCCTGTAATCCCAGCACTTTGGGAGGCCGAGGCGGGCGGATCACGAGGTCAGAAGATCGAGACCATCCTGGCTAACACGATGAAACCCCGTCTCTACTAAAAATACAAAAAATTAACCAGGCGGGGGTGGTAAGCACCTGTAGTCCCAGCTACTTGGGAGGCTGAGGCAGGAGAATGGCATGAACCCGGGAGGCGGAGCTTGCAGTGAGCCAAGATTGCGCCACTGCACTCCAGCCTGGGCAAGAGTGAGACTCTGTCAAAAAAAAAAAAAAGTGCTTGCCTTATTTTTTCATTTTTTTTTCTTTTTCTTCTGTCTTTAAGGGGCCTTTACAACAACCAAACGGACAGGCATTCCAGCGCCACGGGAATTTTCAGTAACTGTCTCAAGAGAGAGGTCTGTGCCACGTGGTCCCTCGAACCCCAGGAAATCAGTGTCCAGTCCAACTTCTTCCAACACTCCCACTCCTACCAAACACCTGAGAACCCCTTCCACCAAGCCCAAGCAAGAGAATGAAGGTGGAGAAAAGGCTGCACTTGAGTCCCAAGTTCGGGAACTTTTGGCAGAAGCCAAAGCAAAAGATAGTGAAATTAACAGGCTTCGAAGTGAACTAAAGAAATGCAAAGAGAAAAGGACTCTGAGTGCTGAGGGGACTGATGCTTTGGGCCCAAATGTTGATGGAACATCAGTCTCCCCAGGTGACACAGAACCTGTGATAAGAGCACTTGAGGAGAAGAACAAGAACTTTCAGAAAGAGCTTTCCAATCTAGAGGAAGAAAACCGGGCCCTGAAGGAGAAACTGATCTATCTTGAGCACTCCCCAGATTCAGAAGGGGCAGCAAGTCACACTGGCGACAGCAGCTGCCCGACATCCATAACTCAAGAGTCAAGCTTCGGAAGCCCAGCTGGAAATCAGTTGTCCAGTGACATTGATGAGTATAAAAAAAACATACATGGAAATGCATTACGGACATCAGGCTCCTCAAGTAGCGATGTTACCAAAGCTTCTTTGTCGCCAGATGCTTCCGACTTTGAGCACATTACAGCAGAGACACCCTCAAGGCCCCTGTCCTCCACCAGTAACCACTTTAAGAGTTCAAAGTGTTCTCCCGCTGGGAGTTCCCCAAACAACGTAAGTGAATTGTCCCTGGCTTCCCTCACAGAGAAGATACAAAAGATGGAAGAAAACCACCATAGCACTGCAGAAGAACTACAGGCTACTCTACAAGAATTATCAGACCAGCAACAAATGGTGCAGGAATTGACAGCTGAAAATGAGAAGCTGGTGGATGAAAAGACGATTTTAGAGACATCCTTTCATCAGCATCGAGAGAGGGCAGAGCAGCTAAGTCAAGAAAATGAGAAGCTGATGAATCTTTTACAAGAGCGAGTAAAGAATGAAGAGCCCACCACTCAGGAAGGAAAAATCCTTGAACTGGAGCAGAAGTGCACAGGTATTCTTGAACAGGGCCGCTATGAAAGAGAGAAGCTGCTCAACATTCAGCAGCAGTTGACCTGTAGCTTGCGGAAGGTTGAGGAAGAAAACCAAGGAGCTTTAGAAATGATTAAACGTCTGAAGGAAGAAAATGAAAAACTGAATGAATTTCTAGAACTGGAACGGCATAATAATAACATGATGGCCAAAACTTTGGAAGAGTGTAGAGTTACCTTGGAAGGGCTAAAAACTGAGAATGGATCTTTGAAGTCTCATTTGCAGGGTGAGAAGCAGAAAGCCATAGAGGCCAGTGCCGTGGGGCAGACGGCAGAGAGCTGCGAAGTTCAAGAAATGTTGAAAGTAGCCCGAGCGGAGAAAGATCTACTGGAACTGTCTTGCAGTGAGCTCAGACAAGAATTACTAAAGGCAAACGGTGAAATTAAACATGTTTCCAGTCTGCTGGCAAAGGTGAGAAGAGACAGCTCTTTACTGGTATTTGTTCATCCTTGTTCACATTTCTGCCCTTAACCTCTAAATTCGCAGAGCATAGAGAAGCGTTTGCTTAGTCTGTTTCATTCATGAAGCCAGCATTCCGGCTTGAAGGCCTGTTAGATCGACGACAGGTTGGGATTGGGGATACAAAAAGGAAACACCCAAATTTCTGATTATGGGTGGTTCAAAGTGTACTGGGGATGTAAAATCAAATCAGAGTATGATGCAGTGATAAAGAATATCATAGACCCTATGCCCAGGCTCTAGTCTAGTGCAAAGGTGAGGGGGGGCCCTGGTATAACATGGGGGTCGAGGGTAGCACAGAAGGACTTCCTGGAAGAAATAGCAACTGAGCTGAGTTCTGAAGATTGAGTGGGAGTTTGCCAAGTCTGTCAGCCTGCTTTTAGCTGCCAGTAACAGACAATGAAATCACTCCCAATTTTCCACCACAATATTACCACTGTTTTGGTGTTTTCTTCCAGATATATGTGTGTGTACGTGTATCATACAAGTTAAACAAATTTATAATCATCCTGTACATGTTATTAACTTTCTTTTTGCATTTAACATTTTAGAAATATTAAAATTTTTCTCAGTATATTCCTATCATTAAATATTCATTTAAACATTCTTTTAAAGGTCAGATACTATTTTAATATAAATATTTCATATTTATTAGGTCCCTGTTGTTGAACATATATGTATTGTCAAATATTTGTGGTCTTTTCAGTCTTTCAATATTATAAATAGTTTTTTTTGGTCTATCTTACTGTTTATTTAGGACAAATTCCTAGACGATGACTTACCAAGTCAGAGTATAAACATTTTAAAGACTTTCAACACATTCAGCCAGATTGCCCTTCGGAAATATTATGCCAGTTTATTCATCCTAGCGGTCATGAGATCATGTGCTTCCCTGAGCCTTTGCCAACACTTGGTATTACGTTGTTATATCATTTAAATCTGTTAATCATTTGATTTTTTTAACCTTTTTTGCTTGGGAAGATCTTCCATAGCCCAAGAGCAAATAAATAATAACTTCTCTTGTTTTTTAAAAAATAATACTTTAATCAGCCTGTAATTTTGTTTTTTGATGCGAGAATTGTGGTGATTATATGATATTCTGCCCACCTCCCAGAGCAGTGCTGGAGAGGTGCAGAGAGATGGCCTCCTATTTCTTGTTTCCTCCAAGTTCTGGGTCTGATTTAGGGATCTGCTGGCAAGAGGGATTCAAAACAGCTTCCTACCTTAGTTCAGGGGTTGTCATTGTTTCAAGGAGCAAATTATGCCATGAGCTCTCAGGGAGATTTTCCTCCACTGCTTCATCTGTCTTAAGATGAGTCCGTTGCAACCTGATTCTGTGTTTGGCCATCTGATGGGCTTACTGGTGGGCCATGTTAAGGAGTTTCTCTCTTTGTATTCTAAATTTGTAGGTATTTTATTGAAAGTATGGAAGTAATTCCATTAGAGGTTACTAGACAGGCTTTGCATTAGGTTGTAATGTCTTGTGGAATAAGATTATTCTTTTTTTAATTTAAGATTACTCACTACTCTCTGGGAAAATGTTTCATCTCCCATGTGCACCTTCTTGAAGTTCTTTCTCAGTCCCTCTGTATTTTTAGTAGTTTGGCATTACATGAAGTGTATATATCAATGAGAAATAATCTGACATCTTAAAAATAGCTTATTTTTTTCTGATCATAAAATATTTTCATTACAGAGGATTTAAAAAATAAAAGTATAAAAAAGAAAAATATTACCTTTAATCTCACCACTTGGAGAAAAACTGCTAATATTTTGCTATATGTCCTTTCAGGCCTTTTCTCAGTTTATACATGTTTGAGCTTGCATAAAAACTTACATTGATATGATTATGATATTTTGTCTTCCTATCCAGAAGAGTATGTCTGTCCACATTCCATTACAAAGAACCAGTTGGATTACTTTATCTATTCCACTGTTAATCTGTTTCTGATTAACTTGTTTCTACTTTTATCTTTATTAATTTTTTTTGTCCTATTTTGTGTACATTTTGGTTTCTTACTAGTTTCTTGAGTAAAATTCTTTGTTCATTTACCTTTTTTATCCTTAGTTGTTAATGAAAGCATTTAAAGTTATTATAGCTTTGGTAAATAGAGGCAATAAAATCTAGAATCTTCTGGAATAAACTAAATCTAATTTAAAGGAAAGTGCATTTTTGGTAGAGTGCAAGGCACAACATATATATTTAAAATCAAACTGTTATTATTCATATATCCTACATCTTATTGCATGCTAACTAGAATTATCAAATACTGATAGTAAGAGGGGAAAGGTCCTAGCTAGTATTTTTGGGTGAGAGTTTGAGGTAAAGATGGGGGCATGGGCCGGGCGTGGTGGCTCACGCCTGTAATCCCAGCACTTTGGGAGGCCGAGGCGGGCGGATCACAAGGTCAGGAGATCGAGACCACGGTAAAACCCCGTCTCTACTAAAAATACAAAAAAAAGCCAGGCGCCGCAGCGGGCGCTTGTAGTCCCAGCTACTCGGGAGGCTGAGGCAGGAGAATGGTGGGAACCCGGGAGGCAGAGCTTGCAGTGAGCCGAGATAGCGCCACTGCACTCCAGCCTGGTGGCAGAACGAGACTCCGTCTCAAAAAAAAAAAAAAAGATGGGGGCATGCTATCATATAGGGTTTCTTGTATATATCAAAACCCTAGGTCTGTGATTTTGTGCTGTCTTATGTGCACAGAGACTGATTTGTAATTGCAGTGGACTTGTAACATACTAATCTTCCTACCCTTTTACATTACTGTAGAAAAAGCAAAACATAGACCTCCTAAATGGACTAATACTTATTGTATCTCTACCACAGACTATCAACTAATCCGCCAACAACCATGAATTTTAAATGATAATACTTAAGAGACTCATGTCCAAAGGATAATAGGAGAAGTTTTAGCACAAAACTGTGATGAAGGATCTAACATGCTGGACTGGGTCATCTTGATTTACCCAGTGAGCAATGATATGACCTCGGGCAGGCCCCTTTACCTTGTGCAGTGTGGAATATAAGCGTGACGTTGGATGGATCCTGGTCTCGTATCTAATTCCAAGGGAAGCATTTAACGCTTCATCATGATGTATGTTTTTTGTAGGCATTTGGTACATACCTTTTATTATGTTGTGCAAATATTTTGCTAAGAGGTGTTTTGTTTGGTGGTTTATTTTTAGAGATAGGTTCTCATTTTGTCACTTAGGCTGCAGTGTGGTGGCGATTATAGCTCAAGGGATCCTCCCACCTCAGCCTTCTTGGTAGCTGGGACTACGGCCAGGCACCGCCATGCCTGACTACTTGGCTTGTTTTTAAAGGATGAGGATTGAATTTTTTCTACAGCTAATGATGTTATCTGATAGTTTTTATGTAATCAAGTTTTTTTCTCCTTTAACTTGTTAATGAGGCAAGTTATAACAGCAGATTTTCTAAGGTGCTCTAGTGTAAAATCATGCTTGCCTTCCTGGGGTAAATCCTAATTCTTCAGTTTTCAGTGGTTTCACTTGACTTTTTGCCGAGAACTTTCAAATATAGCTGCCTGCAGCAGGTATTGGAGTAACTGTCCTGGTAATCACCAGGCAACTACGTGTATCCCATGAACAGTGCATTCATCCACTCTAATGCTTGACAGAAGGTGAATATTGTGAAAAAGGATACAATAAGCTATTTACAAAGGGGGAAAGCAGTGCCAAACCATCCTATGATCTAATAGATTCTGTAAATCTCTGTAAGTTTCCAGTTAAGATTACTCAAGTGACCTAGATACTGTCAAAAGAACCTATAAAAAGCCTTGAAAAGTGCTTTTTTAAAAATAGGTAGGTTTCTTCCTCATACAATACATGGAAAATTGGTAGGATTTCTACAGTATTTTGTAGGCTTTTTTTCTCCCCATTTCTTTTTCTTCGTTGGTTTGCTGATCTCTTTATTTTTTTCAGCTTCTCTGATATACCCCATATGCATTTTGATGGCCGCTTAATCTGTAGTCACATGACATACTTCTGTACAACTTTGAGGATGGGTCTGATTTCCACAGAACCCAAAGCCACCACTCCTGGGAGCCACACCTGTCCCTGCCGTAGCTAGCAAGCAGCATGGAGTTGTATAGGATTGTTGTTTTTCCAAATAATAACACAACCCAGCTTTAATTTTCTTTTCTACCTTTTCACTTGTTTGGGATCTGGATTTCAAGTTAGAATATCTTTTCTAGGCTTAAAACCTAGAAGTTTTAAAAGTAAAACATCTATTTACTCCCCTGAGGTTGAAGCTTGTAGGTGGTATTCTTAGAATCTTAGTTCTTTCTGCAGAAACTTGGGGTCCACTTCCAGAGGAGTAAGGAGATTATAAATAACCACTTGGCATGAGTGGTCTGGGGGAGGCAGCAGAGGTGAAATGACTAGTGTGCTGCCTGCGTGGGTCCTGGAGCCAAATTGATTTAGAGTGGCCACTGGTCAGAGATGGCAGAACCAGAATTTGAGGGAAATATGTGGCAAACAGATGATCCTGTAGCTGTGACATTGGAATAGGACACCTTAAAGGAGTTAAGAGATCTGGAAACCTGGTTTAAACAGTCAGGTGGGCCGGAAGTCTATCCAGGTGATGTATTGGTATATGAGAAACTGCCCTCCTGTCAGCGGCATGAGCCAGGGGACGCTCCCTCTACCCCGGTCCCTAAGGGTGGGAGATGGGCTGTGGCTGCCCATGGTGCAGGCCCAGGCTGTGGCTGGTAGTGCTGTGATTCTGGGCCTCCTGCCAGGGATGCAGGACAGCTCAGCATTGCCAAGCATCTTGGTCCACCTGTTGGCGACTTGGGGCAGGCATGTCTCCTGGACACCTGGGTCTTACAGGGAGAGGGTTTCCCAGAGCCTCCCAGAGCTTTCCCTTTACATCTGATTGGTGAGAACTGGGTCACACAGCGCCCCCAGGCCGTCTCTCTTGAAATCACAGTTGCAGCCTGATTCTTGAACAAAATTGGGATTCTGTTAGGAAGAAACAAGGTGGGGGTGGCTTTTGGTGGGGAATGGGCACTTGCCCCACCAGGCCTCCACTCCCTCACCTTTCCCCACAAAGTACTCATAGTGATCTGATCATGTGGTGCCTTCCAGTGCTGCCTGGGGCACCACATGCTTTGCCCAGTGCCCGGGTCCCACCACACCTCAACTCGCGGTCGCACCCCACATCCCGCCATATTCCCACCTCTCCCTCCATGCCAGGCCTGGCCGGGCCAGTGCCTGTCTGGCAGTCATGTTTGCTCAGGGGGCTCTCGGCCTGAAGAGACCCCACCCCACTCACCATTAGCTGGTCCCTTCTGAAGCTTTCCGCCTCGGTTATGGGGTCTTCAGCGAGGCATTCAGCTCTGCAGGGCCCAGTCCCATGGAACTTCATACTCATCTCAGTAAATGATATTGTTGTCACTCAGCCAGGGTCACTTGTGGGAATGCCATGATCCACCCTGGCCCTCAGAGGATTCAGATGTGCGGGAACTATTTGGGGTGCTGCAGGGAAACTGAGGGAACCTTCTGCCTGAGTAGCCACTGGCTGCTGTTGGAGAGGTGGGAAGGTTACTGAGCTGAAGACATGGAGATTTCAGTCAGCTTCAGCTCACACATAAGGCATCCCACTGTCTGGCACCAAACATCAACTCTGGTGAGCAGAGGCTTTGGCTTCGTGCTGGGAAGGAGGACTGTCAGTAACTCCTGTCAACAGGGCCTGTTTTCCAGCTCCCCTGGGCAAGCCATGAGGACGTGGAAATCAAGGAAGCCTGTGGATGCTGCTGGTGAGAGCCCCGCAGATGCTGCACCAGGAAGCCTCTGCTCAAGGGGCTATGCAGAGGCAGCTGTGCCCCAGGAGCAGAATCTTCTGGAAATTAAACTACAAAGCCAGAATGCCTGTGCAGCCTTTATTATGTGGGTATGACAGGCATGTGGCCCAGAGCTCATGGCATGTGTGCCAGCTCCTCCCCTGACACCCCCCAGGTCTCTGTTCTTAAAGCCCCTTGAAAAGGGGCAGAAGTTTGGTGGAGATAGTTGGATGGTTTGAGGAAGGGTGGTCTTGCCAGTTGGGCAGATCCACAGTACCTATGGCTCCACAGGGGGCTGCTTCCCAACCCTGCCTGACCCTGCTTCACTCCAATGGACTTGTTTTCTCCTGGACATGTTAATGCCTTTTGTGAGGTGAGGCCTAAGCACTCTCTCTTCCTTTCATATGACCTCGGGACTCATCTGTGAACCTGGTGTTGCCCAGCACTTCTCTCTCCAGTGCAAGTTCTTGGGAATTACCTGGGTGGGCCTTGCTGCTTCGAAAGGTCCCTACCAGGGTACAGCACCTGCTTCTGAGGCTTGCCTCTGAGTTCCTAAAGGTGAAATACAGATGTTTACCCTCATCTTTGAGTTTTCCAACAGCCTTTCTCTGCTATAACTGAAGTGTAAGTAAACTAACATTTCGTCCTCTCCCTTGGTGGAGCAGCTTGGGCCAAAATAATAATAATTCAACTTTAGGCCAATAAGAATGAACCATGGATGATTATCAGCAGTGTCTATTCACAACAGGGCTAAGAACCAAGCAGAGGGAGTTTTGCAGTACCCAAGCTAGATGCCAGAATAGAAACACCCCACATTCTTTCTCATTGTATTAGTTCCTTTTCATGCTGCTGGTGAAGACATACCTGAGACTGGAAAGAAAAAAAGGATTAATGAACTTACAGTTCCACCTGGCTGGGGATGCCTCACAATCATGGTGGAAGGTGAAAGGCACATCTCACATGGTGGCAAACAAGAGAAGAGAGCTTGTGCAGGGAAACTCCGCCTTATATAATCATCAGATCTCGTGAGACTTATACTATCAGGAGAACAGCACAGGAAAAGACCTGCCTCCCTGATTCAATTACCTCCCACTGCGTCCCCCTGCTAACGTGGGAATTCAAGATGAGATTTGGGTGGGGAGACAGCCAGTCTGTATCACTCATGGTAAAGTTACTCAAGCTGTCATTCCAAGTTTATTTCCTTTTAAACTATATGTAATTTTAGCATTGCAATTTCTTCTATCTGTTAGATATTCAGTAAATACTTTTCAGATGAATGAATGAATGTCACAGAAACTTGCAACAGAATTGAGAGGCTGCTATAATTATATTAATATGTTCAAAAAGTAAAGTTTGTTACATTTTAATAACAGCAGCTAGTATCTTGGGGCTTTGTATGTGCTAAGCACTCTCAGAGATTTTCCATCATTTAATCTTATTTATCGTCTTAATTGTACAGTTTATTCTTTTGTCTAATTTTTTTCATTTGAGCAAACAGAGAATGATTAAGTTATTAGCCCAGTGGATTGATGAAATGAAGACAGGATTCAAAGTTGGGTCTGACTGATTCGCTTTATGCGACCACCAGAGCAGGTGCCAGAGAAAAGGCAAGTAGGCAAGGTAAAAAGAAACTTTATTACGTAGCCAATGTATAGAAAGAGGAGTCGAGGTTCACCGGTCTCCGGCGGTGGAGGCCGAGGAAGTCGCTCTGGCGTTCTTCGGCGAAGGTTCCTGGATCCGCGTAGGAGGAGGGGCCGAGGAAGTTCGCGCCACGCGCCTGCCAGGAGCGGCTTTTGTGTCTTGGGCCTGGGAGTGGGAGGGCGGTAGGCGGGATGCAGGCGGGTCGAGGGCCGTTTGGTGGGTGCGGCCAGGTAGGTTTCGGTTTTCCTCGGTGGCACCTCATACTGCGCCTGCGCAGTTGACCTGTGCCTTCCCCGGGCGCGGGGAAGTTGGTGATGAAGAACCCGGAAGTGCGCCATCTTAGTCACCTTTGTTCTTTGTTTCCCTCTCCCTCAGTCCAGACACTGACCTTAGAGCTCTTATTCTTTTTTTTTTTTTTTTGAGACATGGTCTTGCTCTGTTGCCCAGGCTGGAGTACAGTGGTGCGATCATAGCTTTCTGCAGTCTCGAATTCCTGGGCTCAAGTGATCCTCCCACCTCAGCTTCCCAAGTAGCTGGAATTACAGGTGTGCAACACCACGCCCAGTTAGTTTTTTATTTTAATTTTCATAGAGACAGGGTCTTGCTTTGTTGACCAGGCTGATCTCAAACTTCTGATGATGATCCTCCCGCACCTCAGTGCCTCCCAAAGTGCTGGGATTACAAGGGTGAGCCAATATACCCAGAACTCTTATTATAAGATTCTGGCCCAGATTTAGACTCTAGCCCAGTTACCTGAAAGCAAAGAAGAGACAGAAAAACACTTAAAGCAGACCTAAGACTCTAATTAATACGCTGTCACTGTTGTCTTAAGGCCAAAGCCCTTTGATTTGAAGAAAACCACCTTTGAAAGCCTCGTTCAACTAGGAGAGTTTTACCTGATTATAATACAATGGAGAAATTCTGAGTCATCAAGAAATGTTGTTTTATTTGACTTCTAACCTGAATCTTAGGCGAGAGGGGATGAGTTGACCCCTGAGTGTAAGGATTGGGGACTCTGGGAATGCTACCAGAAGAGAACAGCAGGTCCTAAGGCCAGAAAGCCTGGCCACCAAGGAAGTGATGCAGGTGGTTTGTCCTTGTTGGAGTGCACAGGGTGGTCAGTGGAAGTGGCCCAGAGGAGACACTAGGCAAGCAGTTAGATTTTATCCTCAAGACAGTGGGAGTCTCTGAAGAATTTTTTTTTTTTAAATAACAGCTTTTATTGAGATATAATCCATTTAAATCATGTAAGTCTGTGGGTTTTAGTATAGTCACACAGTTGTTCAGCCATCACTACAATCAATTTTAGAACATTTTTATGACCCCATAAAGAAATCTTAACCCACAGCAGTCACCCTCCAAGACCACCTCCCTCCCAGCCCCTGGCAACCATAAATCTATGTTTCGGCTCTGTGGACTTGCCTCTTCTGGCTGTTTTATACACGTGGAACCCATGCTCTGCAGCCTCAAGCAGTCCTCCCACTTCAGCCTCCCACAGTGCTGGAGGGTTCTTGCTGTGCTCTAAATACAAATCCTTTAACAGCTAAATAGTTTGCAAATATTTCCTCTCATTCTATGGGTTATCTTTTCATCGTCTTGATAATGTCCTTTGTGGCACAAAAATCTTTTTTATTTTTGTGAAGTCCCATTTACTTATTTTTCTTTGGTGGTTTGTGCTTTTTGTCAGAGGAATTTTAAGAGAGTTATGGAATCACATTTACTGTTGAGAAAGATGACTTCGGCCACAGTTAGATAAGAAAGGATGAAGGACAGAACAGGGAGTGATTTGGGTGGGAAGATGAGGGCTGGAAAGACACTCATTTTATTTATTTATTTATTTATGTATTTATTTATTTATTTATGAGACGGAGTCTTGCTGTGTCATCCAGGCTGAGTGCAGTGATAACATCTCTGCTCCCTGCAACCTCTGCCTCCTGGGTTGAAGCGATTCTCCTGCCTTAGCCTCCTTAGTAGCTGGGATTACAGGCACCTGCCACCATGCCCAGCAAACTTTCCTATTTTTAGTAGAGACAGGGTTTCACTGTGTTGTCCAAGCTGGTCTCGAACCCCAGACCTCAAGTGATCCACCCATCTCAGCCTCCCAAAGTGCTGGGATTATAGGTGTGAGCCACCGCACCCGGCCTGGAAAGACATTTAGATGTTAGATGTGCAGAAGGGAGGCTCAGTAGGGTCGGGTGACTGATTTGATGTCAGGGATGGGCAGCAGGAAGGCATTTCAGCCTATTCATAGATCTCCAGCTTGTGTGATTGATTGAATGTGCGGTTGTGCTGCTCCCTGGAGGAGGAAACACAGAATGTGGGGCAGGCTTGAGAAGGGAGAGTTGTCTGCTGGAGCCAACAAGGATACCCAGGCCTGCAGGCCCAGGCTGCTGTCAGCACCTGCAGATCCAGCCACAGAGGAGATCCGGGAGCCCTTTCCTTTCCAGGCCAAGATTCCTCCAAGGCAGGGACCTTGTGCTTGAGGTCTCTCTTTGCCCCTCCAGTACCTTTAGAAGCTGTAGAAACCTGTTTAGACAGGATGCTCCACGAATGCATTTCACATATACTGAGGTTTGTGAGGAGTCTCCACAGTGTCAGAGGAGGTGGTGACCCTGAAGATGAGCAGGTGCGATTCTGAATTCTTGACCATTCTCTGCCCTGGTAGATGATCTCTTTTTAAGCACTCGAGATAACTCGATTGAATGGACTGTATAATCACTATATAATCAACAGATTAAGTCAAAAGCCAAGTGAAATGACAAACTTACACAAGAGGCAGTTATGGGGGGTTTACGAGTCAGGTATCTTCCTTCTCCACTTGTTCTGTTTTCTAATAAAACTATCTGTACAACTTTAATGTTACTGGAATTTACTCAGAATTTATTATAATGATTTCATTCTGTCCATGTCTCTGTAGTACCATGTTTTTGACATGTGACTATTTGAATGAAGAATTAAATGATTTCTCAAAGCCATGGCATAATTCTTCAATATACTGTCTTTGCTATAAAAATGTACTAAAAATAACTAACACTGAAATGTTTGAGCCGCATTTTGTCTCACATAATGCTTTTACTTGAATGTACTGTTTTCTTGGTTCTTTATATATTGATAATTGTTAGGTTATCTATAAACCTAATTCCTTATTCTCTTTAGTCTACAGTCTCAATTCTTATGGCTGCTTTGTGTAGGAGAAGAGCTCGGTTCTTAGATATCTCTAGCTTGATTTCCTTTCTGCTTTTGTTCATCACACTAAAGAAAGCTACACAGATGCCCTGATAGAGATCTTTATTCAGTATTGTCAGATTATCTGGTGGCAAAAAACAGAAACCCTTAAGTAACTTCACAACTTCTCACAGGGGCTTGCTACATAGTAACAGGCAGATATTTTTATATTCACTTTACAGGTTAACATATGAAGAGAGGGAGAATTTAAATCACGTGAAAAGAATAATCCAGCATGTATCAAGTGGCTGAGACCAAACCCGACCCTTGGTCAAACCATCACAACCAGTTGTTTACCCCTCTGAGAGAGAAAACTCTAGATGTGTGTGTTGCCGCTAGCATAGGAGTGCTCTTAATATCTGCAGTCAGGGGGAGTATCCCCCCCACCCCCAACCACTTCCTCTTTGCGGAGCACTCATCTGGAGATGCCTGAGTCCCATGGCTTTTCCTTAGGGCGCTGGTTAATGTCTAATCTCATGCCTTGACCCAAGCTTGTGAAGCGACAGTGACTCAGCCTCCAGACTTAACTTTATCTTCCAAGTAAGGAGTTTGGGAGTCCTGAAACTTTATTTTCCTTTACAAGTGTCTGACAAGCATGGTATGGGGGTGGGTGGGTGGAGGAGGTGACCCTTGCTAGGATTCTAGAGGGGTCTGACTTCAGAGCTGCCTGCCTGTCCTCTGGGCCCTGCCTAGGGGCCTCTGCTGCCATATGCCTTGGGCACCTGGTGGAAAGGAGTGGCTTTCACAGTCCTCTCTGCAGGAACCCTTCCTGGGCGGTTTATTTGACTCTATTTATAGTGCAATTCCACTGGCTCCATATCTACAGAAAGTTGATCTTTGAAATTGAGAGATGCTTGGGATGCCTGAGAGTGATTCCTTTTTCGAGGGAAATGTTGAAAATCACATTGCTGGGTGTCTGAGAGTGTGATTCTTGACATAGAGAAGTTAAACTCTTAAGGAGCTGACCAGTCAGGCATGTTAGGCGGTCTCCCTGTAGTTCCATCTTCAAAGGGCTGAGGTGGGAGGATCAGTTGAGCCCAGGAGTTCAGCCTAAGCAACATAGCGAGACCCCATGTCTAAAAAAAAGGAAAAAAAAAAAATCTCAAGCAAGGGAAATGCAAAGGAGCTGGCCAGCAGAGAGACCAGCAATTTGAATAGGGCCTGGATCCCCTGCAGTCGTGGAATGGTAGGCTTTGGTCTCAGCCACTTGATATATGCTGGATTACTCTTTTCAAATGATTTAATTTCTCCCTCTCTTCATATGTTAATCTGTAAAATGAATATAAAAATATCTGCCTGTTACTACGTAGCAAGCCCTTGTGAGAAGAAGTTGTGAAGTTACTTAAGGGTTTCTGTTTTTTGATTTTTTTTTTTTTTTTGGTAAATAAAAGAGCTTTCTGGAATATGTTGTTAAACTTGAGGTAATTATTCCAACATCCAAGAAGGATGAAGTGATGTGAGAATGTGAAACAAAGGCTGATTTGCAGGTGCCCTCCCCCATGCCGAGTTATCTAACTCCCCATGCCATTTTAATT
Organism: Colobus angolensis palliatus; assembly: GCF_000951035.1. Taxonomy (NCBI): domain Eukaryota; kingdom Metazoa; phylum Chordata; class Mammalia; order Primates; family Cercopithecidae; genus Colobus; species Colobus angolensis. The sequence continues at coordinate 243,521 of NW_012119099.1, forward strand.
GGGGTGAGATGGGAAGTAGAGGGGGCAGAGCCTTCGAGGGGCAGCAGCCTCACCTGCATGCAGAGGCCTTGCTCAGGGTACTCCACCTCTAGGCTGCCTCGTTACATCCTCAGTTTAATTCCTGGCCCACAGTTGCCCCAGCCAAATCACATGCATGTTTCTAGACTCCAGGTGACAGGCCCTTAGCCTGAGGACTCCTCAACATGTAGCCAGCTAGCTATGCAGAAGGCCACAGTCTGCCCCAGGATGCAAGACTCAAAAGTCACCTTCTGTTGCTGCTTTTCAAATGATTTCAGATGTCAGCCTTCCAGTATCTAAAATGCATTACCTCTTTTCTCCTTAAAAGTCATCTTCTGGCCAGGCACAGTGGCTCATGCCTGTAATCCCAGCACTTGGGAGGCCAAGATGGAAGGATCACTTGAGCCCGGGAACCTGGGCAACATAGCAAGACCCCATCTATAAAAAAAAAAGTAACTGGGCATTGTGATGTACACCTATAGTCCCAGCTATGAGGGAGGCCGAGGTGGGGAGAATGGCTGTAGCCAGGAGGTAGAGGCTGCAATGACCCGTGATTGTGCCACTGCGCTCCAGCCTGGGCAACAGAGCAAGACCTTGTCCCCTGAATCCAAAAAACTAAAAAACAGTGAAGTCAGCTTTAATAAAGTAGCTACTGTTAAGATATAAGACTTTTGGTCTTTCATATATTGTGATTTTTTCTTGGTCAAATTGACCTGTATTACATTACTACCTAGTATTGTATATACAATATATAAGGCAATTGTAAGAGAAAGAATGACTTTTACTGACTTTTACTATTATATGTTCCAGGCACTATGATAAACTCTCTAAGTCATTATTTAACTTAACTGCCCACCCCCAACCCCACATTGTTAGATTATGAAACAGAAGCAGAGAGATTAAAGAATACAAGGCTTGTTTCACTAGAATTGGAGTTTAAACCCTGGCTCTCTGGCTCCGGAATGTATGTCCTTAGTCATCTTGGTGCACTTAAGCAGCTTTCAAACTTTGGAGCACAACCTGCAATGATGTATTTTGTATTACAATCCAGAGGCTCACGCCTTTATAATTAAAACACAAACTTCACAGAGCAGTGCTGTGACCCCTGAGCACAGGCAGGGCCATCTGGCTCTTTCCCAGGCTGTTTCTTTCTCTCTTCTCCTTTCCTTTCTCTCCGTCCCTTCCTCCCCCCTCCCTTAGTCTTTTTTCTAATTTTTAATTGTTTTCGGTATGTAGTAGGTATATATATTTATGGGGTACCTGAGATATTTTGACACAGGCATGCAATGCTGTAGTCACCCTGTTGTGCTGTCAAATAATAGGTTTTATGAACTATATTGTGTCCATTAACCATCCCTATTTCCACCCCTGCCCCACCACCCTTCCCAGCCTCTGGTAATCATTCTACTCTCTATCTTCATGAGTTCAATTGTTTTAATTTTTAGCTCCCACAAATGAGTGAGAATGTATGTATTTATCTTTCTGTGTCTGGCTTATTTCACTTAACATAATGATTTCCAGTTCCATTCATGTTGTTGCAGATGGCAGGATCTCATTCTTTTTTATGGCTAAATACTCTGTTGTGTATATGGATTATATTTTCTTTATCCATTTGTCTGTTGATGGACACTTACGTTGATTCCAAGTCTTGGCTATTGTAAATAGTGCTGCAATAAACATAGGGAGTGCAGATATCTCTTTGATAGACTTAATTTCCTTTCTTTTGGGTGTATACCCAGCAATGTGATTGCTGGATCATGTGGTAGTTCTATTTTTAGCATTTTTATGGAACCTCTGTACTGTTTTCGATAGTGGCTATACTAATTTACTTTCCTGCCAACAGTGTACAAGGGTCTACTTTTCTCTACATCTTCCCCAGCATTTGTCATTGCCTGACTTTTGAATAAAAGACATTTTAATTGGGGTGAGATAGTATCTCATTGTAGTTTTGAGTTATATTTGCATTTCTCTGATGATCATCGACATTCAGTACCTTTTCATGTTCCTGTTTGCCATTTGTATGTCTTTAAGAAATGTCTAGGCCGGGCGCGGTGGCTCAAGCCTGTAATCCCAGCACTTTGGGAGGTCGAGACGGGCGGATCACAAGGTCAGGAGATCAAGACCATCCTGGCTA